>NC_053027.1:279684914-280020099 GCF_003073215.2 Triticum urartu | reverse complement strand
AGTGAAGATTCATAAAAATCGCCTATTCACTCCCCTCTAGTCGATATAACGCACTTTCAGTTTTTCATGCAACGTTACCGAACTGAGATAAAGTTACAGGTCGAGAGTGATGGAGAGAAAATCGTTCGGGTGAAACCCCCGTCGGACCGAATGACGAGAGTGTG
The DNA here is from genome assembly GCF_003073215.2 of Triticum urartu. Taxonomy (NCBI): domain Eukaryota; kingdom Viridiplantae; phylum Streptophyta; class Magnoliopsida; order Poales; family Poaceae; genus Triticum; species Triticum urartu. The sequence continues at coordinate 280,019,935 of NC_053027.1, read as the reverse complement.
ACACGGCAACGAAACGAGTCTCAAAATTCATACCAGAAAATCAGACGGGGATGAAGCAGTTCGGGCGGCGACGCCGCATACCAAACTCGTGTGAACTTATCATTTGGATAAAAATATGGTATTAGAGCATCTCCAACAGATTGTAACGCCCTCAATGCGGCTATATCTCCCATGTGTCGAAGCACGACTTAGAGGCATAACCGCATTGAAAGCAATGTCGCAAGTGAGGTAATCTTCACACAACCCATGTAATAAAATAGGGGAAGAAGATACATAGTTGGCTTACAATCGCCACTTCACCCAATTACATGAATAAAGCATTACATCAATCAGATACAATCAAGGCCCGACTACGGAGCCAAAATAAAAGAAGAACCCCAAATGCGACAAAAGGTCCCCCGATCGACCCCAACTGGGCTCCACTACTGATCAACTAGAAAGAAGGCAACAGAAAAGACAAGATCTTCGTCGAGCTCCTCCTGAGCTTGGTTGCGTCAACTGCACGGTCTCATCGGCACCTGCAAGCTGGTTTTGGAAGTATCTGTGAGCCACGGGGACTCAGCAATCTCGCACCCTCGCGATCAAGACTATTTAAGCTTGTGGGTAAGGTAAAAGGTATGAGGTGGAGCTGCAGCAAGCGACTAGCATATATGGTGGCTAACATACGCAAAAGAGAGCGAGAAGAGAAGGCAAAGCACGGTCGAGAAACTATGATCAAGAAGTGATCCTATAACAACCTACCTCAAGCATAACTCCAACAACCGTGTTCACTTCCCGGACCCCGCCGGAAAGAGACCATCACGGTTACACACGCGGTTGATTCATTTTAATTAAGTTAAGGTTCAAGTTATCTACAACTGGACATTAACAAATTCTCATCTGCCCATAACCGCGGGCACGGCTTTTGAAAGTTCAAATCCCTGTAGGGGTGTCCCAACTTAGCCCATGACAAGCTCTCACGGTCAACGAAGGAATAGACCTCCACCCGAGACGTTCCGATCAGACTTGGTATCCCGGTACAACAAGACATTTCGACAGGGTAAAACTAAACCAGCAACACCGCCCGAATGTGCCGACGAATCCCGATAGGAGCTGCACATATCTCTTTCTCAGGGCACACTCAGATGAGCCAGACGTCGGGTAAGCCAGCCCAGAGTTTCCCCTGGTAGCCTCGGACATCGCTCAGTTGGACCAACACTCAGAGGAGCACTGGCCCGGGGGGTAAAATAAAGATGACCCTTGGGCTGGCCGACCCAAGGGAAAGAAAAAGGCTAGGTGGCGAATGGTAAAACCAATGTTGGGCATTGCTGGAAGAGCTTTACTTAAGGCGAATTGTCAAGGGGTTCCCATAATAGCCCAACCACGTAAGGGACGCAAAATCCGGGAACATAACACCGATATGACGGAAACTAGGGCGGCAAGAGTGGAACAAAACACCAGGCATACGGCCGAGCCTTCCACCCTTTACCAAGTATATAGATGCATTAATTAAATAAGATATATAGTGATATCCCAACAAGTAAACATGTCCCAACAAGGAACGACATCTCCATGTTCCAACAAGGAACAAACTTCAATCTTCACCTACAACTAACAACGCTATAAGAGGGGCTGAGCAAAGCGGTAACATAGCCAATCAACGGTTTGCTAGGACAAGGTGGGTTAGAGGCTTGGTTCAACAATATAGGAGGCATGATAAGCAAGTGGTAGGTATCGCAGCATAGGCATAGCAAAAGAGCGAGCATCTAGCAAGCAAAGATAGTAGTGATTTTGAGGGTATGATCATCTTGCCTGAAATCCGGCAAGGAAGAAGAACGAGTCCATGAAGAAGACAAACGGACGTAGTCGAACGGTTCCTCACAAACGCGACGTTATTGGAACCAACCCGAAGAAGCAACACCGGAAAAGAGCAAACAACCTAGTAAAGAACCACCACATAGACATGGCATGATGCGCAAACAAGAATGATGCATGTCCGGTTTAAAGAGGGCATGGCATGGCAAAGTGCAACAAACAACACTACAAATTAAGCGGAGCTCAATATGCAACGAGTTGCATATTGACGAAAAACCACATGACTTATTTAGTTCTCTCTCGTTTATGTACCCAACAAGATTAAATGTTGTTAGCATGGCAAGAGGTGAAGCACAACAAAACTACCTATCTAGGCAAGTTTAAATGAGGCCGGAAACAAAGGACAACAATTCCGGTAAAACCCCATATGCATATTTTAAGGTTTGGTACTGTTCTGCCCTAAACACAATTTTAGAGTTGTTTAACATGCAAATAAAGGTCACCATGATAAACTAGGCAAAATTCCACCCCATTTGCATATAAAGTTTGTTAGATTCGGAGCTACGGTTAAATAGTTATGAATTAAATCATTTTAACATGGCATAGGAGCAAATTTAATCAAACGACATTTTAAACATGGACGAAAGTGACATATTATTAAACTAGACAAAATTCTGAGCAAGTTTCATATATAAATCATTTTAATCCGATGCACGAATTGTGAGTTATTATATGCATGACAATGAGGGTTTTTCTATAAAAACTGCAGTCTCTGGAAAATAGGCAAAATCGTCTAGAGGAAAAAAAACATGACATGGGCTAAAACTGCTGGACCAGGTGCACAGGAGACTGGAGGGAGGGCCTGCTCACTCATGGGCTAAGGCCCGGTTCGGCACAACAGAGGAGGAGGAGAAGGGCCGGCCCAGGGAACGGAGGGCGCTGCTGGAGCCGAGGCGAGGCCGGCCCACACGCGTGCGAGGGAGGCAGCCCAGGCGATGCTCGTCCTCTGCTCGATAGAGCCAGAACGGCGGCGCTGAAGGTCAACGGCGAGGCGGCAGCGGGTCTCCGGCGGAGGAGGGAGGCGGATCCCATCGGGGATGGAAGCATCCGGGTGGTGGGGGCTGGATCCTGCCGGATCCATCGCCGGAGCAGGGCGGCAGCAGGGAGCCAACGGCGAATCTCCATGGCGGCGGCGGCGAGGAGCACTGCAGGGGAAAGGAGAGAGGTTAGGGAGAGGCAGGGAGATGTAGAGGAGGGGCGGCGGAGCTGGCCTGAGGCTCGGCAGCGGCGGAGCCAGCCGGCAGTGGCGGAGCGACGGTGCTGGCGAGCACCCGGGACGGCGGCTCGGGATCGAGGAACGGAGCGCGGTGGTTGGTCGGGCACGGAAATAGATGAGATACAGTGGGGCAACGACGGCTAGGAGGATCCCTAGGAAAAAGGGGTTAGGTTCAAAATGAACTAGGGATAGACTAAATATATACATCACGGATTAGGTTAGGGGCTATCTCGACCCTACGATCGCAATCGGACGATCGCGAATAAAATAGCTAGGAAGTCCAACTAAGAAAACGGTGACATCTTGTAGACGTTTGGGGATGATCCGGACACAATAGTGGCGACACCTCGGGCCGGGTCCGGGACAACTTTCGGACGCTCACGTGAGGGGTTCGATGCACTGTGCAGAGAGGGTTTCGGACCGTGCGATCGCGTCGGGCAACTCCGGAAGCGAAGAGGGGAAGGAGGATGGACTAGGTGGGCTGTGCAGACGGTCTCGAGCTGAGAGAAGATAAGAGAGGGAGGCCCGGTGACTATTTCCGGAGACCGAAAACGTCCGACGTTAGACCGGCTACTATTGCCTCTATATTTATCCGTTGGGACGTCAAACGGACTCCGAATGCGATGAAACTTGGCAGGCGGTCTACTGACAACAAAACAACACCGCATGCCAACATTCAACCCATTCCGAGAACATTTCCCGGCCACTTATAAAATAATATTTCGGACATGCCGCGGGCGCGTGCAAGTGGGGTTGGGCTCAGAACGGACAACGGAGAGAAACTCAGAGAACCCGGATGAGTGCAAGTTTTGAAAACATGATAATGCAATGCACATGATGACATGATGAAATGCAACACGCAAGCAAATGACATGGCAACGATAGCGAATAACTGGAAGACACCTGGAACATCGGTCACGGGGCGTCACAACACTCCACCACTACGAGAGGATCTCGTCCCGAGATCTAGAATGGCACCGGAGGGAAAACGGAAGAGAAAGAGAAGAGGTAAACCTAAGTTGCTTCTTTGACAAAAGATTGAAACCAAAGAACCTTGAAAAGGTTAAGCCAATTTGAGAAAAGAATACGATGGAGATGAATGAAGTTAACAGTCCCCGTCAGAAAAGTGAAACAAGGAAGAGCAACTTTGGGCAGCACTCCGATTGAAAAGAAAGGAAATTGAATAAGAACTTGATAAGATGAGAAGATACTTGATGACATTACAAAACACTGCCTCCGGAACTATTAAATGAATGGAACGAGTAAGAAATATCTCAGACAGCACTCTGGTTGAAAGAGATGCAAGGCTTTGATAAGGCGAAAAGAACTAGAAGAGATGACACAACACTCCGGTTAGACGGATAACCACGAAAAGAGCATGATCTTTGACAAACGAGATGATGGGTTGAAAAGAGCAACATCACAATGACTCCGGAACGAAGGGAAACAAGATCTTGAGAGAGCACGGATACAACAAATGCTAGAATGGAGTTGTTGAAAACCAACAACAAAAAGAATAATCTTGATATGGTCTTATGGAATACATCTCAAAAATTATGAGGTGACAACCTGCCACTCACGGGAAGAAGAATTGGATTGGTATGACCAAGGAGACGAGAACGTATTTCACCGGGAGGATAAATGAATAACTTGGGTCATTTCTAAACACCATAGATAGCAACAATCCTTAGGGAAGGCTTTAGGTGAAATATAACCCAAGATAACTCCGATGACGAGATTGATGGATTTGAAATATCTCATTCATGACAACATGTGAACGAAGAAACATGAATTCAAATTATCAAGAATGACATAGCACCACCTCAAATGACACGGTAGAAAGAATTGCACTCCGGATATCAAGATGAAGATAGCTTGAACTCCTTAGAAAAGAATGTCGATGAAAACTTCGAAAACGAATTAACTCCTTGATGAATCCATCATGTAGAACCTCCAAGAAGAAACTCCGGTAACAAAAGAATAAAAAGAAAGAGAAAATGAAAACACAACGTGAACCCTTGCAATGATTTAGATGGATATCCGTGATAATTAGAGCTTGGAACTCCGGGAAGAAAAGATAAGATGAACAATTGAGATCTTGATGAACCTCCGGAATAGGGAAATAATCATTTGGATGAAACAATAATAAGAATTACATTATGCTTAACCTTCACCAATTAAATTGATGACAATCAACGGGTTTGGCATATTACTTATTCTCGTAGAAAAGATTAAGAGAGATATAACATCAGACTTGGGAAGGTTTTGAACGAATGGAAGGTTTGAAACAACGAATAAATTGACATGATAAGAAAGAAGAAGAAATCTTGAACGAACCACCGTAAGAATTGCAAATGAACGAATAAAAGATAACGAAACACCGGGAAGAATTAGCAAATGAACGAAAATGCTGGCTAGGATTTAGATACATGAGAACGAAAAGGTCACGAGCTGATAAGAGAATACTTGAACGATGCACCGGTAAGATTGGAGAATGGCAACTGAAAGCTGAGAATGAATAAACATGAATTGATGGACTCCGGATAATCAAACTGAGACGACTCTTGAATTACTCCGGATAGGTGAAAAGAATTCTCACGATCAAAACAATTACGAGAGGATGGCAACAAGCTAGAATCACGAATCTTGAAGAGAATGGAGCAAGATTAAAGAGAAACTCTTCTTCGGTCTTCAAAAATCTGAGAATGATGACGAGAAACACCACCAAGAATTTATTTAGACACTCCGGAAGAATCAAAATGAAGAGGTTAAACCAGCGATGAAAAGAATTTGAAAGATCTTGATGAAAAGCATTTGACTGATGATAATTCATTCTTACGTCAAACTTTGACAAGAATTTAGGAAAACTCCGGGAAAATAAGAAGAGTCAGGTAAGGTCCTGGGAAAAGACCTGTGGGTTAGGGCCCACTCAAAAGAAACACCGTTGAAAGATTTCAAAGAGAGATTGCACCGGTTGAATTTAAATGGCTTGAATGAGAAAACATCCTTGAAAGAGCTTGAACGAAAGCAGAGTGTAAGCACGAATCTTCGGGATTTCTTGAGCACTCCGGAACAATTGAATAGCGAGAAATGAATGATTATGAGGTGCACTGGCACGAGAAAAGCATTTGGAATACAGAAAAGAATATGATCAACACCGAAAGCTTGAATTGAATCCACCGGAGAAGAAAAGAATTAAGGGTGATGACCTTGAGGCTCCGTTAAAATCTTCATGAGAATCACCGGATAAGAACATTGAACGAAAAAGGAATGAAGAGGCCTCGCATCAATAAGATGGATACTCGATAAGGAAATACAAGTCATTGAAGAACCAAGGGTGGGAGGGTGGGAAAACAAAGGCACCTTAGGAAAGATGAAACAAACACCGTTGAGAAGAACTGGTAATTGATCTTGCGGATGTTGACGTGATCGGATTCACTTGAAGAGAAACACACCGGTGAAAAGGATTGACATGACAATCTCGATTAACATGAAGGATCTGTATTCACATAGAAATATGAGAACACCATTTGGGAAAGGTATGGAATCAACATTTGACTTCGAAGCAACTCGAATACCACAACTGAAAACAAAACAAAGGATTGGCTTGCAGAATAAGCCAGAACAAACATATGATAGAGAATTCGTCCGAAGTTTTCGTGGTGGGGCCTACACGGGATCGATCGTACAGCACCATCATGTACAAGGCAGTGCACATGACATACGAAGCGTCCCCGAGTCGGCATAGCCAAGGACTCTTTAAGACACAACGAGACCACTGTAAAACCGACCGTGAATAGGCGGACCACTAGACGTCAAACCCCAATTTCATATCATACATCTGTCGGAAAGATATCCTACGATCTACTTGAATTCCCACCTATGAAACTCCCGAAATTTTCCCGGTTATGCAATCAGGTGTTGGGGATACAGGGGAAGCATAATATCTCACCCAAAACTAGCAAATCCTACATCCAGCTGTATCCATCCTTCAACACATAACCAAGAAACCTTCGGAAATCATCTACCTCAACCTTAGAAAAGCATCCGTTATACAAGTTATGGCGATACTCCCGAACTCCCGCCCCAGTACTGGGTGGCGTCGAGGTTATCTCACCAACGAACTGCATAAAAGAGATTTTCGATGTTGGCGTACTAAACTCAGGTATTCCAAAACTGCAATGATAAAATTATGATGACAACACCTCAGAGCTCAACTCCCCGGGACACTTCCACTAAACCCCTGACAGGAGGCACCAAGACAATGTTCTCATCATAAAACCATCGGAACGATTCCAAGATACCCGCGTGATCCTAAAATTTTTTAGTGAAATTTGAGAAGAGAAAAGTCAAAACTCTACGTCAGGATGCCTTACCAGAGCGATGAAGAGACTGGGAAGTAAAAAGAATTCCTAATCTCTCCGATATATAATTCCTAAATGACACAAAACATTTTTCTAGACACAACTCGGCTGCTAAAAACGATCAAGCAATGGGGCTCCTAAGGTCGGGGAAGGCTCTGATACCAACTTGTAACACCCTTGATGCGACTATATCTCCCACATGTCGAGGCACGACTTAGAGGCATAATCGCATTGAAGGCATATGTCGCAAGTGAGGTAATCTTCACACAACCCATGTAACATACTAAGGGAAAGAGATACATAGTTGGCTTATAATCGCCACTTCACACAATTACATGAATAAAGCATTACATCATCTAGATACAATCAAGGTCCGACTACGGAACCAAAATAAAAGAAGAACCCCAAATGCGACAAAAGGTCCCCCGATCGACCCCAACTGGGCTCCACTACTGATCAACTAGAAAGAAGGCAACAGAAAAGACAAGATCTTCGTCGAGCTCCTCCTGAGCTTGGTTGCGTCAACTGCACGGTCTCATCGGCACCTGGCAAGCTGGTTTTGGAAGTATCTGTGAGCCACGGGGACTCAGCAATCTCGCACCCTCGCGATCAAGACTATTTAAGCTTATGGGTAAGGTAAAAGAGTATGAGGTGGAGCTGTAGCAAGCGACTAGCATATATGGTGGCTAACATACGCAAATGAGAGCGAGAAGAGAAGGCAAAAGCACGGTCGAACAACTATGATCAAGAAGTGATCCTAGAACAACCTACGTCAAGCATTACTCCAACACCGTGTTCACTTCCCGGACTCCGCCGAGAAGAGACCATCACGGTTACACATGCGGTTGATGTATTTTAATTAAGATAAACTTCAGGTTTTCTACAACCGGACATTAACAAATTCCCATCTGCCCATAACCACGGGCACGGCTTTCGAAAGTTCAAATCCCTGCAGGGGTGTCCCAACTTAGCCCATCACAAGCTCTCACGGTCAACAAAGGATATTCCTTCTCCCAAGACAATCCGATCAGGCTCGGCATCCCGGTTACAAGACATCCTCGACAATGGTAAAACAAGTCCAGCAAGACCGCCCGATGCGCCGACATCCCGATAGGAGCTGCACATATCTCGTTCTCAGGGCAACACCGGTAAGCAATCCGTACAACTAAAACCAGCCCTCGAGTTTCCCCGAGGTGGCGCTGCAAGGGGCTCTAGTTTGGACCAACACTTAGACAAGCACTGGCCCGGGGGGGGGGGGTTAAAATAAAGATGACCCTTGGGCTGGCCTAACCCAAGGGAAAAAGAGGCTAGGTGGCGAATGGTAAAACCAAGGTTGGGCCTTGCTGGAGGAGTTTTATTCAAGGCGAACTGTCAAGGGGTTCCCATTATAACCCAACCGTGTAAGGAACACAAAATCCGGGAACATAACACCGATATGACGGAAACTAGGGCGACAAGAGTGGAACAAAACACCAGGCATAAGGCCGAGCCTTCCACCCTTTACCAAGTATATAGATGCATTAATATGAATAAGAGATATTGTGATATCCGAACAATCCATGTTCCAAACATGGAACAAGCTCCAATCTTCACCTGCAACTAACAAGGCTATAAGAGAGGCTACAACAGTTTGATAGGACAAGGTGGGTTAGAGGATTGGCTTAACAATGTGGGAGGCATGATAAAGCAAGTGGTAGGTTTCACGGCATAGGCATAGCAAAAAGAGCGAGCAACTAGCAAGCAAAGATAGAAGTGATTTCGAGGGTATGGTCATCTTGCCTGAAATCCCGCAAGGAAGAAGAACGGGTCCATGAAGAAGACAAACAGACATAGTCGAATGGGTCCTCACAAACGCGACGTTAACGGAACCAACCCAAAGAAGCAACACCGGAAAGAAGCACACAACATAGTAAACAACCAACACATGAACATGGCATGATATGCGGGATGCGATATGTGATGTATATGCATGATTTGGAAAGGAATGATTGAACCTGGCCTCAACTTGGACATCCAAGAGTGCCACTGGGAAGAGGAGTTGATTTCGGTCGAAATCGATATAAAGATCACCGAAATCGGATGCATGGTTCGGAAATGACAAGCAAAACAAATATGGCACCGGTCTGCGATTAACAGCAAGTAGCCTTCTAAATGCATCAAGATAATTAAGCTACTTCACTCAAACATGGCAACAAAATACATGGCAGGGATCCACTCATGATGCTTGACAAAAGATGAACATTGAGCTACGGCTAGTTCACTCATTAACAGGTTCAAACAAGCATGGCGAAAGTGCAAATGATTACAGGTTTCAGACTTAGTGAAATTATCAACATGGCAGGAATATATCATCAGGAAGCAATGTTTAGAGCACGAAAACTACATGCTACAGGAACATATCATGGCAAAGCAAGGCATGGCATGAAGCTACTCTAAGCATATAACAAAAGTCCCTTAGTGACCATGAGCCAAAAGGGATCAGAAAATACAATTGCAAGCATGTGAACATAGCAAAAACATAAAAAGATTCAGACTTTGTGAAAAACTGGAGCATGGCAAAACAGTTAACAAGTAGGCATGTTTACGAGCTCGATGCACTCACTACAAAGCATGGAATGACAGACTAAGCATACACCTAGCAATAAGACATGGCATAGAAGCTAGACATGGCAAGAACAACAACATAGCATGCACGGATCAACAACAACAAGCTCGGCAAAATTGCTAAACATGTTAACAATCTGCCAGGAACATTTTATAGCAATAGTAGAGCTCGATTGACTCAAGCTACGGTGCTCCATAATTGCAAACAAAGACATGGATGGACAGAGCACACCATTATCTACAAAACATCCTTACTGATCATCCTCAAAAGAGGCACGGATCACTAGGAAACAATATGAACATATGGCATAAAAACAATAACAGGACAAGGACTTAGTAAAATTCTAAGTCCCTGAAATCAGCATCATTGAGTATGCTACTTTTCATGCTTGTGCTAGTCACCACAAAGATCAAAAAAATACATGGCATACACCCTTGTAAAGATGACATGGCATTCATCAAAACACGTGCAGAGCTCAGGATCATAACATGCACACATTAATCATGGCAAAAATAACAAAAGTGCATTTGCTGAAACAGATCTGAAATAATCATCACATAGCCCTCTTCCAACAGCATTTCGGGCATCAAGATGAGCTCAAATGAGAATGATGCAATGAGATGAAATGATGTACCCGTCGAGATGAACATTTTGATATGCTACACGCACGAATTGGAGCCACGATGAGGAAGTTATGACGCGACAAAGATTGCATAAAAATTAGGGTTTGAAGGGAAAAAGTCAATCGGGGTGGATCTGGATCCAGATCGGATCTCGCCGGGTACTGTAGCACACGGAGCCCGAGGATGGCCGGCCAGACTCGCCGGATATCAAGGTGGCCGGAGCTGCTTTGGGGACTTGCCGGAGTAGGAGGGAGAGGCGGCGGAGAAGGAAGCTCACCGGACTCGGTGGCGGTGCCGGGCGGCGATGGTCGGCGGCGGAGGCGGAGGAGACCGGTGGTCGCCGGCGAGGTGGCGGTCGCCGGCGCGGTGGCGCGCAGACGCTGGCGTGGAGGCGGACCGGGGCGGCGAGGACGAGGCGAAGGCGCGGGGCGGCGCGATCGAGCGACAGGCGGCGGCGACCGGGCCCGGAGGGCCCCGCGCGGGCCCTGGCGGGCCAGCGGGTGAGGCGCGGCGGCGGGGATGCGGCAGGAGGCCAAGTGGTGCGTGCGGGTTGGTGGAGGGAGGCGGCGGCGCTGAGGTGGCACGCCCTCATTGGGCGGGGTGAGGTGGCCGGCTGGGTGGACGCGTCCACTGGCGAGCGGACATGTCCGGCGGCGCGGAGGAAGGGGTTTTTAGGGTTTCGGGGAAAAAGATCCGAAAACGAAAATGGAGGGGTCTATTTATAGAGGTAGAGGGAGTTAGGAAGCTCCAAATGGAGTGCGGTTTTCGGCCACACGATCGTGATCGAACGACCGAGAGGATGGAGGAGGTTTAGGTGGCTTTTGGGCCACTTTGAAGGGGTGTTGGGCTGCAACAAACACGAGGCCTTTTCGGTCCCTCGGTTAACCGTTGGAGTATCAAACGAAGTCCAAATGGCACGAAACTTGACAGACGGTCTGCGGCCATAAACCAAGGCCGCATGACAAGTCTCGGTCCAATTCGAGAATGTTTAACACCCGCACATGAAAAGAGGTAAAAGGGGACACCGGGTGACATAGAAGCGCCGGATTGCAAAATGGACAACGGGGAAAAAGCTCGGATGCATGAGACGAACATGTATGCAAATGCGATGCACATGATGACATGATATGAAATGCATGACACGCAAGCAATGACAAGGCAACAACAGCGAAAAATTGGAGGACACCTGGCACATCGGTCTCGAGGCGTTACAACCCCTCTCATGGCCGTTCGCAGTTTGGGGGCTAGACATTCTGGGCCCGTTCCCTCGGGTGCCAGGGAGCTATCGCTACCTCTACGTCGCTGTGGACAAGTTCACCAAGTGGGCTGAGGTTGAAGCTGTCCGCACCATCCCAGCAGGCTGCACAGTCAAGTTCATGAAGGGTCTCGTGAGCCGGTTTGGGGTGCCTAACCGCATCATCACCGACAACGGTTCGCAATTCACCATCAATCTCTTCGAAACATACTATGCTAACCTTGGAACGCAGATATGCTATGCCTCGGTGGCGCACCCCCGGAGCAATGGCCAGGCCAAGCGAGCCAACACGGAGGTCCTAAGGGGCCTCAAAGCCAGGACCTTCAAGAAGAAGCTGGAGGCTTGCGGCAGGGGCTGGTATGACGAGCTCCAATCCGTGATGTGGTCTATTCGCACAACCACGGCCAAGCCGACTGGCGAGACCCCGTTCTTCCTCGTCTACGGAGCAGAAGCTGTCCTCCCTCACGAGGTCAGGCGTCGCTCCACGCGGGTCCTAGTGTTCAACGAGACGCAGCAGGACGCCATGCGGGGGACAGATCTCGTGCTAGGGGAGGAACGCTGTTGAGAAGCCGCGCTACGAGCGGCAAGGTATCAACAGGCGCTGCGGCGATACCACTGCCGCAACATCCACCCCAGAACTCTTGAGGTAGGGGACCTCGTGCTTAGATGGGTTCTTTCCAGGGAGGGGCTACACAAGCTCTCTCCCATGTGGAAGGGCCCATTCAAGGTTGTTCATGTTTCCAGGCCTAGCTCCGCGCGCTTGGAGACCCCGGAGGGAGTACCCGTCCAGAACGCGTGGAACATTCAACATCTCCAGAGGTTCTATCCCTGAGCGAGGCCTAGCGCCTATGGAAAGGCCCGGTGCCTGTGAAGAAGGCCAATGCCTATGAAGCTGCCGCATTTTGGGAAAGGCTCGGTGCCTGTGAAGAAGGCCAATGCCTGTGAAGCTACCGCGTTTTGGGAAAGGCCCGGTGCCTGTGAAGAAGGCCAATGCCCGTGAAGCTCGCTGCCCATGACACTCTCACGTAATAATGAGTGGGGCTGTACACGCCCCAGAGTCTCCGGAGTGCCACCCTCGGGCCTCGGGGGCTCCCGCCCACGCCCAGTGGCAGCACTTAGCTCCGCACTAGTGAGAAGACGTCGAAGACTAGAATAGGTGCCAGACACGGCTTTTTCATTTGCTTTCTGCAGTTGGCTTATTCATTCCTGTTTGAAGTTTTATTGGAGTTGTTGCCACCCCAGGCGTGTGTTGCTGTGATGGTATCTTTTCGGCGGGGTCCGGGAAGAGAACACGGTCTTGTGTTATGCTTGAACGTAAGTAGTTTTCAGGATCACTTCTTGATCACTTATTGCTTCGCGACCATGCGTTGTTTCTCTCCTCGCTCTCTTTTGCGTATGTTAGCCACCATATATGCTAGTGCTTGCTGCAGCTCCACCTCACTACCCTTTTCCTACCCTTAAGCTTAAATAGTCTTGATCTCGCGGGTGTGAGATTGTTGAGTCCTCGTGACTCACGGATACTTCCAAATAGTTGCAGGTGCCGAGGATACCAGTGCAGGCATTGCTACCGAACTCAAGTGGGAATTCGATGAAGAATTGGGTCACTATTATGTTTCCTTTCCTGATGATCAGTAGTGGAGCCCAGTTGGGACGTTCGGGGATCTAGCATTTGGGGTTGTCTTTCTTTATTTTGGTTCCGTAGTCAGACCTTGATTGTATTCTGGATGATGTATGATTATTTATGTATTGTGTGAAGTGGATATTTTAAGCTGACTCATTATCCCTTTCTTATTCAGTATATGCGATGTGTAAAGATTACCCCTCTTGCGACATGCCTACCATGCGGCTATGCCTCTAAGTCGTGCCCCGACACGTGGGAGATATAGCCGCATTATGGGTGTTACAATTTGGTATCAGAGCCTTCCCCGACTTAGGCGCCCCCTGCTTGATCAAATCGCTGACGTTGTTGAGTCTAGAACAAAATGTTTTGAGTCTTAGGATTATACATATTGGAGAGTAGGATTCTTTTTACTCCTCAGTCCCTTTGTCGCTCTAGTGAGGCCTCCTGACGTAGAAGTTTTGACTCTTCTCTCCTCAAATTTCATGAATTTTTTTAGGATCACGCGGGTATCTTGGAATTGTTCTGATGGTTTTGTGACGAGAACATTGTTCTTGGTGCCTCCTGACATTTAGGGGTTGTGGCAGTGTCCCGGGGAGTTGAGCTCCGAGGTGTTGTTGTCACAATTTTACCGTTGCAGTTCTGGAATACCTGAGTTCGCCAACATCGAAAATCTCTTTTATGCAGTTGTTGGTGAGATAACCTCGACGCCACCCAGTACTGGGGCAGGAGTTCGCGAGTATTGCCATAACTCATATAACGGATGCTTTTTGAAGGTTGAGGTACATGATTTCCGAAGGTTTCTTGGTTATGTGTTGAAGGATGGATACAGCTCGATGTAGGAATTGTTAGTTTGGCTGATATATTATGCTTCCCTTGTATCCCCAACACCTAATTGCATAACCAGAAAGTTTCGGGAGTTTTATAGGTGGGAATTCAAGTAGCTCTAGTATTTATTCCCGCAGATATTTAGTTTGTGATTGGGTAATCCTTACCACTTATTTGTTCATATCCGTACCTTGTTGCTTTATTCATCTACCTTTTATCTAAGTCGCTTCTCACCTTATGGATGTGTGATGATTTACTTTGGAATTCATTCGTTCATCCTTGTTCGAATGTTAAGACTATATGTTGCAATTTCAATCCATTGATTCAGCTTGAATATATGTCTTTCAAGATGCTAACGGATGTCAACCTCTTCAGGATGGCTCCTCCAACGCGTCAGAATCCGGACCGCAATGATGGGGATCAGTCGAACCCTCCGCCACCACCTCCACCTCTGGAGGCATGGAAAGCTGTCATGGCAGCCACCAACGTCAACACTCAGATGCTATTGCAACTCTTGCAAGAGCGCAACCAAGGTCAAGGCAACCAAGGAAATCAAGGCCAAGGAAACGATCAGTCTCAGTTTGCTACCCTCAACCAGTTCCTCACAAACCAGCCAAAGCCCTTCAGCAACTGTGCCGAGGCCACAGACGCCGATGATTGGCTCGTGGACATTTGCAAGCATTTTGAATGTAGCAATGTCAGGCCTGAGGACTTTGTCAAGTTTTCTTCGTTTCAACTCAAGGATCAAGCTGCTGAGTGGTATCAATAATACAAAGATTCTAGAGGAGGTCGTGTGATTACTTGGGATGATTTTCGCCGAGGCTTCAAAGCTCATCACATCCCACCAAGTGTTGCTGAGAGAAAGCGTGAGGAGTTCCGCAATCTCAAGCAAGGCAGCATGCCTGTGTATCAATACAATATCTAGTTTCAGAAACTTGCTCTCTTCGCTAAACAAGACGTCCCTGATGAAAAGAGTATGATCTATCAATTCAGAGGTGGCCTCAGAGAGGATCTGCAATTAGCTCTCGTGCTTCTTGAGCCGACCAAGTTTGATCAATTCTACAACATGGCACTAAAGCAAGAAGCTACTCAGCTCAAGTGTGAGGCATCTAAGAAGAGAGTCATGGACGCAGTTCAGCCTTCTTCCTCACAAGTGGCAGCTAAGCAACAGAAGTTCTGGTTGCCTCCTCCTCCTCCATTTCGTCAGCCCTACCAGCAGAAGATCAAAGGTGGAAATGGATCTTCCCACCCACCCAACCCAGCCTATCAGAACAAAGCTCAGCCTCAAGCTCCAAGGTCAAGTGGTCCTTATCATCGTCCGCTCTTAGAGGTTACTTGCAACAAGTGTCAGCAGAAAGGGCACTATGTAAACAAATGCTTCAACCAAAGGCACCTTTCCGCCTCCTCCTCCTGTGAGATCTACCAGCAATGCAGTGGTCAAGCATAATGCCAAGTCGGCAAGGGTGAATATGTTGAACGTAGCTCAGGCAGAGCATTCTTCAGAAGTGATCATGGGTAATCTTCCAGTCAATGATATTCCTGCAAGAGTCTTATTTGATACTGGTGCATCTATTTCATTCATATCAAAGCCTTTTGCATCCATGCACGATTTGCCTAAGCTGATAGCGGTTTCCTCTCTGGGTTTGTTCATGAACACCAAAATGATGGCTCCGGATGTTTCCATCAAGATGGGATACTATAAATTTCTGTCTCCTCCAATGGTCCTTGGTAACTCGGATATTGATCTAATTCTCGGCATGGACTAGCTTTCTAAGCACAAGGCTCATCTTGATTGTGCTGCCAGATAGATTCAATTGACACACTCTTCTGATGATGTGATCATCTTTGCCGCTCAGGACGAGACCATTCGACTGTTTTCTCTCAATGAGAAGGGCGAGTTGAATGCCATCTCTCAGATTCCAGTTGTTTGTGAATATTAAGACGTCTTTCCAGAAGAGCTTCCGGGAATGCCTCCTCACCGGCCAGTTGAATTCGTTATCGATCTTGAGCCTGGCACGGAACCTGTTTGCAAACGTCCTTACAAGCTTGGACCAGAGGAGTTGAAGGAGTTGAAGAAACAACTCGATGAACAAGAGCGTATGGGTCTGATCAGACCGAGTTCATCTCCATGGGTTGTGTTGTTCTTTTTGTCAAGAAGGATGGAATGGAACGACTCTGCGTCGACTACCGTCCATTGAAAAAGAAGACAATAAAGAACAAGTATCCACTTCCCAACATCATTGAGCTATTAGAGCAACTTAAAGGTGCCAAAGTATTCTCCAAGCTTGACCTCCGCATGGGTTATCATCAGATTCGCATTCGTGAGAAAGATATGCCCAAGACAGCATTCAGAACAAGCTATGGTTCGTATGAATATACTTTCATGTCTTTCAGCCTTGTCAATGCTCCTCCAACGTTCTCTCGCATGATGAACTTCATCTTCAACCCTTACACAAATGATTTCATCCTAGTGTATCTCGATGATATCTTGGTCTTTTCCAAGAATAAGGAGGAACATGCCAAGCATTTGATATTGGTGCTTGACAAACTCAGAGAGCATAAATTCTATGTGAAGTTTTCAAAGTGTGAGTTTTGGCTTGATGAGGTTCTCTACCTTGGTCATATCATCTCCGCCAAGGGCATCACTATTAATCCCGGGAAGGTGTCTGCAATTGTGAATTGGGAACCTCCTCAGAATGTCAAGCCGCTCCACAGTTTTCTTGGGCTTGCAAGCTATTGTCAAAGATTCATTGAGAATTTCTCTAAAATTGCAAAGCTTCTTTCCAACTTCCTCCAGAAGCATGCCAAGTATGTCTGGACGCCTGAATGTGACGTTGCTTTCAACAACCTCAAAGAGAAGCTAGTCACAGCTCCTGTCTTGACACCTCCTGACGAATCCAAGCCATTTGAAGTTTTTTGTGATGCCTCCCTGCAAGGTCTCGGTGTTGTGTCAATGCAAGAGAAGAAAGTTGTGGCTTATACCTCTCGTCAATTGAAGCCCAACGAAAGGAACTACCCCACTCACGATCTTGAGTTGGTGGCAGTTGTCCATGCATTATTAAGGTGGAGACATCTCTTGTTGGGAAGGAAAGTGGACATCTTCACATATCATAAGAGCCTCAAGTACATCTTCACTCAACCCAACCTCAACCTTAGGCAGACTCCTTGGGTTGAAATGATTCAAGAATACAATCAGAGTCTTGAATATACTCCAGGCAAGGCCAATGCCATTGCAGATGCTTTGAGCAGGAAGGCTTGCTGCAACAGCTTAATTCTCAAGCCCTTCCAACCGGACCTCTGTGAAGCTTTCCGCAAACTGAACCTCCAAGTTCTTCCTCAAGGCTTTCTAGCCAACCTCCAAGTCTCTCCTACTTTGGAAGATCAAATTCGTGAGGCACAACTCCTGGATTCCATAGTGAAGAAGGTGAAAATGGGACTGCCAAGAGCCAACCCAAGTACAAGTGTTATCGCATTGATGACAAAGACACTCTTTTCTTCGAGGACCGACTTGTGGTTCCTAAAGGTGATCTAAGGAAAGCCATTATGAATGAGGGTCACAATTCCCTTCTATCCATTCATCCTGGAAGTACGAAGATGTACCATGACCTCAAGCAGTCGTATTGGTGGACTCGAATGAAGCGAGAAATCGCTCAATTCGTGAATGAATGTGATGTCTGCAGAGGAGTGAAAGCAGAACACCAACGGCCAGTTGGTCTCCTCCAACCTCTTGTTGTTCCATAATGGAAGTTTGACCATATTGAAATGGACTTCGTGACTGGATTTCCCAAGTCTAAGCATGGAAATGATGCAATCTTTGTTGTCATCGACAAGCTTACTAAAGTGGCTCATTTCCTTCCAATCAAAGAATCTATCACAACAGCTCAGTTGGCAAAGCTATACACCTCCAGGATTGTCTCTTTGCACGGCATTCCACAATTGATATCTTCAGATCATGGAAGCATTTTCACCTCCAAGTTCTAGGAATCCTTCCAGAAGGCCATGGGCACCAATATTCGCTTCAGCACAGCTTTCCATCCTCAAACTAGTGGCCAAGTCGAGCGAGTCAACCAAATCCTTGAAGATATGCTCATGGCTTGTGTCATTTCCTTCGGTATGAAGTGGGAAGATTGTCTTCCATATGCTGAGTTCTCATACAACAACAACTTCCAAGCAAGTTCGAGCAAGGCCCCATTCGAAATTCTCTATGGCAGAAAGTACCATACTCCTCTCAATTGGTCAGAGACTGGTGAACGCCAACTTCTTGGCAACGACTTAATCACAGAGGCTAAGGAAATGTGCAAAGTCATCCGTGAACATCTCAAAGCCGCGCAATCGCGCCAGAAGAGTTACTATGATAGCAAGCACCGTGATTTGGCTTTCGAGATCGGAGACCATGTCTACCTCCGCGTCTCCCCAATGAAAGGTACTCGTCGCTAAAGGGAAGCTTGCCCCTAGATACGTGGGTCCTTTCAAGATCATTGGAAAAAGAGGCGATCTCGCCTATCAACTTGAGCTTCCGTCGAACTTCGCAAATGTGCACGATGTGTTTCACGTGTCATAGCTTCGTAAGTGCTTCAAGACTCCTGAGCGCACCATCAACTTCGAAGAGATTGATCTCCAAGAAGATTTGTCTTATCATGAGCATCCCGTTGCTATTCTTGAAGAAACCGAGCGCAAGACTCGCAACAAGTCAATCAAATTCCTGAAAGTGAAGTGGTCACACCATTCCGACAGAGAAGCCACCTGGGAACGCAAGGATCACCTCCGTTTCGAATATCCGGAGTTCTTTCAGTCCTAGATCTCAAGACGAGATCCTCTCGTAATGGTGGAGTGTTGCAACACCCCGGATGTAACTTGCCATATTTGTAACTCCAACTCTTGCCATTTTCAGCTTTAAGTTATGAGATTCCCTTCGTTGTTGGGTTATTGTCTTCGTTTTGCATTTTGTTCATGTCATGCATTTCATATCATGTCATCATGTGCATCGCATTTGCATACATGTTCGTCTCATGCATCCGAGCATTTTCCCCGTTGTCTGTTTTGCAATCCGACACTCCCACGTGCACTGGCGCACCCCTCTTGCCTCTTTTTGTGACCGGGTGTTAAACGTTCTCGGAGTGGACTGAGATTTGCCAAGTGGCCTTGGTACACCACCGGTAGACCGCCTGTCAAATTTCGTTCCATTTGGAGTCCGTTTGATGCTCCAACGGTTAACCGGGTAACCGCAAAGGCCTCTTGTGTGTTGCAGCCCAACACCCCTCCAAAACAGCGCAATAACCTATGCAAACCACTTGCATTCCCTCCGTCGTCGGATCACGATCGTGTGGGCGAAAACAACACCTCATTTGGACACTCCTACCTCCTCCTACCTATAAATATATGATTCCCTCAGAAAATCTCGCAGTCCAAACCCTAGCACCGCTCCCCTCGCGCCGCCGGACGTTTCTTCCCCATCGAAGGACGTGTCCACCGCCTCCACCGCCGCCACATGTCAGCCTCCGATTCGTCGGGCAACCGCGCCCACATCCTCGCGCCCCCGTGTGCCGGCCCGCCGGGGCCCAGACGGGGCCCTCCCGACCCAATCGCCGCTGCCCGCGCCCCCGCGCGCCTCTGCCGCATCGCCGCCGCCTCGCCCGCCTCTTCCCCGCCCCCGGCCCGCAGCTCCGCCGCCGCCCGGTCACTGCCGAGTTCCTCCGCCCGGAGCCGCCACCTCCAGAGAGGAGCCCTGCCGGCCTCCAAGGTTCCTCCGTCGCCCGCGCCTTCCCCAGATCCAGTTCCTAGGCCGCCGACGACCTTCCCCATCCAACTCCGACGACGAACCCCGATGAACTCTAGCGAAGCTCCAGCCAGATCCGCCTCGATTTTTCGGTGTTTTGACTTTTTCCCTCGAGGTCGAATTTCTCTAACTCCCAAACCCCTTATGTTTCCATGCCCTGTTCATAGCATCGTATCTCCCTGACCGTAGCTCCGTTTCATGCATATGATATATCAAAATGTTCATTGTGAGATGCTCTCCATTTCATTCCATTGTGGCATGCTTGTTTGAGTTCATCTTTATGCCCTAATCATTGATGCAAGAGTGCTATTAAATGTTAATTGCTGTTACTTATCATATCATGGTGATTTGTCATTTTTGTCACATTTGATGTGTGCTTCATACGAGCATGAGCTCTACATGTGTTTTGAACTACATCATGCCATCTTTACAGGGGTGCTTGTCTTGTAGTTTTGTGATCTATGTGGTGACCAGAACAAGCATGCAAAGTAGCCTCTGCAATGTTGCTGTTTTCAGCGACTTAGGATTTTGCCAAGTCATTTTCCTGCTGTTATTTTGATGCCATGTAAACTTGAGGCTACAGTGAGATCCATGCTTGTTTTGAGTTACTTCATTAAGGATGTTTTGAAAATGTGGTTATGCTCTATCCATCCATGCCCCTGTTTGCAATTTGTGAGTTCCCTAGCATGTCTTGTTCTTGGTCTACTTTTGCTATAAAATGTTTCTGGTAGAATGTTAACATGTTAATTAGTATTGCCATGGTTGTTACTAGTGATCCATGCATCCTATGAACTTGCTATTGCCATGGTTAGCTTCATGAACATGTCAGCTTTGTGTTGGTATGCTTGTTTTGTCATGCAATGCTCTGTGGTGAGTGATTTGAGCTCGCAAAGTTGCTATCATAATTCCGTTTATGTCATGCTCTGTTTTTCTGCCAAGTCTGAAACTGTTAATAAAACTTGCTATGTTTACATGGGTGCCATCATATATTCTGTGCCTTTTTTGCCCATGATTAGTAAGGGAATTTTGATCTATGCATTTAGCAGAATCATGCCATACCTTTGTTTTCTATGATATGTTCCTGTAGCATGTTGTTTGCGTGCTCCAAATAGTGCTTCCTGATGTTGTTTTGACATGTTAGTTTTTTCACTAAGTCTGTGATGTTGATATCTTTTGCACTTTTTCCATGCTTGTTTGAACCTGCTCTTTTGTGATTTAGCCATAGCTCAGTGTTCTTGTTTTGTCAAGTATCTCTTGTACAACACTGCCATATGATTTGTTGCTATGTTGGAGTGCAGTAGCTTAGTTTCTTGATGCATTCTAAGTGGCATGGTGCTGTTAATCGCAGTATTGTGTCATTCTTGTTTTGCTTGCCATTTGCAAACCGTGCATCCGTTTCCGGTGATGTTTATATCGATTTCACCCGAAATCATCTCATCTTTCCAGTGGAATACTTGGTTTGCCAAGTTGATGCCTTGATCTTTCTTTTCCTTCCGGTGCATGCATATGCATTGCATATCACATCTTGCATATCATGCCTTATTTTGCATCGTGTTGCTTGTGCATTGCACCGTGATTGATTGTTGGTCCTTTGCTTGTGTTCTTGCTTTGGGTAGAGCCTAGATATGAGTACGTGACCGAGGAACCTGTTGAGTACGCTTACAAGGATCAAGCTTTCGACAATTCTGAGAACTTTGCACACAAGATGACCATACCCTCGAAATCACTTCTATCTTTGATTTCTAGTTGTTCGCTCTATTGCTATGTCGTGTTACCTAACACTTGCTATATCATGCCTCCCATATTGCCATGTCAAGCCTCTAACCCACCTTTCCTAGCAAACTGTTGTTTGGCTATGTTACGGCTTTGCTTAGCCTTCTTATAGCGTTACTAGTTGCAGGTGAAGATGAATTTTGTTCCTTGTTGGAACATGGATATTGTTGGGATATCATTATTATCTCTTATTTACTTTAATGCATCTATATACTTGGTAAAGGGTGGAAGGCTCGGCCTTATGCCTGGTGTTTTGTTCCACTGTTGCTGCCCTAGTTTCGGCCATACCGATGTTATGTTCCTTGATTTTGCGTTCCTTATGTGGTTGGGTGTTATGGGAACCCCTTGACAGTTCGCTTTGAATAAAACTCCTTCAGCAAGGGCCAACCTTGGTTTTACCATTTGCCTACCTAAGCCTTTTTCCCTTGGGTTCCGCGGACTCAAGGGTCATCTTTATTTTAAACCCCCGGGCCAGTGCTCCTCTGAGTGTTGGTCCAAACTGGGCGATGTCCGGCGCCCCCTGGGCAACCAGGGTCTATGCCAACCCGATGTCTTTCCCATTCGGTATGCCCTGAGAATGAGATACGTGCGACTCCTATCGGGATTTGTCGGCACATCGGGTGGCTTTGCTGGTCTTGTTTTACCATTGCTGAAATGTCTTGTAACCGGGATTCCGAGACTGATCGGGTCTTTCCGGGAGAAGGAATATCCTTCGTTGACCGTAAGAGATTGTGATGAGCTAAGTTGGGACACCCCTGCAGGGTATAAACTTTTCGAGAGCTGTGCCCGCGGTTATGTGGCATATGGGAATTTGTTAATATCCGGTTGTAGAGAACTTGACATTTAACTTAATTAAAATGAATCAACCACGCGTGTTGCCGTGATGGTATCTTTTCGGCGGGGTCCGGGAAGAGAACACGGTCTTGTGTTATGCTTGAACGTAAGTAGTTTCAGGATCACTTCTTGATCACTTATAGCTTCGCGACCGTGCGTTGTTTCTCTCCTCGCTCTCTTTTGCGTATGTTAGCCACCATATATGCTAGTGCTTGCTGCAGCTCCACCTCACTACCCTTTTCCTACCCTTAAGCTTAAATAGTCTTGATATCGCGGGTGTGAGATTGCTGAGTCCTCGTGACTCACAGATACTTCCAAATAGTTGCAGGTGCCGAGGATACCAGTGCAGGCGATGCTACCGAACTCAAGTGGGAATTCGATGAAGACTTGGGTCTCTATTATGTTTCCTTTCCTGATGATCAGTAGTGGAGCCCAATTGGGACGTTCGGGGATCTAGCATTTGGGGTTGTCTTTCTTTATTTCGGTTCCGTAGTCGGACCTTGATTGTATTCTGGATGATGTATGATTATTTATGTATTGTGTGAAGTGGCGATTGTAAGCCGACTCCTTATCCCTTTCTTATTCAGTACATGGGATGTGTAAAGATTACCCCTCTTGTGACATGCCTACCATGCGGCTACGCCTCTAAGTCGTGCCCCGATACGTGGGAGATATAGCCGCATTATGGGTGTTACAGCCACACCCCTCCTGATGAAGAAGACCCCATTTCGACTGTAGGTGCTCGAATAGAAGTCCGTTTCCTCCATTTTGCGGTACGCCACACTGCTCTTGATGAACAGGACCCCGTTTCGACCATAGGCGGTTGGCGAGAAGTCCGTTTTCTCCATTTTGCGGTACGCCAGATTCTATTTCGGCTGTTCCGTCCAAGCCGGTTGGCTCTCGATGAACAAGACGCGTTCTGACCCATTCGCTTGGCTCCCGATGATCAGGACGCGTTCTGACCCAGTCGCTTGGCTCTTGGTGAACACGACGCTATTTCCTCTATTCCGACCCAGCCCCGGCTGCCGATGAGCTGGAGGCTGTTCCTACCATCCATTGCCTATCCATGTACATGAGCTCTGGCCGTACATATGCGCGAGTACGTATTTGAGACCTCGCCTGTATGTACGTACGTGCCCGTATTTTTTGCAGCGTGGTTGTACGTACATGTACATGATTTAGAGAGACTACCTGAACAACTACGTCGGGGTATGACACGTGTCGTTACTTACTCAGCCATGGTTCATCCTTGTAGGGAGACCGATTGTCCACTATGTACATACACGTTCGCGACCATACAAACAACGACACACACGCTTTGATCGGGTGGGTCCAGCTTTCAAGGAGGATAAGGACGCACTCCCTTGCATGCAAAGATATAGATGCTTGGTCCCAGCTGTCAGGGGGAGGAATCATTTTTTTGCGTGTAATAAGGAGGCACTTCTTTACGTTTGAATATGTAGCTAGTGGGTCCAGCTGTCGGCCTCACCGCGTATAGTCTTCTTCCAATGGCTGTCGTTCGTTGACCATGTTGACCACGCCGCGCTGAGAGCACCAAGGCGATGGACGATGGCGAGGCCCAGGAAGGGAGTGATGTGGAGCCGGGGAAGACGCAAGAGTGGATGCCCATGCGGAAGGGAGTATGATGGTTGTCTGGTTCCGCTGCAGTGTCAGGATGCCGTCGTTGGAGAATAACATGAGGTGTGGGTGAGTAAAGGGATGGCATGGCCAGCGGTGGTAGCACAATCGCCACTGGTGGCAGGAGTAGGCTGTCCCGCTGGCGTTAGTTTGGGAGGCTGGAGCAAGAAGATCAAAGATTGAAGAATCAGCGCGACCATTGGATGTTAATCCAACGGTTACTGCTGCTAGAATTGTTTGTTGGCTAAGTTAACAAAGCCCTACGTACGTGTCAACTTAGTAGGCACACAAGTCAGCTTCTGAATCTGGTGTGTCCCAGCTAGCAGGGGGAGGAATCATTTTTCTTGCGCATAATAAGAAGGCACTTCCTTCCGTGCAAAGATGTAGCTCATGGGTCCCAATTGTCATGGAGAGGAAACTTTCTTTCCGCGTAAAGAAGGAACTTCCTCACGTGCGAAGATTGTAGCTGGTGGGTCCAACCAGTCAGCGGGAGGAATCGTTTATTCCCACGTAATAAGGAGGTGTAGCTGGTGGTTGTCGGCTGTCATCCTCTCCATGTACCCCACATTGGCTCTTGTTGTTGACCACGCATCATCGAGCGCACCATGGTGGTGGACGATAGTGAGGCCTAAGATGGGATCGATTTGGATTCTTGGAAGAAGGGGCACTAGAGTCCCTGGCGTTGGGGAGTACGAGGGACTGGTTTAGCTGAAGGGTGAGGCCACCGTCGTCGGAGAATAACAGAAGTTGTGGGTGAGTACATGTATGACATGGCCACCGTTGGGAGTAGGGTGGGGTGGTGAGGCCTGCGCGACAGCATAGCCAGCCACGGGAGGCAGATGCAAGCGCTGCAGCCGGCGATGGTTGTGACGGCTGGAGCAAGAGCAACTAGATCAGATATTGTAGAAGTAGGATTATCGTTGGGTGTCAATCCAATGGCTACAGTTGTTAGAATAATTTGTTGACCTTTTGTTTTTTACCATCAAATCTTTTTGTTCACTAAATGGAAAACACCTTGCGCAGGCTTCGTCCTAGTGGCCAACAAAGTCAGATTCAAAAGCTGTGGTGGACATGTAGCCCATTTATTTAGGTTTTATAGCCCGTTTCATTTTGTTTGCCAATACATCTCTTTCCTGGGCTTTGACTCAAAAAATAATCTATTTCCTGAGCTGGGTAAAAATAATAATAGCTAATTTACTATTTATGAGAATTTACAGCGCATTTGATTATTTATTCGAATACACCTATTTACTGGGCTGGGTGAAAAAATATGTTGCGGACATGCAACCATTTATTATTTCTGGTAATTTATGACCAATTTTATTTTAGTAGAAATGGACCCATTTTCTAGGATGGGTGAAAAACAATGTTGGTCTGGACTGAGCATTTCATATAAAAAATAATATTGAGCTAGGAATTTTATTAAAAAAACTTAACTTGGGCTTTGTAATCTTAGTATAGAGAAATTGAACTGAGTTGTGCATTTTACTCAAAGAAACATAGGCTAGGTTGCGCTTATTTTAGGATCTTGTGTACAACTTTCGGCCCAGTTGCATTGCTGATGTTGAACAAAAAAGGCATGTGTAGTACAATACGACTTTGCATAGCTACTCAGCCCACATTCTACGATGCCTGAAATGGCCCAAATAAGGTTTGTGTACAACTTTTTTAAGCCACTGATCTCAAATTATAACTTAAGAAAAAAGGTAGAGTAAAATGTAACCTAATTAAAAGCTGTCATGAATGAGCGAAGAAATAATTAAACGGTCCCACTTGTTAGAGAGAGAGAAACTGATCGGTCGATGTTCGTGAATACATCTTTCAGCCACATATGCATTATTGATGCTTCGGAAAACTTATATAGTTGACACAATCATATACAACATCATAGCACATTGAGCTTGCATACATTTTCACGTGGGTGACACAATTTGGGTGGAAGCAATGGATCGCTATGGGTAGAGCTATGTTGAAACCAACAAACTCATACATAACCGTTCATCGTCTTTATAAATGACATGGAAATATCTTGAATGATGTGCAAAGAAAACAGACAGACAACACAATAAGTTCTGCTAGCACAATAAGTTGACGTACACCACTTTCTAAAAAAAGTTTAGGTACAAAAATAGAACATATCACAATCAAATGTATTGGCACATCAGTGCTTCACACCGATAGCTCAGATTTAACTACTATCTGAGAAGATTCAGTTGTTACCTCAAAATAGAGCACATCCAGGCAGCCAGCCCGACCTCTTCTCCCAAAGAAGTAGTGGCCTCCATTGTGCGATGGAGTAGGCCCTGTGCCATCCATCATTTCGAGCAACACGGGGAAAGTTTGACGTTGACTCCTATAAGTGGACATCGTCGATGGACCCTGGCACCAGCGACGATGACAGGACTTCAATTGATGGATTGACCACTTCTTCGACATGCATGAATACTTGATGTTGGTACATACCTAATGTGGTCTATGACGGCCTAGGTGGCGACGAATAGTACAACCTTGGTTCCTGCACCAGTATCTCCACACCAATCACCTTCGGTGTGGTGGACAACTTCGTCATCCATGCCATAAAGGTCAGCGCCCAACTGTCTGGAGGAACAAACATACTTATGAGCTCACCTCCTAGGTCATTGATAAGCTCATTCATGGACTCGCTATTCCAAGCCCGTCGAGGCATGCCATGTAAGGTAAGCTTTGTTAAAAACAAGCTCAGAGGGCACTGAGCCCCATCTTCGATGCCATTTATCAAAGCTCACCAGTGCGCCATCGCAGAACAACGTCGGGAAGATTTGAACACACAACTATGGTTGAAAGCTGTCCCAAACCCAATGAAGAAATCAGTTAGTGGCGAACAGACTTCGACAAGCAAGTAAACTGGTCATCAAATGCTGCCATGCCACTGTTGAGCGCTAGCACACATCGCCTGAAGGTAGGACGGACCTCAGGATCTCTGGCTCGGAGATTTGGGTTGACCGACGACATGATAGTGTGCTTGAGTACAGGGAGTAGAGGAGGGGGATTTGGGGGATCTGGAGTAGGAATCGAGATTCAAGAGGTGGGGGAGGGGCAAGGGATTAGGGATGAAAAGGTAGCATCCATTTCGAACATGCGCCAATACGTTCTCGCGCACAAAAACATCGGTGGCGCCCACATGTAGGCCTAAGAGTCATTTTTCTTTCTTTTTTGAGCGCCTGGCCTTAGAGTTCTCATAATTGGCCTATTTGGCATTGTGTTACTACTCGAACCATATTCAACAACACCTCACATTGGCCCAAAGCCCCATACAAGTGTAGATCATCGAAAAGTCACTAAGTTCAAATTATAACTTGAAAAAAGGATATATACACTTAACACTGGAGAATGGTGATGCCCTCATTTAGCCGATCAGTAGTTTGAAACAATGATATATACAACATGCAAACCATGTCTAGTGACTACTACTTACACAAACAGCGAGGCATGAAAGTTCATAACAAGTCTTGCTACACCACCAAAATGCACCCATCTACAGTGCTCAGACTCTTGTGATCTAGACGAGAATGATATTCTAAAGAGAGCCAACTATTACATAGTAAGAGTGACATAGACGAGGATGACCAAATTACAACGAGTCTTCATAACAAAAGAGAACACTACCCATCCAAAACAAGCAGCAATGACAACAAGTCATTTGAAGAGGGATGATCTAGCACCATCATAATTTGCAGCCCCTTCAGCCACTAGTGATTTAGAGACACTAGGACTACATCCTTCCGACGCAACAACCCAATTACCCACATCACTGACTATCGGAGTTGAGACATCCAAGGACCAAAGTCAATCCAGATGCGTTTTTCATTTTCACCTTCTTTTGGATGCAGGTTGTATCGTTTACAATCAGGGGCGTGTGATCCTGAAGTCCTAGGGTTCGCCATGTAGACACAGTTTTCCCTAGCAAACACAACCTCTCTGCCATCATGAACCTTGCCAAGGTTGATCTCCTAGTTAATCAGATAAATGAGTCTGAGAAACAGAGAGTGTGAACCAAGGCTGTTTACCCGCCTATACTCAAAAATCCTGAAGGCCCTAACAACCTGGTATCCTACTCATAGATGTAACAACCAATCTCTGGATACTCACATATTTCATGCTGCTTGTACACAATGGTTTTTTGCAATATAACTTCGCTGGCTCATGTGTGCGAATGATCACTAATCTTCTTCTGTTGTCTGATTGAGTGAGGAACCAGTTCTGGTTCGCTATTTTCGGCATTTCAGTTTGCTGTGGCTAATCGCAAACAGTTCATCCATGTGAAGTTTATGCCATCAATCGCAGACACTTTGATCTGGCTTACCTGTTTCTGTTCTATTGCCTAAATGCAAACAGTTAATCCTTCTGAAGCGTATGCCCTCAATCACACACACCTTGATCTGGCTGACCATTTCTTTTGTGTTTCCTAATCCCAAACAGTTCATCCGAGTGAACTGTATGATGTATATCGCACACACCTTCATCTGGCTGCCCGTTTCTTTTGTGTTGCCTAATCATAAACAGTTCATCCGAGTGAACAGTATGCTGTACATCGCACACGCCTTCATCTGGCTGCCCGTTTCTTTTGTTCCTCCTCATTGAAAACGGTGAATTGAACTGAACCATATGCCCTGAATCACACACGCAACTAAAATCTGAACCGTGTTTGATGCATCCTCCATCGCAAACGTTTTGCACCTTTTTGATGGGTTTTTTACACCACCGTTTGCGATTATGGCATCGCACACAGTTTCATCGAAGGGTCTCTAATCGTAGTGTCCCGTTAGCAGCATCCTGCAGTAGTGCTAGGCTGCCGTGTTCGGACTCTTCCGGTCTAATGTGGAGAAGATTGGGTAGATTTTATATCGCTGAATAAAAATATTAAAGAGTCCAGAGGCTCCACCGTGAGGTTTCTTGCTCCTTCTCGGTCGTCGGAAAGCGTTCTTCTAAGTTTTGCTGACACGTGGGACATCCAGCATCCAGGTCCAGGTGTCATGCAAGAAAATGGAGTTAAGTATAGTAGGAGAGACTCACCAATGGTCACGAACGTAGGTGGAGTACGTGCATGAATCACCCGAAAAAAGGAATACGAGCACGAAGAGAAGAGGTGCAAGCACCGATGCAAGTACTTGCTACTTCTTGAGCTTGCGTTGGTTTTTTCCTTGAAGAGGAAAGGGTGATGCAACAAAGTAGAGAAGTATTTCCCTCAGTTTGAGAACCAAGGTATCAATCTAGTAGGAGACAACGCACAAATCACTGAATAGCTACACAAACAATCAAACAACTTGCACCCAACGCGATAAAGGGCTTGTCAATACCTTCATGGTTACTTGCAAAAGTGAGATCTGATAGAGGTAGATAAATGATAAGGTAGATATTTTGGGTATTTTTGGTTTATAGATCAGAAAGTAAAAGATTGCAAAATAGTAGATCGGAAACTTATATGATGGAAAATAGACCCGGGGGCCATAGGTTTCACTAGAGGCTTCTCTCAAGATAGCAAATAGTACGGTGGGTGAACAAATTACTGCCGAGCAATTGATAGAAAAGCACAAAGTTTTGTCGATATCTACGGCAATGATCATGAATATAGGCATCACGTCCGTATCAAGTAGACCAAAATGATTCTGCATCTACTACTATTACTCCACACATCAGCCGACTCCTGCCTGCATCTAGAATATTAAGTTCATGAATAACATAGTAACACACTAAGTAAGATGACATGATGTAGAGGAATTAACTCAAGCAATATGATGAAAATTCCATCTTTTTATCCTCAATGGAAACAATACAATACGTGCCTTGCTGCCCCTACTGTCACTGGGAAGGGACACCGCAAGATTGAACCCAAAGCTAAGCACTTCTCCCATTGCAAGAAAAACTAATCTAGTTGGCCAAACAAAACCGATAGTTCGAAGAGAATTACGAAGATATCTAATCAAGAATATAAGAATCCAAAGAAGATTGAATTAATATTCATACATAAGCTGATCATAAATCCACAATTCATCGGATCTCGGCAAACACACCGCAAAAAAGTATTACATCAAATAGATCTCCAAGAACATCGAGGAGAACATGGTATTGAGAACCAAAGAGAGAGAAGAAGCCATCTAGCTACTAGCTATGGACCCGTAGGTCTGTGGTAAACTACTCATGCTTCATCGGAAGGGCAATAGAGTTGATGTAGAAGTCCTCCGTGATCTAATCCCCCTCCGGCAGGGTGCCGGAAAAGGTCCCTAGATGTGATCTCACAGGTACAGAAGGTTGCGGCAGTGAAAAAGTGTTTTCATGGATGCCTCTGGTGGTTTGTGGATATATGGGAATATATAGGTGAAATAATTAGGTTAGGAGGGTCACGGGGGGCCCACAAGGGTGGGGGCGCGCCCTCCGTCCTTGTGGCCACCTCATGGCTCCTCCGACTTCATCTCCAAGTCTCCTAGTTGTCTTCTAGTCCAAGAAAAATCATCGCGAAGGTTTCATTCCGTTTGGTATTCCTTTTCTGCCAAACTCAAAAACAGGTGAAAAATAGGAACTGGCACTGGGCTCTAGGTTAATAGGTTATTCCCAAAAATAATATAAAATAGCATATTAATGCATATAAACATCCAAAACAAATAATATAATAGCATGGAACAATAAAAAATTATAGATACGTTGGAGACGTATCAAGCACCCCAAGCTTAATTCCTGCTCGTCCTCGAGTAGGTAAATGATAAAAACAGAATTTTTGAGGTGGAATGCTACCTAACATATTTATCCATGTAATTTTATTTATTGTGGCATGAATGTTCAGGTCCATAAGATTCAAAAAAAAGTTTAACATTGACATAAAAACAATAATACTTCAAGCGTGCTAACAAGGCAATTATATCTTCTCAAAATAACATGGCCAAAGAAAGCTTATCCCTACAAAATCATATAGTCTGGCTATGCTCCATCTTCATCACACAAAATATTGAAATCATGCACAACCCCGATGAGAAGCCAAGCAATTTTTTCATACTATTGTATTCTCAAACTTTTTCAACTTTCACGCAATACATGAGCGTGAGCCATGGAGATGGCACTATAGGTGGAATAGAATATGGTGGTTGTGGAGAAGACAAAAAGAAGGAGATAGTCTCACATCAACTAGGCATATCAACGGGCTATGGAGATGCCCATCAATAGATATCAATGTGAGTGAGTAGGGATTGCCATGCAACGGATGCACTAGGTTTATGAAAGCTCAAAAAGAAACTAAGTGGGTGTGCATCCAACTTGCTTGCTCATGAAGACCTAGGGGAATTTGAGGAAGCCCATCATTGGAATATACAAGCCAAGTTCTATAATGAAAAATTCCCACTAGTACATGAAAGTAACAATATAGGAGACTCTCTATCATGAAGATCATGGTGCTACTTTGAAGCACAAGTGTGGAAAAAGGATAGTAACATTGCCCCTTCTCTCTTTTTCTCTCATTTTTTTGTTTGGGCTTCTTTGGCCTCTTTTTTTATTTGGGCTTCTTTGGCCTCTTTTATTTTTCATGAAGTCCGGAGACTCATCCCAACTTGTGAGGGAATCATAGCTTCCATCATCCTTTCCTCACATGGGACAATGCTCTAATAATGAAGATCATCACACTTTTATTTATTTACAACTCAAGAATTACAACTTGATACCACTGGTGCGCGTCGGTCCTAAAAACGGGTTTTAAACCCTTTCCGCGACAACATTTGGAACCGCCACCAAGTGAGTGTGGGCCATAGGGGGGTCCTTCCCACACGACCCAGAAACCGTCGGGGATATGCCCTCCTGGCACGCACGCTCGGCAAAATGAGACCGTGTCCGACTGGCGAGCGCTCAAATACGGAAATACATACAGTAGAGCTAAAAAATACAGTTATACGGCGAAATTGTTTCCGGTCGCAAGTACATCCCACATAGTCAGTCCCCACTAAACGTTTCCCTTCGTATGTACATCCCACACAGTCGCTCCAAGGAAAACGTTTCCGTTCATAGGTACATCACACACAATTTTTCCCGTTAAATCGTTTGCGTTATTGAATGTATCACACACGGTCAGTAGAAGAAACGTGTGGCAAAGGCTGTCCATCACACACAGTTTTTATGTGGTAAACGTTTGCGCAAGGTGGCCTAACACAAACAGTTTTCAAGAGAAAGTTGTGTGTGATTGTTTATTGATCCAAAATGGTTTATTCCTAGAAACTGTGTGCGTTGCCTGAGGTCATCGCCCATGGTATTTTTTCAACAACCGTTTGGAATAGCAAAACCCAATTAGCAGGATAATTCACCATTAGCAGGCTAATTATCCGATTATTCATAATCCATTTGTTAATCTAATTAACATTTCATATTAAGCACACAATATATTTCATTTCCATATTAAGGAAGCAGAATTTCATAGTTGAAATACATCAGAGTACAACATGATATAGCTTCAGCACTCAGCTACCCCATTACACAACTGCACCAGCAGCAAGTTCCACATGCAACATATAGAACCTTTCGAAATTAGCATCATAGACGGTATATAGACAGATGCATCTCATCTAGAAACCTGCTAAAGCGGAAGGCGAATATTGAGCCTTCATTCATGTTGATGGTCTTTGCAACTTTAGGCCAGTACCTGTGGATGATTGACTGTCCGTCCTTCGTCCTCTTCAGGAACACTTCAATATTGAATCGTGGGTGTTGTATGAATACCTTCCTCGCCTCCTGACCATAGAGGTGGTTTGAGAGGTAATCATCAGTGAACTGCTTTGGAAAGGCCTGAAAACAAGGATGTGCATAAATATCTTCTCTATATTGGAAATGGGGCAAAGGAATAAAAAAAGGCAAGGTATAATAGTTAGTACCATCTTGTAGTGCACTGATGTCTTCTTCATTGTGCAGACAAAGATCTTGTTGTTTTTTGTCGCTAATTTCTTTATCCTAACAATCTTTCTGAGTTTCTTGATTCGATTGATATTCATGGACAACTCATTTCCCCATATGCAAAAAGGGTCGAACAGTGGGTCAAAACCTCTGACAGCAGGACCTACATGTGCAAGACCAAATTGTTAAAAACCAAAATATTAGAATGGTTCCTGCAATTGCACAATAATGTTCTATTAGAGAATGGACCATGCATGTGCTAACCTCGATTGTAAACCTCAGTGCTTCCCATTGTTTCCCTGCAACACATATAAGGTAGTTACTCATCAGGTTAAGTAAGGGTTCGCATGCTATCGGTAAAATATGTTGATGAAAAATAGGCACATTGCAGATTCATCAGATTAATTCAAGCCACATGGAAAACCCATTTACACAAACCAAGCATGATTAAGAACTAGGAAATATAACACTTGTCTATGTTTCTCATGTATTAAGTGCGGCCAAATTCGATTTATTCCTCACATGCACAACAATACAAAGTTCTACCCATGACAACTGGACATCGCATTGCAGAATTGAACCAAGCAGTTAACTAAACACCACAACAAATGAACCAAACATTAACTGAGCACCACATTGCACAATATAACATACTCCTAATAGAAGATCAGACAGTTAACCAAACAGTTAACTACAGCCAATTGCAGCAATTGTATTTGTTTCTCATGTATTTACTACAGCCAAATCCAATTTATTCCTCACATGGTATACAATAACAGAATGCACCCACAACTATTGAACATCGCATTGCAGAATTGAACCAAACAGTTAACTAAACACCATAACACAAATGAACCAAACGTTAACTGAGCACCACATTGCACAATGTATAACCAAACCAAGCATGCTTGACAACTTGGAAATATAGAAATTGTATTCGTTTCTCATGTATTTTGTAAATATAAATTCGATTTATTTCTCACATGGAGGACAATACAAAATTGCAGCCTGAAGAATTGAACATCACATTTGCAGAATTGAACCAAACAATTAACAGAAGACGACAACTAATTAACAAAACAGTTAATAAGTGAGCACCACACTGCATGACATATAGAACATATACACTAGAGCAACAGATTGCATGGTAAAATTAGATAGCACAATTCACTAGAATTTGTGAAGGGAAGGCAGGAGCAACACACGCAACGGGTAAACCGTGCATGCTTAACCGGCATAGCTAGCAAATGGCAAGGTGCTCCTCCAAGATCTGGGGATCGGCACGAATGGCAGCCATCGCGACCTCATCCGCACGTGCGGCCGCAATTTGCTTCTTCGCTGCCAAGTGCTCCTTGAGATCCTGGCTATATTGTGTGCGCCATGGCTTAGGGCGGCACTTATTTGGTGGAGGGGTCAGTGATTTGGGTGGAAGGTGTCGCGCTCGCTCCGGTGGTCGGGGCATGTGGGATGTGGAAGGAGGAGGAGGATGGGGGTCGGGTGTGGATTACCTGCTTGGATAGACGAGGTTGAGCAGCATGAAGGAGGGTCGCCGACGATGAGGCGGCACTGCAAGCAAGGAGTGAAGGTTTCAACTTGGAAAGGAAGGTGGAAAGAGGGGAAATGCAGATTTTGGTAAGGGGGGGAGGTAGATATTTCCATGGAAGCCGAAAATGTGGAATCGCTTCAGCCAAAAAGCTGGCGCGCAAAGTGTCATCAGACACGGTCCCTTATTCAGAACTGTGTATGATATGTGGACATCACAAATGATTCAGATAGCTTCACCCATGTGTCATGAGTTTGAACGTCAAAAGTTTTGGTTCGAATTTCCATGGTTACAGTGGTCATCCACGTAATTGCATAATTTGGGTACACAAAGGAGACTACAACACACCTACACTTCTTAATCGAGCAAGTTCAGCAATTAAACAGAGCTAGCTGACCTAAAAATTACTCTAACAAATTAAAGACCGACACTCTTAATTAAACAAAACAAAGAGTACTACTACGGCTAGTGCTCACCGATCTCCGCCGCCGCCTCCATGTCCAGCTCGCGCCTGATGGTCTCCTCGGGAAGGGGCACCATGGCATCCACCACACCATACTCGGCAAGTATCTCGCCATCCGTGTCCGCCATCTCTTTGGAAAAGGCCGCCACGATCTGGGCATGGGCGGACGCGATCTGGGCTTGGACGGGCTCCATCGTCGCAAGGTATGCGGCGGAGGAATGGACGATTGCTCGAACGCTCTCGGCGATTGCTAGCTCTTCGGCCGTGGGTTGCCGACCGTTGTCAGAGAAGCTTTGTTCGATTTGTGTGGTGACCACTAGGAGCTGGGCGTGGGCGGCCTCGACATGGTCATGGGCGGCCTTCATCAGGGCTAAGTCCGCCGCTGCGAAACAGACAACTGCTGTGCTGCTCTCGACAGTTGCTATCCCCGAGGCAGATGTTGCTGCCGCCACCAGAGAAGCAACAACGGCCGTTTGGGCTGCCTTTGCTGCCTAGTCGCAGATTGTGGCCACACTCATGCACCTTGTTAGCACGTGGATGGCGGCTACGGCCGTGCTCTCGCCGGAGTGGGCTACCAAAGTTTCCCTCACGACGCGGGTCCACGTGCCCATCTTTCATCGGCGACGATTGAACAATGGAATGATATTTGGGGAGCGAGCTAGTGTGCTTGAGATACCGGCTGTGGACTGTAGCTGACGCACCTTCTCACGTAAGCCATAGGCATACTATACACCAACCGTGCTCCAGGATATTTTATGCTGCATCTCACACAGTTGCCGATAATAAACTGTGTGCGATCTACTTGATTTGAATTACAAAAATGGGTCACAGCGGCATTGGATGGTGTTTGAATTGCTAGACCTTTTATCTGGAGTGAACATACAACTATATGTGTATCATAAAATAATTGGAATTATTCAGGGTTCGTTTGAACATTTTATACATTAAATTGGTTTTCTAGCCATTTCAGGTGCATAATTCAAATTTGAACTACATGCACATGCTCCAGTGCATATAAATTGGTTGAAAATCAAATATATGTCCTTGGGTGCATGCTTAGGTCCCATGCAAGAAATGGGAATGAATTTCAAACATCAGGGCACCGTTGATTGCCGGCAAAACAATTAGATGTCTGGTTTTTAAATTCTAGTAAATCCAAAACCCATCTGAAATTCATGAAACTTGGCATGCTATCATGGAGCGGCATCAACATGTCGTGGTAAAAAATGTGTCCCATTTGGGGCAGGTTTGGGTATATGCTTCTCAAAAACCAGAGCTTCTCACAACAAGGATGATGGTTTTCGGTAGGGAACGTCCCACCTTTGGGGACGAAACGATATCCATTGCCTCTTATTGCTTTCAAATTTTTTCTTGTGTCAACATGGAACAGCAGGAGTGTTGTGTGAATTTTTGTGATTTCTCGGGGTTCGTTTGGACATTTTATGTAGTAACTGAGTTTTCAATGCATTTATGTGCATAATTCAAATTTGAATTACATGCACATGCTCCAATGCATATAAATTAGTTGAAAAATCAAATCTGTGTCCTTGGGTGCGTGCTTAGGTCCCATGCCAGAAATGGGAATGGATTTCAAACACCAAGGCACCGTTGATTGCCGGCAAAACATTGAGATGCCTCGTTTTTAAATTCTAGTAAATTCAAAACTCGTCTGAAATTCATGAAACTGGGCACACTTTCATGGAGCGGCATCAACATGCTGTGGTAAAATTTTTGTCCCGTTTGGGGCAGGTTTGGGTATATGCTTCTCACAAACTAGAGCTTCTCACAACAAGCATCATGGTTTTGGTATGGAACGTCCCATCTTTGGGGACGAAACGATATCCACTGCCTCATATTGCTTCCAATTTTTTTTCTCGGGTCAACATAGAACAACAGGAGTCTTGTGTCAATTTTTGTGACTTTTCAGGGTTCGTTTGGACATTTTTATGCATTAACTGAGTTTTCAATGCATCTATGTGCATAATTCAAATTTGAACTACATGCACATGCTCCAGTGCATATAAATTGGTTGAAAAATCAAATCTGTGTCCTTGGGTGCATGCTTAGGTCCCATGCAAGAAATGGGAATGAATTTCAAACACCAGGGCACCGTTGATTTCCGGCAAAACATTGAGATGCCTGGTTTTTAAATTCTAGTAAATTGAAAACCCGTCTGAAATTCATGAAACTTGGCATGCTATCATGGAGTGGCATAAACATGCCATGGTAAATTTTTTGTCCCATTTGGGGCAGGTTTGGGTATAAGCTTCTCACAAACCGGAGCTTCTCACAACTAGCATGATGGTTTTCGGTAGGGAACGTCCCACCTTTGGGGACGGAATGATATCCATTGCCTCTTATTGCTTTCAATCTTTTTCTCATGTCAACATAGAACAACAGGAATGTTGTGTGAATTTTTGTGATTTTTTGGGGTTCGTTTGGACATTTTTATGCATTAACCGAGTTTTCAATGCATTTATGTGCATAATTCAAATTTGAACTACATGCACATGCTCCAGTGCATATAAATTGGTTGAAAAATCTAATCTATGTCCTTGGGTGCATGCTTAGGTCCCATGCAAGAAATGAGAATGAATTTGAAACGCCAGGGCACCGTTGTTGCCGTCAAAACATTGAGATGCCCTGTTTTTAGATTCTAGTAAATCCAAAACTCGTTTGAAATTCATGAAACTTGGCATGCTTCCGCGGAGCGGCATCAACATGTCGTGGTAAACTTTTTGTCCTGTTTGGGGCAGGTTTGGGTATATGGTTCTCACAAACCAGAGCTTCTCACAACAAGCATCATGGTTTCAGTAGGGAACGTCCCACCTTTGGGGACGAAACGATATCCACTGCCTCTTATTGCTTCCAAAATTTTTCTCGTGTCGACATAGAACAACATGAGTGTTGTGTCAATTTTTGTGATTTTTGGGGTTCGTTTGGACATTTTTATGCATTAACTGAGTTTTCAATGTATTTATGTGCATAATTCAAATTTGAACTACATGCACATGTTCCAGTGCATATAAATTGGTTGAAAAATCAAATCTGTGTCCTTGGGTGCATGCTTAGGTCCCATGCAAGAAATGGGAATGAATTTCAAACACCAGGGCTCCGTTGATTGGCGGCAAAACATTGAGATGCCTGGTTTTTAAATTCTAGTAAATCCAATACTCTTTTGAAATTCATGAAACTTGGCATGCTATCATGGAATGGCACCCGACATGCTGTGGTATTTTCTGTGTCCATTTTCAGAGAAGGCGCACTCGAATAATGACAGCCAAGAAAGGCATTTTGAAAAAATAGGTGCCACTTTAATATCTCAAAAATTTGTATAATTCAAACCGTGTGCGTTCTGTTAACCATTCACGTGATGCCACGTGTCTTGGTTTTAATGGTTGTAGGAGGTGCCGTGCAGATAGCTGCTTGACCTTGACTGAACGGGAGGCGTGCGAGCTCCGTCCGGTGGGCAGGCTAACCAAGAGGCGTGCAAGTTGTCCTTGAATGCACAGGCTCACCAGGAAGCGTGCGAGCTGTACGCTGCACAGGCTCAGTGGTAAGCGAACCCTTTGACTTCCATGGCCACCTGCCTTGCTCGCATCCTTCCCATTAATGGCGCCCAAGCCACAGTTTAATTCGCTTTTTAAATATAAAACAATCATCGCAAACATTTTAGTTAGAACACCCGTGTGCAAACCGACAGCGTCCCCAGGAAGCCATGTGAAAATATGCCGAGCAGGATTTCTGCTGCTCTTGATCGCAAACGTTTTAGATAGAACACCCATATGCAAAGTGAGAGCAGCGTAGGATTTGTGTATCCCTTCAACGTAAATGGTTGTTTTGGATGACCCGTGTGCAACCACGTACAAACAATTTGGTAAGATTTGTCAATCCTTGTAACACTGTGATTTGTCAAAATATGACGCTAAAAATCACTAGCAGTATCTAATTTTTGCAACTAAAATTCAGTAATTAAGCATAGATTTCATTGATAGATTAAGCAGTCGTTCTTAATTTATACAAACATTTCAACTCGACAGTTGAACTGACCAAACTTTTCCCCAACTGTTGCCAACCACACACTGAAATAGCTAGTTCAACTATATATACTAGCTAATTTTAAGTACGTTGTACAGTTCCACCACATCTATAGTCAGATGAACTAAACAAAATAGCCCCTAAATACTACTACTGCTGCTACTGCTACTGCTGCTGCTGCCACCACCACCACTACTACAGAGGGGCTTTGTACTACTTCCGGCTGCTTCTCCTCTACCAAGCACGCTCAGTAAGAGGCAGAGGAGGAGGAGCCTACTGACGAGCTGGGCAACCGCAATACAATGCCTGCCGCCGTTGCAGCTTCAGCGACGCTCACCTCGAACGCCCTCTACCGCTCCAAAGGACCCCTCTTGAAGCGATGGTTCTCCTCGTAGATCTCCTGATTCCTCGCCTCTGAGGCGGCGTGTGCCGCGGCCACGTCGGCAGTAAGGCTCTTTGCATGCTTGAGAGGTGCTCCTCCTCCTCCCACAGGAACTCGGTGTAGCACGCAAGGTCGCTGACGCACGTGCTGGCATCCACCTCTGCATCCCGCCTTCGGGCGGTGGTGGCGGAGTGGGTGATGACCCCGACGGTTGACGGTGGGCTGGCGGCCACGGCGGTCGATGACGGGGTGGTGGCCATGACCACCACCTCCCACCTTCGGGCCGCGGTGGCGGAGCGAGTGATGGCTACAGTGGCCGACAGTGGGGTGGAGGCCACGACGGCCACCTCCCGCCTTCGGACCGCGGCGATGGAGCGCGTGATGGCCCTGGCTTTCGACGGTGCTGTGGTGGCAACAGTGGCTGACAATAGCTACCGACGGGCACCGGCGGCGGAGCATGTGGTGGGTGTTCCGCGCACACCCAACAGGGACGCTACACACTACACTACACCAGGGACTGCGTCGCTGCCGCGGTGTAGCCTCCCAGCTGGAGCTGTCCTCTGATGACGGCGGAGTGGCTGAGCGACGACGACGGACCGGTGCCATTGGCGATTGTGGGAGAAGCAGACGAGATAAGCTATAGGGAGGGAGGGGAAAATGCGACGTAGGACTCGCCGGCCATGAGGGTTTTTATAGCAGGCCAGTAAGCATTGGGATTTTGCAGCATTTCATCGAGTCAGGCAGGAAGCTTGCACGGGAAACTACGAGGTTGCGCGGGAACGGGCTCACTGACGATTCATTGGCGCCACCGTTTGGCCAAAAGAACGCCCCCGCGCACTGCGCAAGTTTGCGCTGTAAGCTGTCTGCGGCAGCGGGGTGAAAAGACGTGCGAGAGGAGGACGAAAGGCCACGTACACATACGGTTAATAAAAAACGTTTGCGATTAAATTACCTACTATACCACCGTCCTGGTTTATAAGTATGATTTAACTAATAAAATATGAATGCATGTCGCCAAAGATTATATAGTTGGATTTGTATTTGAACATTGTTTCCAATTATATATTTTTTAGAACATGCATTAACATTTTGTTGGTTAAATTTGAGGGCAAAGTATGGCACAAAATATAAAGGAGACTATAGACTAGACAGAGGTGGTAGCACACAGCCGCTCTCTACGCAGCGACGCAACTGTCGGCCGGCTTGTAGGCGACCATTTCCTGCCTGTTCAACTGCTCTATGCGTGTGGTTGCTTGTGGTTCAGGCGGCCACGACGCGCTCTGCTCGCGTCCTGCCACGCGCGCTCTACTCTCGCGTCCCTCCGGGTGTTCTCCCCTCGTCCCTCCACGCGCGCTGCCAGTGTTTGGGGCCGGTGCACGATCATGCACGTTTGTGTGCAAGCGGTTGCGCTGGGCGCGACACGACGATGCAGTCACCCGCTGCAATAACTGCCATGCGGACGCGCCGAGAATCCACGCCGCCGTCCCCCTTTTATTCCTGTGGCCATTTACCTTCATCTCTCGTCTCACACAACACAAGAAGCACACCCACGAGGACACATACAGAGAGGACATCCATCGGTTCCAATGGCGCTCCCCGTGGCTCCAATGGCGCTCCCAGCGGCCGCCGACGACAACTGTGGGCAGTTCACCATGCATCACGTAGTGGACACCCACGTGAGGTGGAAGGCCCTCTCGGTGGTGTACACGAACGATCCAGTCTCGGTGGAGAGCTCCATCCAAATTATGGAGCAGTTCCTTGCCGAGGACAAGTACCGAGTGGTCGTCTTCGACCTCGAGTACACCATCGGTCGTGCCGGGCATGATCAGAAGGTTGCCGTCACCCAGTGGTGCGTGCAACATGACGTCCTCGTGAGCATTTCTCCAGGTTTATCAACAGCTCCGACTACAGTTTCGCTACGGTGGACACCACCAACGATCTAAAAGCGCTCAAGGTTTCGGACTTGAAATGGCCAAATCTTGTCAACATCCAAATCCACTACAAGGTCTGGGGCAGCGCCAAAAACAAACTGAACTCCCTGGTTAACCTCGCCTCGGCCATCATTGACCCCTACTACATGAAGGACAGGAACGCTTGGCACAGTGTGTGGCATAAGAGACTGGATGAACAACATGTCAAGTACGCGGCCATGGACGCGTACACTTGACATGGACGCGTACACAAGCTACGAGATGTACAGGTGGATCATTGACATGAGGAACTGTCTTGTTCCTGACCCAGAAGAGGGATCGAGCCACATAGCAGTGGCGGGAGCATCACAAGAAATAGATGACTAGACGACCGTTTCTCCTACTTTAGAATGCACGCAATTATTTATTGAGGTGTGTGCGAATGATCTATATAGTCACTTATGTAATTGGATGTAGACAGAGCAAATCACATGGCTTATTAGCAGCAATCATCTGTGTTATTATTGGTCTTCGCACACATTTCTGATTACAGACATGTTTGCCGCGTATCACACACACCTTGATCTGGCTGACCGTTTCTTTTGTGTTACCTAATCACAAACAGTTCATCCGAGTGAACCGTATGCTCTATATCGCACATGCCTTCATCAGGCTGCCCGTTTCTTTTGTTCCGCCTCATCGCAAACAGTTCATTGAGCTGAACCATATGCCCTGCATCGCACATGCAACTAAAATCTGAACCGTGTTTAATAGCACCGCCATCGCAAACTTTTTGCACCTTTTTGACGGTTCTGTTACACCATCGTTTGCGATTATGGCATCGCACACAGTTTCGTCAAAGGGTCTCTGATCGTAGTGCCGCGTTTGGACCATCCTGCAGTAGTGTACTTAGAACAAAATATGACTCTATATGAATGCCCCCAGCGGTGTACCAGGATCTGCAATGAATCAAGATTGACATGTATGAAAGAATTACGAAAGGTGGCTTTGCCACAAATACGATGTCGACTACAAGATCATGCAAAGCAATATGACAATGATGATGTGTGTCATAATAAACGGAATGGTGGAAAGTTGCATGGCAATATATTCAGAATGGCTATTGAAATGCCATAATAGGTAGGTATGGTGGCTGTTTTGAGGAAGGTATATGGTGGGTGTATGGTACCGGCAAAAGTTGCGCGGCACAAGAGAGGCTAGCAATGGTGGAAGGGTGAGAGTGTGTATAATCCATGGACTCAACATTAGTCATAAAGAACTCACATACTTATTGCAAAAATTTATTAGTTATCGAAACGAAGTACTACGCGCATGCTCCTAGGGGGATAGATTGGTAGGAAAATACCATCGCTCGTCC
This sequence comes from Triticum urartu, assembly GCF_003073215.2. Classification (NCBI taxonomy): domain Eukaryota; kingdom Viridiplantae; phylum Streptophyta; class Magnoliopsida; order Poales; family Poaceae; genus Triticum; species Triticum urartu. Next base: position 279,976,936 of record NC_053027.1, on the reverse strand, counting down.
CCGACCGCCACTCATAAGGAAGACAATCAATAAATAAATCATGCTCTGACTTCATCACATAACGGTTCACCATACGTGCATGCCACGGGAATCACAAACTTTAACACAAGTATTTCTCAAATTCACAATCACTAGCATGACTCTAATATCACCATCTTCATATCTCAAAACAACCATAAGGAATCAAACTTCTCATAGTATTCAATGCACTTTATATGAAAGTTTTTATTATATCCCTCTTGGATGCCTATCATATTAGGACCAAATTTATAACCAAAGAAAATTACCATGCTGTCTAAAGACTCTCAAAATAATATAAGTGAAGCATGAGAGTTCATCAATTTCTATAAAATAAAACCACCGCCGTGCTCCAAAAAGATATAAGTGAAGCACTAGAGCAAAACTGCCTAGCTCAAAAGATATAAGTGAAGCACATAGAGTATTCTAATAAATCCAGATTCATGCATGTCCCTCTCAAAAGGTGTGTAAAACAAGGATGAATGTGTCAAACTAAAAAGCAAAGACTCAAATCATAAAAGACGCTCCAAGCAAAACACATATCATGCGGTAAAAATATAGCCTCAAGTAAAGTTACCAATAGATGAAGACGAAAAGGGGATGCCTTTCGGGGCATCCCCAATCTTAGGCTCTTGGTTGTCCTTGAATATTACCTTGGGGTGCCTTGGCCATCCCCAAGCTTAGGCTCTTGCCACTCCTTATTCCATAGTCTATCAAATCCTTACCCAACCCTTGAAAACTTCACAACAGAAAACTCAACAGAAAATTTCATAAGCTCTGTTAGTATAATAAAAATAAATCACTACTTTTGGTACTGTTGTGAACTCATTCTTTATTTATATTGGTGTAATATCTACTATATTCCAACTTTTCCATGGTTCATACCCCCCGATACTGCCCATAGATTCATCAAAATAAGCAAACTACACATAGAAAAACACAATCTATCAAAAACAGAACAATCTGTAGCAATCTGTAACTCTTGAATACTTATATAAGTCCAAAAATTCTGAAAAATTAGGAAAAGCTGGGAAATTTATGTACAAATCCAGTGCAAAAAGAATCAGATCAAAAGCACACTTCTGTGATTTATGAAAATTATTTTCCTGGGCGCAAAAGTTTCTGTTTCTCAGCAAGATTAAAACAACTATCACCGTAAGCTATCCCAAAGGTCTTACTTGGCACAAACACTAATTAAAACACAAAACCACATCTAACCAGAGGCTAGATGAAATATTTATTGCGAAACAGGAGCAAAAAGCCATGAACAAAACTAAAATGGGGTTGCGTCCCAACAAGCGCTATTGTTTAACGCCCTTAGCTAGGCCTTGATAATTTCAATGATGCTCATGTAAAAGAGAGACATTGAAGCACAAAGAGAGCATCATAAAACATGTGAAAAACACATCTAAGTCTAACATACTTCCTATGCATAGGCATTTTACAAGGAAACAAATTATCGAGACAAGCAAAAGCTAGCATATGCAAGGAAGAAGAAAGAGACGATAGCAATCTCAACATGAAGAGGGGTAATTTAGTAACATGAAAATTTCTACAACCATATTTTCCTCTCTCATAATAATTACATGTAGAATCATAAGCAAATTCAACAATATAGCTACCACATAACATTTTCTCAACACGATCCTCATGCATTCGAAGTTGACACTCTTCCAAAATAGCGGGATTAACATTAACTAAAGTCATGACCTCTCCAAACCCACTTTTATCAAAAATTTCATAAGATTGAACATTCTCCAAATATGTGGGATCTAAAGTTGACACTCTTCCAAACCAACTTCCAATATTATTGCAAACATTATTATCAATCTTGTATTCATCACGGGGCTTAAATAAATTTTCAAGATCATACGAAGAATGACCCCAATCATGATCATTGCAACAAGTTGTGGACATAGCAAAACTAGCATCCCCAAGCTTACAGTTTTGCTAATTATTAGCATAGAATTTATAATAATATCATTGCAATCATGCTTTTGATTCAAGGAACTATCAAGTATGGGTGCAATAGCAATAATCTCATGTTTAACATACGTAACTATTGCAAATTCATCTCCATAAATATTGGCACCATGGCCATATGTCAGATTCGGGGTTCCGCAGACCCTTGAGAGGTTCAAACTCTGGGGTGTGTGCGAAGAACTCGTCCTCCCCAGTCTGCCTACGCTCTGATTCCATGGCCTATCTCGACGAACCAAAATGGACAAGAGACACGGTAGTTTACCTAGGTTCGGGCCACCTTGTGGTGTAAAACCCTACTCCTGCTTTGTGGTAGATTGGTCTTGATGGGCTGTGGATGAACTAGTACAATGGATGAACAACCTCAGGAGGTGAGGTGTTCTTGGGCTCGATGAGCTGGTGAGGTGGTCAGGGTGGAATGGATCCGATCCCCCCTATGGTGGTGGCCAGGTCCTATTTATAGTGGCCTTGGTCCTCTTCCCAAATGTAGGCGGGAAGGGATCCCACAACGGCCAAATTTGAAAGGAGAAAACTAGTACAAGTTATCCTCAAAAAAGTAGTCTTTGCCTGCAAAAGCTCCTGGTCGTGACGCCGCGGTGGGCTCCGCGATGACCTCCTTCCTGCCGTCCTGGCGGTCTTGGTCTTGTTGCGTCAGAATGGAAACCTTTGCTTGACGCCTCGGGACTCCGCGTCTGTGCTTGCCTCCTTACCACCAAAGAGGAAACTGGTACACTGCGCCCGCTAGCACCCGCCTGGCCTTGGTCATCATGGTTGACGTCATATGAACCTCGCGAGGTGCACCTTGCATTGATATCTCCGCTCCTCGGGAGCCAGCCTGGGGAGGCCGCCCCCAGGGAGGTCTTGGCGTAGTCCGCCTCGCGAGGCTTGCCCCCTTGCGAGGGACTTGAGCTGTCAATGCTGAAGCTAGGCCATATAGGGCCGCTGGCAGAGCCACGTCGTGGGCCGCAGATAGGCAAGTCTGGGATCCCCCATTCCCAGAACGCCGACAGTAGCCCCCGAGCCCAAGGCACGCTCGTACTTGGCTTCGAGGCGAAGCCAAAGGGCAAGTGCGGAGCGCCGCGGTCCCTAACCGCCTGTGGCCTTGGTCCACGCATGGCAATTGATTGGACATGGGCGCCTCCGCTTCCCCATGTTGCCACGGCAACCGTCCGACTTGACGAGACTTCACCGCATGCAGGGAAGATCCATCATTCTGTGGGATCATGGTGGCCGGTAGTAGGCCTCCCACGGGCTATAAATGAGAGGAGGGGCAAAGCCCCTCCTGCTCATCCCCGTCTTCTCGCTGCCCACTTCTTCTTCCTCTTTCATGCCTCGTCGTCTTGTTGTAGTCCTCATGGCGCTGACGAGGAAGTTCTCTGCCGCCGAGAAGGGGAAGCCCCCCTAGGAGGGACCTGACTCGCCACCTCCCAAGAGAGGGCGAGGACGCCCACGCAAGCACATTTCCATTCCTGCTGTGGCTCCTCAGGGGCGCGGGCGCGCCTTGGCCGGCCGTGGGGGTGTTTCTTCTCGTGGTGGGTGCCGCCAAGGGTGAGGCAACCCCTGCAATGAGGGAAGGCACGCCATGGTTGCCCGGCCTCCTCTACCACGCTTCCACTCAACCAAGGTGCTCTCGGAGTTTGCCGTGTGGTCGGAGAGGCCAACCGACATCTGGCTCCATCTCCCCCACTTCTTCGCGGGTGAGCTGCCGGCCGTGGGGGCTGACGGCCTTTGGCTGCAGGCTGATGGATGTTGCAGCAAGGCCTCATGGGTCAGGGTCGAAGTTTCCGTCGCCGGGAATGTGTCCCTTGCCCGCGGCTGGCAGGCGTATGCCCGCGCGCCCCCTGAGTGGGAGGTGCACCCTCCACTTCAAGTTTGACGGTGTCACGACCCTCTATGTGAGGGTGTTTGGGGAGGATGACCGTCGCGCAGGGTGCTGCCCCGAAGACGACGACGACGATGATGAGCTTGGCCTTGATGACAGCCGCGACGACGCCGAGGGTGAGATCGCCCTTGGCGACGGCTGCGGCTCGTTCAGCAGCGGCGGCTCCTCCAGCGAGGGCACTAGCAGCGGCGGCTACGACCAGCCGCCACGTCGCCGGGCTCACTTCGAGGACGGTGGCAGATTGTCTCGTTGCCGCGCTCTGGTGAAGCGGGAGGAAGGCTCGGGCTAAGCCTGGAGGCCTCCGGAGCCCGGCCTCGGGAGCTGCTGTGGTCGCACGGGCCACTTTTGTTTAGCCTTTCCTTTTCCCTGCATTTTGAAAAAGTAGAGGGCCCTGCTGGGGCGTGTAATGAACCATGGTACTTATGCCACTATGCTATGCTTATTGTTCTGATGTTTGCTGTGATGTTCATGTCCGGGTAGGTGCGGTAGGATAACTTAGCTTGATACACTTGCGGTAGTCTCGCACCACATGATTACGCACCCTCCATCATGTCGTGAGGCCCCCTTGTTGTTGGTTCAGGGGTCGCTGGCCTTAGGAGAGATCGTGAAGCTGCAGAATTGTTAGAAAATTTTGTTGGGTGTCCTGTTCTTCCTTGCGCGAGTCCTCAGGCATGGGCTAGTCATGACTTAGTGCATCGCGTCGCGGTACCCGGGGGGCACGGATTTAAGAAGATGCGCAAATCAGAAGCTCGTTCAAGAGTGTCTCGCGATGATAGAAAAAGTCATGGCCCTGGGGGGATAGGGCTATGGCGAAGTGTGTTCGCGGCGCGGGGCAGGCCCGATGCACACACATACACCTGCCCAGTGTAGCCCCCGCATGCGAGACGCTTGAGGAAGATCGACGGGCAACTGTTGCTCCTCCTGGGCCAAGACCGACGGGCAAGAGGGAAGACAAAGGGGAAATCCAACTTGGCAATTGAAAATGCAAGAACTCCAAATTACATTAATGAAAAGGGGGGAAAACCAACTACAGAAAGCAAGCAAATGAATAGCCGCATCTGGCACCTAGACTAGTGTTCTCACCAGCGCGGAGCTAAGTGTTGCCACTAGGATGTGGGAGGGAGCCCTAGAGGCCCGAGGGCGGCTCTCCGGAGACTCCGGGGCATGTATAGCCCCACCCATTCTTACGTGAGAGTGTCATGAGCGGAGGCCTTCACATGCACTGGGCCTTGCTTCATGGGTAGAACTTCCAGAGGTGCTGATGTTCCGGGCATTCTGGATAGGGATCCCGTCCTACGTCTCCAGGCACGTGGCGCCAGGCCTGGAGACGCGGGCAATCCTAAAAGGGCCCTTGTCAGATTTCGGGTTCCGGCAGACCCTTGAGGTTCAAACATTGGGGTGCGCGCGGAGATTTCGCCTCCTACCTACCTGCACTCCTCCGCCTTGCTAGGATCTAAACTAAGGAAAGAACAACACAAGAGACACAGGGTTTATACTGGTTCGGGCCACCGTTCGGGTGTAATACCCTACTCCAGTGTGTGGTGTGGTGGATTGCCTCTTGGGCTGATGATGATGAACAATACAAGGAAGAACAGCCTCGCGAGGGTCTGTTCTTGGCTGGGGCAATGAACTGCTGGGAGGAGCTCAGTCACCCTTCTCTCTCTCTCTCTTTTTCTTTCAACCTCTCGGCCCCCTTTGCTCTGTGGGTGGCTGGTCCTATCTATAGAGGCCCTGGTCCTCTTCCCAAATATCGAGCGGGAAGGGTGTCGGCGTTCTGGGAACGGGGGTCCCCAGACTTGCCTTCCTGCGGCCTATGGCGTGGCTCAAAGGGGGGCCCAGCGCGGCCCATCTTCACCAACACAAACCCAAGACCCTCACGAGGGGCCAAGCCTCGTGGGGAGGACGACGCGGAGCTTCCTCAGGCGCGACCTCGTCACGCTGGCTCACGAGGAGGCGGAGAGATCAAGGCGGGGTGCCTCACGAGGTGCCCGTGACGCAAGCCATGACGACCGGGGGCGCCAGGCGGGTGCCAGCCCGCGCAGTGTCCTCACTTCCTCTTTGGTGCAAAGGGGGCAAGCGCAGCCGCAGAGTACCGAGGCATCAGGCAAAGGTTGCCATTTGGGTGCAACGAGACCAAGACCAGGAGGACTACGAGACAGAGGTCACCATGGAGCCCAAGACGGCGTCATCACCAGAGCTTTGCGCAGGCGAAGACTACTTTTGTCAGGATAGCTGATACTAGCTGTCCCCCTTCAAATTAGCCCGCCATTGTTGGCTCCCTTCCTGCTCGATATTTGGGAAGAGGACCAGGGCCTCTATAAATAGGACCAGCCACCCACAGAGCTGAGGGGCGAAGAGGAAAAAGAGAGAGCAGAGCCGGGGAGGTTGGAAAGATAGAGAAGATCAGAAAGAGAGAGAGAGAGAGAGAAAGGTGACTGAGCTCCTCCCAGCAGTTCATCGCCCCAGCCAAGAACAGACCCTCGCGAGGCTGTTCTTCCTTGTATTATTCATCATCATCAGCCCAAGAGGCAATCCACCACACCACACACTGGAGTAGGGTATTACACCACAACGGTGGCCCCTACCAGTATAAACCCTGCGTCTCTTGTGTTGTTCTTTCCTTAGTTTAGATCCTAGCAAGGCGGAGGAGTGCCGGTAGGTAGGAGGCGAAATCTCCGCGCGCACCCCAGTGTCCGAACCTCAAGGGTCTGCCGGAACCCGAAATCCGACATTTGGTGTGCCAGGTAGGGGTGCGCCAGGATTCGTCTTCCACCACCCCGTTCTCCTCCGACCATCACGACCATGTCTGACGCTTGTCGGGCCCGCGCCGAGTGCCGGGCCGCACTCGCTTCCCGCGTCGCTGAGACAGCCCCTTTTGGCGGGCGTCCTCGCCGTTCCCATCACCTGCCGTCAACGCCGCCATCGGCCCAGCGGGGGACGAGCAGCAAGCATCGTCCCAGCATCCGTCCATGCGGCAAGACGGCCGCACCGCGACTCCCTCGCTCACCCCAGCTGGTTCTTCGTCCCGCGCGCTCCGCGCGCCCATGGAGGCTCGGGCTGCACTCATTGCAGTGAACGAGCTCCTGCACTACCGTCCCGTCGACGACGTCTACGAAGAATGGCTCGACCGCGTCGCTGAGCTCGTCTGTGCCGCAGGGGGCTCTCCTGCGCCGTCCGTTCCGCTCCACCGCACCCCGCCCCGCGCGGGCAATGAAGCTCCGGCGGCGCCCCGGCCGCCTCCTCCTCAGGAAGGCGCCATGGCTCCAAGGCGCGTGGCCCCTGGGCGGAACCCGCTCTGTCAGGCGCCAGCACAGCAGGAGCAGAGCTGTCAAGAAGTCCCTCGCCCGCAAGAAGCTGCCCGGGCGCTCCCTGCTCCAGCACGTCGCGACCATGCTCCTGCTCCCGCACGTCAAGACCCCGCGCTGCTCCCAGCTGCAGCACGTGGGGACATGCAAGACCAAGTTCCCCGTCATCCAAGGCCTCCCGTGTCCACAGCAGGCTGCCGCGCCTTCACCGCCGAGCTACGCAGCGTCGCGTGGCCCGGCAAGTTCAAGCCAGACTTGCCTCCTCGCTACAACGACACGGCTGACCCTGCGGAGTTCCTCCAGCTCTACGAGCTGGGCGTCGAAGCTGCCAACGGAGACGAGAAGGTCATGGCGAACTGGTTCCCCATGGCACTCAAGGATGGGGCCCGCACCTAGCTCCTGAACCTGGCTCCAGGCACAATCTACTCCTGGGACGAGATGCGCACCCGCTCCATCGCCAACTTCCAAGGAACTCGCGACCGGCCACCCACCATGAGCGACATGCGCCGCATCAAGCAACAGCCCGGGGAGACCCTGCAGAAGAACATCCAGCGCTTCAACAACGTGCGCCTCAAGATTCCCAAGGTGACTGAGGAGGCCATCATCTCGGCCTTCTCCGACGGCGTGCGCGACGTCAAGATGAAGGAGGAGCTGGCGATGCATGAAGACCTGTGCACTTCCTTGGAACTGTTCAACCTGGCAACCAAGTGCGCCAGGGCCGAGGAAGGGCGTCTCTCCCTCCTCGAGCTGCCTGCTGCAGACCCAGAAGAGAAGAAGCCCAAGGCCAAGGATGTGAAGCGCAAGGGGGCTGCCGTGCTCACGGTAGAACCAGACACCAAGCGGGGCAGGGATCAGCCCGAACCTTCCAAGGGTAGCAGGTACTGTGTGTACCACGACCTCCACACCCACAACACCAACGAATGCCAAGAGCTCCGAGCCGTGCGAGAAGGAAGGATCGGCCGTCGCCCTGACCGCAGTGACCGGGGCTGCGGCCGAGAAGGAGGAAGGAACGCAGGACGCTGGGAAGACCGTGGCCCGCGCCAAGGGAGGCGCGATCAACCTCGCGAGGATCGCTGGCAAGACCCGCCTCACGAGGGAGACTGGAGGGATCAGCCTCGCGAGGCAACGCATGCCTCCCACCGCTGCCGCCGCAGCCAAGGAGAAACGAGGACCGCCACCAGGACGAGGGGGCTGGGGGCTTCCAGGAGCCGCGTGCGATCACCTGCATCCTGGGCGGGGCACAAACCCCAGCCTCTCAGCGCATCTTCAAGCAGTTCGCCCACGAAGTGAACGCAGTCCTCCCCAGGCTCGAAGCCACGCGCCCTCTCAGGTGGTCGGCATGCGCCATCACGTTCAGCTCAGCAGATCAGCTCAAGTGTGCGGCTACAGCCGGAGTCCTCCCGATGCTTTGTTCCCCAATCATCAGCAACGTGGTGGTCACCAAGACCCTCATCGATGGCGGGGCAGGGCTCAACGTCCTGTCCGTAGAGACATTCAACAACCTCCAAGTGCCCTACAGCCAGCTTCAGCCAACCAAGCCTTTCTCCGGTATCACCGGCGGCTCCACGGTCCCGATTGGGCAGGTCCGCCTCCCTGTCACCTTCGGGGCACGCGACAACTACCGCACCGAGCTCATCGACTTCGACGTCGCTCACATTCGCCTGCCGTACAACGGCATCCTTGGGTACCTAGCGCTGGCCAAGTTCATGGCGGTAACTCACCACGGCTACAACACCCTCAAGACGCCAGGAAGCGGCGGAGTCATCATGGTGCCATGTGAAGAGAAGGACGTGGTGTGTTCCCTGGAACGAGCCTTTCAGGCTGCGTCATTGGAAGACCCAGATCGTGGAAGCAGGAGGCCTCCCGAGACCGCCCCTAAGAAGAAGAAGACATCGTCCGGCCCGACCACTCAGGAGGCAGGCCCCTCTGGGCCCGCGCCTGTCCAGGGGGAACCTCCTTCCATCGCATAGGAAAGCACGCCTGGCGCCCTCCTCAGGCAGGGCTCGGGGGCTCTCCCCTGGAGGGCCACCGACATAGCTAGGGTCACAAGGGAGGCGCTTGGACGCCACATGGAGGCGTGTTTCGAAGCACGTTTCCCTCAAGAAGGAGCAAGGCAAGGAGATCCAGACCCTCAGGAGTTCGTCAGCGAGGCCATTCAGGAGCTACAGGAGTCAAGAGTCATGAAAGGCGGCCGCCTCTTACCAGCAGTGGCTCCCCATCCAAGCGAGGATGGTGGGCTGCGCGTCTGCATCGACATACCAGGGCTCAATCGAGTCGCCTCTCTAGAGCGCCTCTGGCCCTCGCGAGTGGGGCGCTGCGGAGGCCCACCCCACAGCTACGTTCGCATGCCTTACGGCTTGCCGAACGCGGCTAACATGTACCATCGCCTCATGAGGGGCAGCACGGGGGCACGAGAGGCCAGGCGTCCCGCAGCCCTGGCTGGGATGGAGATGGCCCGTGAGGAGCCGCCAGCGCCTCCGGAGCCTCTCGAGGCCCCTGGGCCTGGGGGCTCATGAGTATCGGCTCCCGCAGCCCACCGAGCCTGCTACATCAATGCTCCTTCGTCCTCAACATCATCAGGTGACGTCTTTCGAGTTTTATTTCCAGCTGGGAGCGCCCCCCCAGGGCTGCATTATTCCCAGGCCGCGTGGGTCCATCCCTGCGGTGTGTATCCCTTTTTTATTCCATGTTGTTAGCTTACCTTGTTGGGGGCGCCCCTCGGGCTGCATGACCCCCCAAGTCGCTCGGGCCTGACCCAGTGATGTCTGCATTCCCAGCATCTATTTGAATGAATCCACTCCTTCGCGGCTAATGTCTTTTACCTAGTTGCCTGCTCAGCTGACGCCAACTAATGGAGCTGCTCCCGAACGGCACGACGCTTGCGCATGGGTCCGTCCCTGCAACGCCGATAAACCTGGATGGCTGAGCTCTAGCCGCGGCAGCCCCGCATAGCGTCATCTCGTCAAGCCTTCAGTGCCTCACTACCCCTCGGAAGCAACCAACGGCTGACTGTCAATTGTCATGGCAACCCCTTGTTTTTCTATGATGGACCTGCAGGACCTCCTGAAGGAGCTGCATCAGGCGAGGCCCTTGCGGTGTCTCCTTCGCTCTCGTCCGCGCGAACTGCTTGCACGTTAAAGGGGGGGGGCGCCTGAGCATCGCGACTCAGGGCTCCTACTGGCTCTCTAGCCCTCACCCTCTGGCCTTGACCACAGCATCGCGACCTGGCATACCAGCGACGGCTGAGACTCGCTCGAGGGCCGGGACCCGAGGACATAGAGTAGAAAGGGGAGCAAAGGCGAGAGGGGAGAGACACCCGAGGACCCCGCTGAGCAACCTTGCGCCTGCCGATGCACGGACCCGGCGACACACTAGGGAGCGGCCCCTGATCCTCGAGAAAAGTCATCACCCAGAAGCGCCAGCTGCCGTGGCACCATCCCCGCACCTAATTCTATCCCGTGTTAGTGACGCCGCTCTCCTTTCTCACCAAACGACGGCTTCTTGGGCGCCAAAGGGGACCTCCTGAGCATCGCGACTCAGGGGCTCTTACCGGACTCTGGGTCGCTCACCTCCTGGCCTTGACCACGGCATCGCGACCTGGCATACCAGCGACGGCTGAAGCCGCCTTGGGACTGGGACCTGTCAGCGCAGAGCACCAAGCCCTCGTGAGGTTCGAAAGGGAGGACTGAGCTGAGACGGAATGAGCAACTCGCGCAATTCTACGACAAGGGTTATATTAACAAAACGGGATCACAGGCACCTTACAAGCCCCCACGGGACACGTTTTTGATTCCTCGCAGGGAACAGATCCTGAAGGGACACAAACTACGCACGACCCTACAAAAGACGCCATCATCAATAGTGGGCCATCAAGAACCGACGCCAACCCCATCCAGATCAGAGTCGGTGGCGGCCTGACGAGCCCGCCCTGCTCCAGGAGCAGCACCGGCTCCGGGGCTCGTAGCTGTCGTCGCTCGTCTCCGGAGTCGCGAAGAGCTCGCCGAAGTCGCTGGAGCCTCCGACGCCTCCACCGCCTGAGGAGCCGCCAAGGGAGCGGTTGGCGGGCCCAGTCCTCGTCGCGGTAGGGTCCTGGCCACCTTCCCCGGGGCAGCACTCCAGCCGGCGCCCGCTCGCATCGAAAACCTTGAAGAGCATCACCGAAGCACCGTCGTAATCCAAGTGGACCGCAAAGACGCCCCTTACCCTGCAAACCCGGGCGATCTCTCTCCAGCCCCGAGTCATGAAGACCTCTCCCGGGGCAACGACCGCGACCTCTTCTTCGGTCGCGAGGGTGCTGCAGCCAGAGCTCCAGGGGCTCCCCCTGCGGGGCGATGGAGGCGAAGAAGGGAGGAAGGCGGATGCAAGACTGAAGAGGAATGGCGACATGGAGCATGAACTCTTGGGAGGAGCCCTCCGTGTGGACCCCAGGGGGGACGACCCACACCTTCGTGACCCGTCGGCGCCGACGTCGGCGCCGCCCATGGCGGTCAGCATCAGCTCCTTCGGGGCCCTCGACGTGGGCGTACAATGGCAGCGGGAACCCCGGCGGCACCCGCTCGCACCAAGGCCTCGACACCACCTGAAGGGCCCCCTCATCCGGGCCACGGGGGGCGAGCCGTTTCTTCGGCAGGAGTGGGTCTGGTTCCCCTCGGGGAGCCTTCCCCTTCTCTGCCGTCGAGAACCGGCAGATCGGAGCCATCGCAGCAGGACGAAGCAAGGATCGGGAAGAAGGAGAAGCAAGGAGGGATGGACTGGAAGGGCGCGCGTTGTTCCGTACTTATGGCCGGCGAAGGCCAACCGCCGACCTCCACGATTGCAGGTAATCATGACCCACTTTGCATGCAGGGACTTGTCCAATCCGTGCAGTTGCCGAGGCGCCATGGGGAAGTAGAGACGCCCACGTCCAACCAACCGCCACGTGGCGCCCAAGGCCGCAGGCTGTTAGGGCCCGCGGCGCTTCGCTCTTGCCCTTCCACCTCCCCACACGGCCAAGTCCGGGCGCGCCTTGGGCCCGGGGGCTACTGTCGGCGTTCTGGGAATGGGGGTCCCCAGACTTGCCTGCCTGCGGCCTGCGACGTGGCTCAAAGGGGGGGCCCAGCGCGGCCCATCTTCACCAACACAAACCCAAGACCCTCGCGAGGGGCCAAGCCTTGCGGGCGGACGACGCGGAGCTTCCTCAGGCGCGGCCTCGTCAGGCTGGCTCACGAGGAGGCGGAGAGATCAAGGTGGGGTACCTCACGAGGTGCCCGTGACGCAAGCCATGACGACCGGGGGCGCTAGGCGGGTGCCAGCCCACGCAGTGTCCTCCCTTCCTCTTTGGTGCAAAGGGGGCAAGCGCAGCCGCAGAGTACCGAGGCGTCAGGCAAAGGTTGCCATTTCGGTGCAACAAGACCAAGACCAGGAGGACTACGAGATGGAGGTCACCGTGGAGCCCAAGACGGCGTCATCACCAGAGCTTTGCGCAGGTGAAGACTTGGTCGTGCAGGGAGGCGGAAGGGCAAGAGCGAAGCGCCGCGGGCCCTAACAGCCCGCGGCCTTGGGTGCCGCGTGGCGGTTGGTTGGACATGGGCGTATCCACTTCCCCATGGCGCCTCGGCAACTGCATGGATTGGAAAAGTCCCTACATGCAAAGTGGGTCATGATTACCTGCAATCGTGGAGGTCGGCGGTTGGCCTTCGCCGGCCATAAGTACGGAACAGCGCGCGCCCTTCCAGTCCATCCCTCCTTGCTTCTCCTTCTTCCCGATCCTTGCTCCGTCTTGCTGTGATGGCTCCGATCTGCCGGTTCTCGATGGCAGAGAAGGGAAAAGCTCCCCGAGAGGGACCAGACCCACTCTCGCCGAAGAAATGGCTCGTCCCCCGTGGCCCGGACGAGGGGGCCCTTCAGGTGGTGTCGAGGCCTTGGTGCGAGCGGGTGCCGCCGGGGTTCCCGCTGCCATTGTACGCCCACGTCGAGGGCCCCGAAGGAGCTAATGCTGACCGCCATGGGCGGCGCTGCCGTCGGCGCCGAAGGGTCACAAAGGTGTGGGTCGTCCCTCCTGGGGTCCACACCGAGGGCTCCTCCCAAGAGTTCGTGCTCCACATTGCCATTCCTCTTCAGTCTTGGATCCGCCTTCCACCCTTCTTCGCCTCCATCGTCCCGCAGGGGGAGCCCCTGGAGCTCTGGCTGCAGCACGCCGGCTGCAGCACCCTCGCGACCGAGGCAGAGGTCGCGGTCGTTGCCCCGGGCGAGGTCTTCATGACTCGAGGCTGGAGAGAGATCGCCTGGGTTTGCAGGGTAAGGGGCGTCTTCGCGGTCCACTTGGATTACGACGGTGCTTCGGTGATGCTCTTCGAGGTCTTCGATGCGAGCGGGCGCCGGCTGGATTGCTGCCCCAGGGAAGCTGGCCAGGACCCTGCTACAACGAGGAGTGGGCCCGCTAACCGCTCCCTTGGCGGCTCCTCAAGCGGTGGAGGCGTCGAAGGTTCCAGCGACTCCAGCGAGCTCTTCGCGACTCCAGAGACAAGCGACGACAGCTACGAGCCCCCGAGCCAGCGCCGCTCCTGGAGCAGGGCGGGCTCGTCAGGCCGCCGCCGACTCTGATCTGGATGGGGTTGGCGTCGGTGCTTGACGGCCCACTGTTGATGATGGCGTCTTTTGTAGGGTCGTGCGTAGTTTGTGTCCCTTTAGGATCTGTTCCCTGCGAGGAATCAAAAACGCATCCCGTGGGGGCTTGTAAGGTGCCTGCGATCCCGTTTTGTTATTATAACCCTTGTCGTAGAATTGCGCGAGTTGCTCATTCCGTCTCAGCTCAGTCCTCCCTTTCGAACCTCATGAGGGCTTGGTGCTCTGCGCCGACAGGTCCTAGTCCCAAGGCGGCTTCAGCCATCGCTGGTATGCCAGGTCGCGATGCCGTGGTCAAGGCCAGGAGGTGAGCGACCCAGAGTCTGGTAAGAGCCCCTGAGTCACGATGCTCAGGAGGTCCCCTTTGGCGCCAAAGCAGTCGTCGTTTGGTGAGAAAGGAGAGCAGCGTCACTAACACGGGATAGCATTAGGTGCGGGGATGGTGCCACGGCAGCTGGCGCTTCCGGGTGATGACTTATGTCGAGGATCAGGGGCCGCTCTCTGGTGTGTCGCCGGGTCCGTGCATCGGCAGGCGCGAGGTAGCTCGGGACGCAGCCCTGGGGGAGGTGGTCGACGTCTGTGGACGTTGCAAGGCGCTGGAGGGCGAACTACAGGATTTGCGGGACCAGCTCGCGAACGAGGTCCGCCTGCGCCAAGAGCAGGAAGAAGGCGTGAAGGCTCGCGAGGCGGCTCTCAAGGAGAGGGAGGTCAAGCTCAAGAAACGCCGCAACCGCCTAGGCGCGCTGGAGTAGGAGTTGGGGGCGAGGAAGGCCAAGCTGGACGACGAGGCCCTGGTTCTTGCCGAGGACCGCGTGGCCTTCGCGGAGATGGAGGCGAGGGCTCGCTCCTCATTGAGGATGCTTTACGACAACGGCCTGGAGAGCCCACTGGCTGGTACTGAGGACGGCCCCGCCAAGCTGCTTCCCTTCCTGGTTCACGCTCTTGAAGATGTCGCCCTTGGCCTTGGCCCCGCGGCCGAGGACGAGGCGCGTGTCCTGTCTTCTGCAGCAATGACGCGGGTCCTCACCCACATCTACCTTCGCGATCCCGGTGTCGACCTTGACAGCCTGCTGGAGCCAGTGAGCGGCGAGCGTGCCGTTGCCGCTGCTGAGGCCATGAAGGGTCGCGCAGAGGCCCTGTTGGGGAAGTTTCGGGCCTTCAGCACCAAGACGAAGCAAGGCACTGCCGACCCCACTGCTCCGTGAGGCGTACCCAATCCGCGCTGCTCCATCGCCGACAAGTAACTCCGTCGCGGCTCCTGTCCTGCCTTTAATTCCTGCATATGTATCATGCCTCGAGGAGGCGTTTAAACTTGCGTTTGGCATTGAGATAACAGTGTGTACTATAATATTTGCTTTTGAATTCCTTGAAATTTGCGCCTTTCCTTCCTACTTTCTTATGTTCTACGCCGGCAGAGCCCAGCCCCGCGCATGCCTCACCCAGCGTTGGTCCCGACCGGAAACCAGGACGGGGCCAAGCAATGAGGGGCCACGTGACAAGTTAGGCTACTGAGTCGTGATGCTCAGGAGTCCCCCTTGGCGCACGAACAACAAGTAGGGAGGTGTGATGTGGGTGGATCTACCGTTCTACGTCTGTAGAGCCCGGCCGCGCGCGTGCCTAACCCAGCGTTGGTCCCGACCGGAAACCAGGACGGGGCCATGGAGTGAGGGGCTACATGACCAGTTAGGATCCTGAGTCGTGATGCTCAGGAGTCCCCCTTGACGCATGAACAGCAAGTAGGGAGGCGTGATGAGGGTGGATCTACCGTTCTACGTCTGCAGAGCCCGACCGCGCGCGTACCTCACCCAACGTTGGTCCCGACTGGAAACCAGGATGGGGCCACGGAGTGAGGGGCTACGTGACCAGTTAGGCTCCTGAGTCGCGATGCTCAGGAGTCCCCCTTGACGCTCAAACGGCCTTCGTACCTTGGCTCCGCTCGGGGAGAGACGCGTGACGAACCAGGCCCGGGGGGACCTGGCTGAGCGGCGTGCGTCTGGGTGTGACCCAGGCGCAGTCCCCGTGCCCAGCCCCCTCGCGCGGCACTCCTGAGGGGAGGCGTTACGATGAGGCTAGACACTAAGCTCTGGGCTCCCTGAAGTTGGTGCGGCCCGGGGGCCACCCTCAGTTGTTTATCACCAGCGCGGAGCATAGCACTACCGTATGTGTACGGGCATAGCCGCTCCTCGGCAGTGTCATCAGCCAGCGCGGAGCATGGTGCTTCCACTGGTACGTGGGAGGGGGCGCCCCTCCGGGAGGAGCTCCCGGGGCGTGTACAGCCCCGCCCTGACACGTGGCTGGCACGGTAGGGCCTAGCGAGGTGTATCTGGGCACCCGTGAGCCAGCGCGGGACTCACGGGGCCCTACCTCTAGGCGGGTTGCGCCTGGCACTGGGCCTTATCTTGTGATGTGTCCCTGCAAATTTGGTTAGATGTCGGCACTCTACGTCCTTGGGTCCCGGCCCTCGAGCTGGTCTCAGCCGTCGCTGGTATGCCAGGTCGCGATGCCATGGACAAGGCTAGAGGGTGAGGTCTGGAGAGCCAGTAAGAGCCCTGAGTCGCGATGCTCAGGTACCCCCCCTTTAACATGCAAGTGGTCGGCATGGAGAAGAATAGGTGCCGTGGACCGGCCTCAAATAATCAAGCATGGTGGGTCTAATGCATGATCGGAAATAAATGCAAATGGGATACATGCCACTGGGTCTGGCCCGAGCAGATTGGGGATCATGCAGCCCAAGGGGCGCCCCCAACAGGGTAAGCTAACAACATGGAATAAAAAGGGATACACGCCGCAGGGACGGACCCACGCAGCCTAGGAATAAGGCAGCCCTGGGGGGCGCTCCCAGTTGGAAATAAAACTCGAAAGATGTCACCTGATGATGTTGAGGATGAAGGAGCGTTGGTGTAGCAGGCTCGGTGGGCTGCGGGAGCCGATCCTCACGAGCCCCCAGGCCCAGGGGCCTCGAGAGGCTCCGGAGGCGCTGGCGGCTCCTCACGGGCCATCTCTATCCCTGCCAGGGCTACGGAACGCCTAGCCTCTCGTGCCCCCGTGACGCCCCTCATGAGGCGCTGGTACATGTCAGCCGCGTTCGGCAAGCTGTAAGGCATGCGAACGTAGCTGTGGGGTGGGCCTCCGCAGCGCCCCTCTCGCGAGGGCTAGAGGTGCTCCAGAGAGGCGACTCGGTTGAGCCCTGGTATGTCGATGCAGATGCGCAGCCCACCATCCTCGCCTGGATGGGGAGCCACTGCTGGTAGGCAGCGGCCACCTTTCATGACTCTTGACTCCTGTAGCTCCTGAATGGCCTTGCTGACGAACTCCTGAGGGTCTGGGTCTCCTTGCCTTGCTCCTTCTTGAGGGAAACGTGCTTCGAAACACGCCTCCAGGTGGTGCCCAAGCGCCTCCCTCGTGATCCTAGCTAGGTCGGTGGCCCTCCAGGGGAGAGCCCCCGAGCCCTGCCTGAGGAGGGCGCCGGGCGCGCTTTCCTATGCGATGGAAGGAGGTTCCCCCTGGGCAGGCGCGGGCCCAGAGGGGCCTGCCTCCTGAGTGGTCGGGCCGGACGATGTCTTCTTCTTCCTAGGGGCGGTCTCGGGAGGCCTCCTGCTTCCATGATCCGGGTCTTCAAGTGACGCGGCCTGAAAGGCTCGTTCCAGGGAACACACCGCGTCCTTCTCTTCACACGGCACCGTGATGACTCCGCCGCTTCCTGGCATGTTAAGGACGTTGTAGCCGTGGTGAGTTACGACCATGAACTTGGCCAGCGCTGGGTACCCAAGGATGGTGTTGTACGGCAGGCGAATGTGAGCGACGTCGAAGTCGATAAGCTCGGTGCGGTAGTTGTCGCATGCCCCGAAGGTGACAGGGAGGCGGGCCTGCCCAATCGAGACCGTGGAGCCGTCGGTGATACCGGAGAAAGGCTTGGTTGGCTGAAGCTGGCTGTAGGGCACTTGGAGGTTGTTGAATGTTTCCATGGACAGGACGTTGAGCCCTGCACCGCCATCGATGAGGGTCTTGGTGACCACCACGTTGCTAATGATTGGGGAACAAAGCATCAGGAGAACTCCGGCTGTAGCCGCACACTTGAGCTGATCTGCTGAGCTGAACGTGATGGCGCACGCCGACCACCTGAGAGGGCGCGTGGCTTCGAGCCTGGGGAAGACTGCGTTCACTTCGTAGGCGAACTGCTTGAAGATGCGCTGAGAGGCTGGGGCTTGTGCCCCACCCAGGACGCAGGCGATCGCGCGCGGCTCCTGGAAGCCCCCAGCCCCCTCGTCCTGGTGGCGGTCCTCGTTTGTCCTTGGCTGCGGCGGCAGCGGTGGGAGGCCTGCGTTGCCTTGCGGGCGATCCTTGCAAGGCTGATCCCTCCAGTCTCCCTCGCGAGGCTGATCCCTCCAGCCTCCCTCGCGAGGCGGGTCTTGCCAGTGATCCTCGCGAGGTTGATCGCGCCACCCTTGGCGCGGGCCACGGTCTTCCCAGCGTCTCGCGTTCCTTCCTCCTCCTCGGCCGTAGCCCCGGTCATTGCAGTCAGGGCGACGGCCGATCCTTCCTTCTCGCACGGCTCAGAGCTCTTGACATTTGTTGGTGTTGTGGGTGTGGAGGTCGTGGTACACACAGTACCGGCTGCCCTTGGAAGGTTCGGGCTGATCTCTGGCCCGCTTGGTGTCTAGTTCTGCCGCGAGCACGGCAGCCCCCTTGCGCTTCACATCCTTGGCCTTGGGCTTCTTCTCTTCTGGGTCTACGGCAGGCAGCTCGAGGAGGGAGAGACGCCCTTCCTCGGCCCTGGAGCACTTGGTTGCCAGGTTGAACAGTTCCAAGGAAGTGCACAGGTCTTCATGCATTGCCAGCTCCTCCTTCATCTTGACGTCGCGCACGCCATCGGAGAAGGCCGAGATGATGGCCTCCTCAGTCACCTTCGGAATCCTGAGGCGCGGGTTGTTGAAGCGCTGGATGTACTTCTGCAGGGTCTCCCTGGGCTGTTGCTTGATGCAGCGCATGTCGCTCACGGCGGGTGGCCGGTCGCGAGTGCCTTGGAAGTTGGCGATGAAGCGGGTGCGCATCTCGTCCCAGGTGGAGATTGTGCCTGGAGCCAGGTTCAGGAGCTAGGTGCGGGCCCCATCCTTGAGTGCCATGGGGAACCAGTTCGCCATGACCTTCTCGTCTCCGTTGGCAGCTTCGACGCCCAGCTCGTAGAGCTGGAGGAACTCCGCAGGGTCAGCCGTGTCGTTGTAGCGAGGAGGCAAGTCTGGCTTGAACTTGCCGGGCCACGCGACGCTGCGTAGCTCGGCGGTGAAGGCGCGGCAGCCTGCTGTGGACACGGGAGGCCTTGGATGACGGGGAACTTGGTCTTGCATGTCCCCACGTGCTGCAGCTGGGAGCAGCGCGGGGTCTTGACGTGCGGGAGCAGGAGCATGGTCGCGACGTGCTGGAGCAGGGAGCGCCCGGGCAGCTTCTTGCGGGCGAGGGACTTCTTGACAGCTCTGCTCCTGCTGTGCTGGCGCCTGACAGAGCGGGTTCCGCCCAGGGGCCACGCGCCTTGGAGCCATGGCGCCTTCCTGAGGAGGAGGCGGCCGGGGCGCCGCCGGAGCTTCATTGCCCGCGCGGGGCGGGGTGCGGTGGAGCGGAACGGACGGCGCAGGAGAGCCCCCTGCGGCACAGACGAGCTCAGCGACGCGGTCGAGCCATTCTTCGTAGACGTCGTCGACGGGACGGTAGTGCAGGAGCTCGTTCACTGCAATGAGTGCAGCCCGAGCCTCCATGGGCGCGCGGAGCGCGCGGGACGAAGAACCAGCTGGGGTGAGCGAGGGAGTCGCGGTGCGGCCGTCTTGCCGCATGGACGGATGCTGGGACGATGCTTGCTGCTCGTCCCCCGCTGGGCCGATGGCGGCGTTGACGGCAGGTGATGGGAACGGCGAGGACGCCCGCCAAAAGGGGCTGTCTCAGCGACGCGGGAAGCGAGTGCGGCCCGGCACTCGGCGCGGGCCCGACAAGCGTCAGACATGGTCGTGATGGTCGGAGGAGAACGGGGTGGTGGAAGACGAATCCTGGCGCACCCCTACCTGGCACACCAAATGTCGGATTTCGGGTTCCGGCAGACCCTTGAGGTTCGGACACTGGGGTGCGCGCGGAGATTTCGCCTCCTACCTACCTGCACCCCTCCGCCTTGCTAGGATCTAACTATGGAAAGAAAACACAAGAGACACAGGGTTTATACTGGTTCGGGACACCCATTGTGGTGTAATACCCTACTCCAGTGTGTGGTGTGGTGGATTGCCTCTTGGGCTGATGATGATGAACAATACAAGGAAGAACAGCCTCGCGAGGGTCTGTTCTTGGCTGGGGCGATGAACTGCTGGGAGCTCAGTCCACCTTCTGTCTCTCTCTCTCTTTTTCTTTCAACTCTCGGCCCCTTGCTTTGTGGCTTGGTCCTATTTATAGAGGCCCTGGTCCTCTTCCCAAATATCGAGCGGGAAGGGAGCCAACAATGGCGGGCTAATTTGAAGGGGGACAGCTAGTATCAGCTATCCTGACAAAAGTAGTCTTCGCCTGCGCAAAGCTCTGGTGATGACGCCGTCTTGGGCTCCACGGTGACCTCCGTCTCGTAGTCCTCCTGGTCTTGGTCTCGTTGCACCGAAATGGCAACCTTTGCCTGATGCCTCGGTACTCCGCGGCTGCGCTTGCCCCCTTTGCACCAAAGAGGAAGGAGGACACTGCGCGGGCTGGCACCCGCCTGGCGCCCGGTCGTCATGGCTTGCGTCACGGGCACCTCGTGAGGTACCCCGCCTTGATCTCTCCGCCTCCTCGTGAGCCAGCCTGACGAGGCCGCTCTGAGGAAGCTCCGCGTCGTCCGCCCCGCGAGGCTTGGCCCCTCGCGAGGGTCTTGGGTTTGTGTTGGTGAAGATGGCGCGCTGGGCCCCCCTTTGAGCCACGCCGCAGGCCGCAGGCAGGCAAGTCTGGGGACCCCCGTTCCCAGAACGCCGACAGCCCTCCCACATGGGTGAGAGCTTATGCAGCCTTCGCTGGAGAGCACCCGTCTCAGGATGAGATCACCCACCTTGAGCGTCCTGGAGCGGACGCTGCAGCAGTGGTACCGCCGTAACACCTGCTGGTACCTTGCCGCTCCTTCCCCAGCATGAGGTCCATCCCCCGCATGGCATCCTGACATGTCTCATCAAATGCCAAGACCCTCATGGAGCGATGCTTGACCTCGTGAGGGAGAACCGCTTCGGCTCTGTAGACGAGGAAGAACATCGTCTCGCCCGTTGGCTTTGCGGTGGTGGTGGTGCGGATGGACACAACACAGGCTGGATCTCGTTGAGCCAGCCCCTGCCGCAGGCCTCGAGCATCTTCTTGAAGGTTCTTGTCTTGAGGCCTCTCAGGACTTCCGCGTTGGCGCTCTCAGCTTGGCCGTTGCTCCTGGGGTGTGCCACTGAGGCGTGGCATATCTGCGTTCCAAGGTTAGAACAATACGTTTTGAAGAGGTTGCTAGTGAACTGTGAGCCATTGTCAGTGATGATACGATTAGGGACCCTAAAGTGGCTCACGAGGCCCTTAATGAACTTGACTGCCGAGCCAGCAAGGATGGTGCGGACGGCTTCCACCTCCGCCCACTTGGTGAACATGTCAATGGCGACGTAGAGGTAGCAATAGCCCCCGGCGCTCGTGGGAAGGGTCCCAAAATTTCCAGCCCCCAGACCATGAACGACCATGTAAGAGGAATGGTCTGGAGGCCCTGAGCGGGCTGGTGGATCTGCTTGGCATGGAATTGGCATTCTTCGCAAGATCTCACCAGCTCGGTGGCATCATTGAGCATCGTGGGCCAATAGAACCCGCTGTGGAATGCCTTGCCCGCGAGGGTGCGTGATGACGAGTGATGCCCGTAGTCCCCGTCGTGTATGTCGGCCAATAGCTCATGTGCCTGCTCCCTGGAGATGCATCATAGAGAAACATCATTTGGCCATTTCCTATAGAGCTCACCGTCCTAGATGGAGTAGGCGGTGGCTTGTCGAGCAACACGCTCCGCGTCTTCCTCCTTCTCCGGCAGGGTCCCTTGAAGCAGATATGCCTTGAACTCTTCGGTCCAGCACCCCTCCTGAGGCTCCAACGCGAGGAGGATGCGGGCTCCTGCGGTCGGGCCACAAGCCAAGGCGCCCGACGGAGGGGCTTGAGGGAGGTCCTCGCGAGGCGGTGCTGGTGCTGCTGTGGGCGGGGCTGCAGATGGCTTGAAGAGCCGCTCCTCAAAGACGCTGGGCTATTGAGGCAGGAGCCGGGATGCCCTCTTGGCGATATCATCTGCTTCCCCATTTGTGCCGCACGACACATGCTGCAATTCCAGACCCGAGAATTGTTTTTCAATTTTGCGTACTATTGCAAGGTATGCCTCCATGTGCTTGTCCTTTGGCTCGTATACTTTGTTGGAGAAGTTGACGAGGAGCTGAGATTCGCCTTTGATGGTGAGGCGCCTCACTCCCAAGGCTGCCGTAGCGTTGAGACCGGCGTTCAAGCCTTCATACTGTCACATCCCTAGCTTCACCTTGCACTAGGCTAGCATTTGTCTGTTGCATCATGTTTAATTTTTATGTAAAGCTGAAATGGGGATTGATCAAACCCTAGCAGCAGAAAGAATTCAAATAGGTTCAAATAAAATCATTTTCAAAGAACCCAAAATGTCATTGAAGATGTTCATGATTTCTGATAAAGGTGAAAACCTCTGCCAAAAATGATGAGCATATTTCTTGGCCATTTATGGATTTTTGAATTAAATCATACTGTATTTGAATTGGAGCATTTAAAGCCTATAAATATTTTAAATGCTTCAATACTTCTGAAAACAATTCGGGGTTGTTGGAAATAATTCAAATAGTACCCACAATTATTTTCAGGATTTTACAAAATGAGCTAGTATTTTTTACTAATTCAAAACATATCAAAATAATTAGAAAATAGAAAAAGGAAATGGAGACAAAAACCTACCTGGCACTTACCTCGGCCTACTACTGTGCTAGACCCAGCCCAGCCGCCGTACCGTCTTCAACCTCCTGCCAGTAGGCAGGAGGGCGTGTGTTCGTCGCGCTCCGGCCACCTCCTGCTTGCCGCTTGCTACTAGACGCGTCTAAGTGCGCCACGCAAACCCCCCCTGGCCTCTCCTTCTCTGCCCCGTGCTCTTCCCCTCCTCTAACTCTCTCCCGTGCTACACCCGAGTGGAGCTCGACACCGCCGCTCGTCGTTGCCATTGCCGTAGCCATAGCCACCGCCTCGCTTCGCCAGCATGTCCACGAGCTTTGCCTCCGTCACCTACGCCTTCTGCACCAAGCCAAGCGACACCGGAAGCCCTGAAACGCCATCCCCAATGTTTTCTCCCTCCTCGATCACCGAGGATCCACCTCGACGCCCCGCTCATCTCCGGCCTTCCCCGAGCCCGCTGAGACGCATGCTGCAACTGCCATGAGCTCCTCACCCTAACCCCTTCTCCTCCGTCTCGTCTGCATGCCGAGCCGCTGTTTCACCTGTGACCGAACACGCCGCCGCTTGTGCTCGTCGCTGATGACGCTTTGATGACCATTTGGTCCCTGGCGTGCACCCAACATGCTCATCGCCGCACATAGAGCCTCGCTAGCATGTCACTGCGCTCGTTTGCACACCGCAACACCGATCCCGCGAACGCCTGACCGAACCGATCGATGCATTCTGCTTTGCCGCCATCGACTCTGGCGACCTCAGCTCTGGCCAAGCCCACCGTTGGATGCGCTGCAGCGTCAGCTCTCTAGAGAACCCAGTCGCGTATCAAACGAGGCACAACAGGGCGTTTCCAATGCGTTCGAACGCCATGGACCTCACCGGCGACTAACCACCGACGAGTTTGACCTCGCTGACCAGGGGTTTGACTCCCCCCTGACCCGCTGACATGTAGGCCAGGCCCTAATTAGTTTAGGCTTAGGGTTAAATTAGTGCTAATTAACACCCTTAGTTATAGCAGAGGCTAACATGCGGGACCCACACGTCAAGTTTGACCTGGCACGGTCAGTTGACCGCTGACGTCATAGTGACGCAATGCTGACACAGTAAGTGATTTTCTGGATTTAAAATAATCCAGGAAATTACATAAAATAGTTATAACTTCTAAAACTCATAGAAAATAATTTATAACTCAGATTGAAATAATTTATATATGAGAAATGATCAGAAAAATCCAATCTATCCATATGTACCATTTTCATGCATGTTAGAACAACTTATAGCTGCTGTTTAGGACCAATCATATAAATGGCATTTGAATATCCACACATGGAGTTTGAATTTGAATCTTTGATTCAAACCAACTCCATTTAACCCGTTGCTAGTTGCATTAGCTCAAATCACAGCATATTGACATGTCATGATCATGCATCATATTGTGCATTGCATTGATTGTGTTCCTTCTCTGTTGCCGGTGGTTGTTCCCTCTCGGTAGACGTGGTTTTGACGATGAGATTGATGACACTGATGAAGAGCTATACTATCTTCAGAAGTGCCAGGCAAGCAAAACCGCCTTGTTCATTCCGATACAATCCCACTCTCTCGCTCCTGGTCTCTTTTACTGCATTAGGACAACAACGATTCAACTGTTACATGCTGCAGTAGTTGAACCCCTTTCCTTTGCATGACTTGTCATTGCCACAGTAAATAGATGAAACCCACTAGCATGAGTAGGAGTTGTTTGAGCCCTGATGTGCCTACTCATTCATGCTTGTTGTCATGCCTGCTACTTCTTAGAGTTGAGTCAGGTATGATTCATTAGGGATGAATTGGAATGGTGTGAACATGTCCTACCATTGATAGCTAAGTGTGTGAACACGATTTGATAAAGTTAGCGGTGAGAGGCCATGTAGGAGTACATGGTGGGTTGTCTCATTGAAGCCGTCGTCAGGAACTGAGTTCTGTGTTTGTTATCTATGAACAACTACTACCACACATTGGGATCCTTAATGGACTCTCTCGACTTATTAACTGCCCCTGTCCTCTGTCCAGGAGTTGCAAGAAGTTTCTGATGTTTTTAGTATGCTGGAGGCCATGAGCAGCGCTGACCTGAGGGGTGGGCTGTGATGCGGTAGGCACATGGCACGGTGTACCAGGCGCCCGTTTGGTGTCTCGGGAACCCTATACACATCGTTCGGGGCCGTTTGTGGAAACCTCGGCCGGACTCCCTGCGGATGGAACCTGAATAGGCGATAAACCTGGACTAGGGACTTGTGTGGTTAGTCAGGTCGTGGCCGACACCCTCGCCAGGCTTCCGCTTGAAGGTTGCCAAGTTACATGATGTGTACATGGCGGTAAGTGGTGAGAGCATGTGTGAATAAGTACACCCCTGCAGGGTTAACATCATCTATTCGAATAGCCGCGTTCGCGGTAAAGGACCTCTGGGTTGCCTATACAGTTCATAGACAAGTGAAATTGGATACTCTAAAATGCGCAAGATAAGCGTGAGTGCTATGGATGGCGTTATCGTAGGGAGACGGGAGCGGATCCATAGTGGTGTATTGATGGTAGAATATGTGGACTCGTGTGCGCCACCTCAAAGGAGTTACCAATAGTCATAGTTTAGGATAGCCACCGAGTCAAAGCTGGCTTGCTGAAATTAAACTCCACCACCCCGTTGTTGATACTGATGCGTATGTAGATAGTTCTGATGTATGTCTTGCTGGGTACATTTGTACTCATGTTTGCTTAATTAATGTTTTGCAGAGAGACTTCAGTCTCGCTAGTAATGCCATGTGGACTTCGACGTTTAGCTTGTTACCTCGACTACGATCTTTTACCCTTGGTAGGGTCTTGTAGATAGTCAGGCTTCTCAGTCTTTTTCATTTGTAGTTGTCTTTACTCACACGAGTTAAGCTTCCGCATGTGCTTATTTGCTTGTATCACTTGAATGCTGGGTCAGTAGACCCATGTTTGTAATATCTGGCTCCTCAGAGCCTAATGAATAAATACTTTGAGTCATAGAGTTTTGTTGTGATGTCATGTTGTATTTGCACATATCGAGCATATTGTGTGTATGATTTTGAAATGCTTGGTATGTGTGGGATCCGACAACCTAGTTGTTTATTCTTGGTGGCCTCTCTTATGGGGAAATGTCTCCTAGTGCTTCCACTGAGCCATGGTAGCTTGCTACTACTTTAGAACACTTAGGATGGCCGGCATGTGTCCTTCTTCGTTCCTGTGTCTGTCCCTTCGCGGAAATGTCACGTGTTGTTACTTTAAGTCCTTGTAGCTTGATACGACTTGTGTTCATACGTTGATGACCGACAAATTCATTACTAGGTCATGTATGCCTGTCCCTGTAAGTTAGTGCCACTTTGGATTCACGACTAGTCATGTCGACCCGGGTTCTCTGTCATATGGATGATAGCGACACTATCATATACGTGAGCCAAAAGGCGCAAACGGTCCTTGGCCAGGTAAGGTGGCACCCGTGGGGATACCGTGCGTGAGGCCGCAAAGTGATATTATGTGTTACATGCTAGATCAGTGTGACTTAGGATCGGGGTCCTGACAGCTTTGGTATCAGAGCCTGATTGCCTGTAAGGATTACCAGGCCAAACTGGTCGAAGTTGAGTATAGAAATGCTTTAGTTATATAAGGGAATTGATTGGGGAAGGGAACGCAAGGCTCTTTTTACTCCTTTACCTTATGCCCTTCTGATCCGAGTCAACCTCTTCTTTTCTACGGGGATTAAGAACTAGGCTTTTCATCTTTCTATCAGGATCATGTGTTACTAATCTGTAGAATTTATGATTGATGGTTTCAAGCCCCAGTTTAGTTCGTACTACTTCTATGTGTTGACAGTTGACCTCAGAACCTTGATATTGTGATGTTGAGTGGTTATGCCACCATTTTTGCAAGATGTCTCAAATCCTTTTCGAGCATTTACAACCGTTATGCTGTCCGAGTCATCCCAGGTTTCTAACTAGTCTGATGCATTTGCAAATCCCTTCTACCATTTCTGATGTTCCTTTGGGCCAGATTAACCACACTAATCACCGAGTTGAGGTGCTTCGTTGCCTCGACATATATGTTGAAGCCATTAATATGACCCTAGGCGACTTAGAGAACCACTCAGTAATCTAGCAATGCTTTGTATCCCTAGTGTGATGATTCTGGCCATTATTCTTGTAAGCATCTCGTGATGTTATTTAGCTAGTAGGTATTCTATTCCTGGGTTCTTTAACCCAAGATTCACTCCACTCATTCATGTGATAGTGTTTGCTAGTTCCTTTAGGATATTAGTAACCTGTGCGATAGTCCTCGAGGTCCATGGTACTTTCCTCTTCCAAATACCATGAACTAATTATGGTAGAAGTTCCTCGTCGAACCAAAAGATCACAACCAGAGTGCTCTTGATGCGTTCTTGATTCTATGTTGTGACTCTACTAGTTCTACCTTTCTGCATGGTTTATTCAGAAGAAATATGTTGAACTCATTCAACATGTTAATCTATGCATCCACAACTCAGAAAGTTATATGTTCCTTGAGTTGTCCCTCTTTAGTTGTATTCT
Organism: Triticum urartu; assembly: GCF_003073215.2. Taxonomy (NCBI): domain Eukaryota; kingdom Viridiplantae; phylum Streptophyta; class Magnoliopsida; order Poales; family Poaceae; genus Triticum; species Triticum urartu. The sequence goes on along the minus strand of NC_053027.1, from coordinate 279,949,625 downwards.
AACCTCTATCTATCAATTGATAGTCAGGACTAGTTGTGCATTCATGTTATCGATGCCTATTATTCTTGTGGTCTGTCAAGCCATTCTATTTCAGAATGACTAGGAGAAACAAACTCCAGTACCCCATCCATATCCAGGATTGGGTCAAGGTAGTTGTGCTCCATAGATCAAAATGCCAATCCAGCTTCTGTTCTGTTCTACCCTGGAGTATTACCCTCTTTATATCAGGATTGTCATGAGAATTGCACTATCTCTTATGAATTCTTGATGCAGTGACACTTCTCGCCATCATTATCCATTCCTCGGTTCCGTGTTATCGCAACCGGAATGCTGACAAGTGAACCGTGATGTGTGAAATTAATACTCCTAACAACCCCGTTGCTTGATAGTTAATGGGCAATAATTTCATTCTTAGCGTGTTGGTTATTGAATTATCATTCTAAGATTGATCGTGTTACCTAGTCCATTTTTCCCTGGTGCACTCTTCGATCAAGAGTTAGGATGGTGTCAATCCTTTCTCATGTGATCACATCATCTTGCCTGAAAAGCAAGATTGTTCTCGAGCTTAGTAACATATCGGTGGTCTCATGATTTTCTGAATTTCTTCTCGGAAGTATCATCGGGTTGTCCCCTGACCATTATGTTGAGCTCGTGATCAAGTTGGTTTTTCCCTAAACCATCCCTCTCCAAGAATCTATTTGGGGTACCCCTGAGCTAGTTGGTCAAGCTAAATAACAACTTGGAGAGTTGGAAGATAAAAGCTTGTCTAACTTAGTTCGTCCCGAAGGGATATCTATTGTGTGTGTGTGTGATGAAGAAAGATGAAATCTTCATCAATTGACCTCCGTGTTCGGTTGTTGGATTTATTGTTTTACCCAATCCTTTGATTTGAGTATGGGTTATCATAAAATCAAAATCAGAACCAACGATGTTCGTAATGTTGTCTTACTCGTGGTTGATCCCTCGAGCATACACCATTATATCTTTTGGTCTGACCAACGCTATCACTTTGCTCACATAGTTATGGGATTCCATCTATATGGAAATCTCGATGAATTGTTTTTGAGCCCATCAGCAACATAATTATCATCTCCATGATTATGTTGAACATTAAATCTAATGTTGGAAACTTTTGTAAGCATTATCTTCATGTCCCGTTCATGAAGTATATGCTTGGTGTAAGAAGTGATTTTCTCCAAGTTCATGTGCATTAGGTGCAAGTTGCCGCCATGAATTCGAGAAAGTTTGTTTTTTTTTTTCTTCCTCCGGAATCATCCCAAGTCAGTCATGCATGTGCGAAATATACTATGGCTTGAGAGATTAGCTACCTCCATCCCATCGGTATTTCCTAGCACACCAAGCCACTGAATGATTTTTTCAAATAAAAGAATTTCATGCGCTAATCCTGAAGGGCCCGGACGGACATGCACAAGACTTTGTTATCTCAATGATGGTTCCCAATCAGAACTCGGTAGTGTTTTATTGCAAGACTACCATGTGATCATGCTTGTCTGGGACAGCATGTTCACATGTGTGTAGCAGAACCAGCTCATGTTTTGGAGCTTACTACCATAGTCCATTTCCCGAGAATGTCGCAACACCATCTCGTCGATTTTTGTTGCAAACTTTCCTTTTTTTTCCAGACCCGATGAGTCCAGATTATCCTGGCACTAACCAGATTTGAATGTCAGGCAGATATGATGGTTGGAACGTCTCCCAAGAACTATAATATCGATCTCTCTATAACCCGGTAAAGTGGATGTCGTGGTCAACACACCTAGCTGGAAGGCCTATTATTGTAGTATCTTGATTGAGGAAGTTGGCCACCTCCTCGTAAGGATTACATAGGATTTACTTCAGTAATTGTTCCTTATGGATTCTTGTGCTCCCGAAGTCCGACCTTTTACTTGATGTTCTAGATACCAAAACATATCTATAAATGGGTTACGCTAGCACATCAAGGAGAACATTAGAAGCGGAGTGCTAAATGTCTCTCGGTCGATCATCCAGATTTTGTTTCCTTGGCCTCGCTAAGGTGAGTTGTGAGAAGGTGTTATCTTCCTTTGCATCTGCATCCTCCACCAATATCCATCATGGTAGTATGTTGTGTTGCCGGCATCCTTGACACGGATGTTGATAAAAACTTGATGAATATGGAAATGCTCAAGTTCTTGAGAGCACGCTCAAGCACTAGGTTTTATCATCGGCATTAATTGCATAGTGCTCTCAGTTTCCTCGGTTATGCTATAACCTTTCAAACAGGGAACTCACTCTCTATTGTTGGGTTTCTCCCCAGTTACTAGAATCATTCCCAGCCTTTGCATCTTGTTCCCAGCTTGCACCGCCATTGTGCCATGCTACTATGGACTACCCTCCTTAGTAATTATTTATCAGGATCATCCTCAAAGTGGTCCTACCACGGGTTCCATCCATATCGATGATAAGCAAAAATCATTCCTTGCGTTGTCTTCAACAAGGTGATCCACACCATTCATTCTAGCCCGAATATGCCGTTCCCTCGAACTCCGTCAAACGATCGTTTGGGAATTTCCTTAGGCTGGTACAGAGAATTTCAATGATCTCTGAATCAAAAGTAATTCTTTTTTCCACTTAAGGGAATATTCTACGAGTCACCTCCCCTAAGGTGCCCCATTATGGAATCATGGCAATTATTTCATCGCTATCTTGAAGTGATGCACCATCCTCTTCAGCGTGGAATTTTTGTCTACCCAGTAGAACCTTGTAATCTACCTCTTTCCATCACTCCTTATATGTGTTTCATGTCTCAGCTCAAGAGATGTTCTAACGTCTCACTCCATGAGTTGATCTTGAGTGCTCGGTCTTCGAGGAGATGATTTCTTGTAGAGTTCCTTCTGTCGTCATCGTGCTAGATGAAGATCTCGAAAGCCAAGACGTCAAGATCAATATGAAACAATGAATCAAAATCTTTGAGAAGGGAAGGTGGATCATGAGATCGTGTTAGCTTTGTGTCCCCTCTTTCTACTTACCTCATGTCTTGAATCTCGGGACGAGATTCTTGTTTAGTGGGTGTGAGTTATCACATCCCTAGCTTTACCTTGCACTAGGCTAGCATTTCTCTGTTGCATCATGTTTAATTTTTATGTAAAGCTGAAATGGGGATTGATCAAACCCTAGCACCAGAAAGAATTCAAATAGGTTCAAATAAAATCATTTTCAAAGAATCCAAAATGCCTTTGAAAATGTTCATGATTTCTGATAAAGGTGAAAACCTTTGGCAAAAATGATGAGCATATTTCTTGGCCATTTATGGATTTTTGAATTAAATCATATTGTATTTGAATTGGAGCATTTAATGCCTATAAATATTTTAAATGCTTCAATACTTCTGAAAACAATTGGGGGCTGTTGGAAATAATTCAAATAGTGCCCACAATTATTTTCAGGATTTTACAAAATGAGTTAGTATTTTTTACTAATTCAAAACAAATCAAACTAATTAGAAAACAACAAAAAGGAAATGGAGACAGAAACCTACCTAGCACTTACCTCGGCCCACTACTGTACTAGGCCCAGCCCAGCTACCGCACTGTCTTCATCCTCCTGCCAGTAGGTAGGAAGGCGTGTGTTTGCCGCGTGCCGGCCACCTCCTGCTTGCCGCTTGCTACTGGACACATCTAAGTGCGCCACGCAAACCCCCTGGCCTCTCCTTCTCTGCCCCATGCTCTTTCCCTCCTCCAGCTCTCTCCCGTGCCACAATCGAGTGGAGCTCGACGCCGCCACTCGTCATTGCCGTAGCCATAGCCAACGCCTCGCTTCGCCTGCACGTCCACGAGCTTCGCCTCTATCGCCTACGCCTTCTGCACCAAGCCAAGCGATGTCGGAAGCCCCGAATCACCATCCCCAACGTCTCCTCCCTCCTTGGTCGCCCGAGATCCACCTCGACGCCCCACTCAGCTCTGGCCTTCCCCGAGCCTGCTGAGACGCGTGCTGCAACTGCCGTGAGCTCCTCACCCTAACCCCCTCTCCTCCATCTCGTCTGCACGCCGTAGCCGCCATTTCACCTGTGACCGAACGTGCTGCCGCCTGTGCTCATCGTCGATGACACTCCGGTGACCATTTGGTCCTGGGCGTGCACCCAACATGCTCACCGCCGCGTGTAGAGCCTCGCTAGCACCTCACTACACTCGTTTGCACACCGCAGCACCGATCCCGTGAATGCTCGACCGCCGGCGGCCACATTCGTGCTCGCCTCCGTCGACTCTGGCCACCTCAGCTCCGGCCAAGCCCACCGTTGGATGCGCTGCAGCGTCAGCTCTCCAGAGAACCCAGCCGCGTATCAAACAGGGCACAACAGGGTGCTTCCGACGTGTTCGAACGACGCTGACCTCACCAGCGACTAACCACCGGCGGTTTGATCCTGCTGACCAGGGGTTTGACTCCCCCCCGACCCACTGAGATGTAGGCCATGCCCTAATTAGTTTAGGCTTAGGGTTAAATTAGTGCTAATTAACACCCTTAGTTAGAGGAGAGGCTGACATGCGGGAGCCACACGTCAGGTTTGACTTGGCACAGTCAGTTGACCGCTAACGTCATAGTGACGCAATGCTGACGCAGGAAGTGATTTTCTGGATTTAAAATAATCCAGGAAATTCCAAAAAATAGTTATAACTTCTAAAAATCATAGAAAATAATTTATAACTCAGATTGAAATAATTTATATATGAGAAATGATCAGAAAAATCCAATCTATCCATATGTACCATTTTCATGCATGTTAGAGCAACTTATAGCTACTGTTTAGGACCAATCATATAAATGGCATTTGAATATCCACATATGGAGTTTGAATTTGAATCTTGGATTCAAACCAACTCCATTTAACCCGTTGCTAGTTGCATTAGCTCAAATCCCAGCATATTGACATGTCATGATCATGCATCATATTGTGCATTGCATTGATTGTGTTCCTTCTCTGTTGCCGGTGGTTGTTCCCTCTCGGTAGACGTGGTTCCGATGATGAGATTGATGCCACTGATGAAGAGCTATACTATCTTCAGAAGTTCCAGGCAAGCAAAACCCCCTTGTTCATTCCGATACAATCCCACTCTCTTGCTCCTGGTCTCTTTTACTGCATTAGGACAACAACGATTCTACTATTACATGCTGCGGTAGTTGAACCCCTTTCCTTTGCATGACCTCTCATTGACACAGTAAATAGATGAAACCCACTAGCATGAGTAGGTGTTGTTTGAGCCCTAATGTGCCTACTCATTTATGCTTGTTTTCATGCCTGCTACTACTTAGAGTTGATTCAGGTCTGATTCATCAGGGATGAATTGGAATGATGTGGACATGTCCTACTGTTGAGAGCTAAGTGTGTGAACATGATTTGGTAAAGGTAGCGGTGAGAGGCAATGTAGGAGTATATGGTTGGTTGTCTCACTGAAGCCGCCCTCAGGAACTGAGTTCTGTGTTTGTGATCCATGAACAGCTACTACCACACATTGGGATCCTTAATTGACTCTCTTGACTTATTAACCACCCCTATCCTTTGTCCAGGAGTTGCAAGTAGTTTCTAGTGTTTGTAGTATGCTAGAAGCCGTGCACAGCGCTGACCCGAGGGGTGGGCTGTGATGCGGTAGGCACGTGGCACGGTGTACCGGGCGCCCATTTGGTGTCTCGGGAACCCTACACACATCGTTCGGGGCCGTATGTGGAAACCTCAGCCGGACTCCCTGCGGATGGAACCTAAATAGGCGATAAACCTGGAATAGGGACTTTTGTGGTTAGTCAGGTCGTGGCCAACACCCTCGCCAGGCTTCCGCTTGAAGGTTGCCAAGTTACATGACGTGTACATGGCGGTAAGTGGCAAGAGCGTGTGTGAAGAAGTACACTCCTGCATGGTTAACATCATCTATTCGAATAGCCGCATCCGCGGTAAAGGACCTCTGGGTTCCCTATATAGTTCATAGACAAGTGAAAGTGGATACTCTAAAATGTGCAAGATAAGCGTGAGTGCATGGATGGCGTTCTCGTAGGGAGACGGGAGCGGATCCATAGTGGTGTATTGATTGGTGAATATGTGGACTTGTGTGCGCCACCTCAAAGGAGTTACTAGCAGTCGTAGTTTAGGATAGCCACCGAGTCAAAGCTGGCTTGCTGCAGTTAAACTCCACCACCCCCTTGTTGAGACTGATGCATATGTAGATAGTTCTGATCTAAGTCTTGCTGGGTACATTTGTACTCACGTTTGCTTAATTTTTGTTTTGCAGAGAGACTTCAGTCTCACTAGTAGTGTCGCGTGGACTTCGACATTTAGCTTGTTACCTCAGCTACGATCTTGTACCCTTGGGAGGGTCTTGTAGATAGTCAGGCTTCTCAGCCTTTTTCATTTGTAGTTGTCTGTACTCAGACAAGTTAAGCTTCCGCATGTGTTTATTTGCTTGTATGACTTGAATGCTGGGTCATCAGAACCATGTTTGTAATATCTGGCTCCTCAGAGCCTAATGAATAAATACTTTGAGTCGTAGAGTTTTGTTGTGATGCCATGTTATATTTGCACATATCGAGCATATTGGGTGTATGATTTTGAAATTCTTGGTATGTGTGGGATCCGACAACCTAGTTGTTTATTCTTGGTAGCCTCTCTTATGGGGAAATGTCTCCTCGTGCTTCCACTGAGCCATGGTAGCTTGCTACTGCTTTGGAACACTTAGGATGGCCAGCATGTGTCCATCTTTGTTCTTGTGTCTGCTCCTTCGGGGAAATGTCACGCGTTGTTCCTTGAAGTCCTTGTAGCTTGCTACGACTTGGGTTCATACGTTGATGACCGACACGTTCGTTGCTGGGTCATGTATGCATGTCCCTGTAAGTTAGTGCCACTTTGGATTCATGACTAGTCATGTCAACACGGGTTCTCTGTCATATGGAAGCTAGTGACACTATCATATATGTGAGCCAAAAGGCGCAAACGGTCCCCGGCCAGGTAAGGTGCCACCCGTGGGGATACCGTGCGTGAGGCCGCAAAGTGATATGATGTGTTACATGCTAGATCAGTGTGACTTAGGATCGGGGTCCTGACACATACTCCGCGATGTTGTTGGAGACTGTCTCGCCCTGCTGGAAGCAGAGCTACATGGCATAGCAGAGCTTGTCCTGGGTGGGTGAGACAAGCACGGCTCCAGCCCCCGCGTCCTGACGCATGAAGGTGCCGTCGAAGTACATGACCCAGCCGTTTGGTGCCTCGCTTCCGGGTGAGAGTGGGAGATCCTCGCCTGTTTCGAGGCTGGGAGAGTCGGTCCATTCCTCCATGCAGTCGGCGAGCACGGCACCCTTGATGATCCTGGTGGTGCTGAACTCCAACTGGAATGCCTGCAACTCAATGTTCCACTCGACAACTCTCCCCGCAGCATTGGGGCTCCGGAGCACTCTTTCCAGGGGTAAGCTAAGACAACCTTGATGGGGTGGCCTTGGAAGTAGTGGCGCAGCTTGTGGGAGGCGACGAGGAGTGCGAGAAGGAGCTTCTGCGACATGGGGTAGCGCACCCGCTTGTCCCATAGTACCGTACTAACGAAGTACACCGGGTGCTCGACGAGCGCGGGAGTGTTGGCGTAGTCTTGCACCTCCTGAGGTTGGGGGACCTCAAGAGCTTGGTCGCCTATTGGGGCAGCCGCAGCCTCAGGAGCATCGTCCTAAGGGGCCCGGTCATTTGCTGGTGCCGCCGATGCCTCAGGCGCACCATCCTGAAGCTGCGTTGTCTTGTCCTTCCGTGGGGCATTGCTCGACAGGCCCTTGGCTTGGTGCTCCTCCTCGACCGCCACAAGCGCTGCGCTGGCGGAGTGTGGCATGCCGGGCAGGTAAAGCACCAGGGGCTCAAGAGGGCGTGACGCCACCATCACTGGTGGGCTGGTGAGGTATCTCTTGAGGTCTTGAAATGCAGCGTTAGCCTCCGGAGTCCACTCGAACGGGCCCTTCCTTTTCATCAGATTGAAGAACGGGAGGGCGCGCTCCCCCATCTTGGAGATAAAACGCCCTAGCGAGGTTACATAGCCCGCCAGTTTTTGCATCTCCTTGAGAGTCTATGGTGGGCTCATCTCTTCTATTGCCTTGACCTTCTCCGGATTTGCCTCAATTCCCCTATGTGACACTAGGAAACCCAGAAACTTGCCAGAGGGTACACCAAACACGCATTTCTCTGCGTTGAGCCACAGGTCCACCGCATGCAGACTGGCGAATGTTTCCTCCAGGTCCTTGACAAGGGTCCTTGCCTCCTGAGACTTCACTAATATGTCGTTGACGTATGCCTCAGCATTTCTCCCGAGCTGCTGGCCCAGGGCGATGTGCATTAGCCGCTAGAAGGTCACCCCGGTGTTGCGCAAGCCAAACGGCATGCAGGTGTAGCATTACACCCCGCAAGGGGCCAGGAAGGCTGTCTTCTCAACATCTTGTACCACCATATTGATTTGATGATAGCCCGAGAAGGCGTCCAGGAAGCACAGTAGGTCACACTCGGCGGTGGAGTCGATGATCTGATCGATGCGCGGGAGCGGGAAGGGGTGTTGAGGGCAAGCCTTATTGAGGTTGGTGAAGTCGACGCACATGCGTTCCTTCCCGCCTTTCTTGGGGACGGCGACCGGGTTCGGCCGCCATTCTGGGTATCGTACCTCCCGAATGGCACCAGCTTCTTGTAGTTTGCGGGTTCCCTAGACGATGAAAGACTGCTTCTCTATGGATTGCCGCCATGCCTTTTGCCTCACAGGGCGCACGTTGGGGCACCCCCTTAGGTGGTTCTCGATTACCCCCCTCGGGATCCCAACCAGATCCTTGGGTTCCCAGGCAAAGACCTCTTTGTTTGCGTGCAAGAGGTCGACCAACGCCATTTCCCGATCTGGAGGAAGGTTGGCATCTATGGCGAAGGTGGCGCCGGATGCCCCATCTTCATCAAGGAGATGGCACGTGCTTCGTCTCGGCACGATCTTGAGAGAATAGCTGCTTCTTCTTTGCTGGCGCAGCTTCTGGGGCCTCTACGGTCTGATATGTCTCCAACGTATCTATAATTTATGAAGTATGCATGCCAATATATTATCATTCTTGGATTTTTTTACAATCATTTTATAGCAACTTTATATCATTTTTTGGCACTAACCTATTGACCCAGTGCCCAGTGCCAGTTGTTGTTTTTGCTTGTTTTTTACATCACAAAAAATCAATACCCACTAGTGCAGAACCGGGCAATAGCACTGGTTCGTAAGGCCCTTTAGTGCCAGTTTGGTAACCGACACTAAAGTTTAGGCACTAAAGGCCCCCCCTTTAGTACCGGTTCAGCATGAACTGGTGCTAAAGGGCAACCACGTGGCACGAGCCAGCTTCGGGGGCAGGGAGCCCTTTAGTACCGGTTGGTGTCACCAACCGGTATTAAAAGATTGGGGGGGTTTTGGGTTTATGATTTCTTTTTCATTTAATTTTGTGTTTTCCATTTAATTCTTTTTTGTTTGCTGGTATTTTACGATACTACATATTGTACACGTTATGCATATATATAAATAGAATTTCTAGTAGAACCGATCATAATATATACATATGTCATCGAATGTCTCACAACCACCATTAATTAATTCACACATGTATACACACATGTATATATATACAATTTCTCCTAATTGGTGCCTTCGGAGCCAGTGGCATTAGCCTAATTGGTGCCTTCGGAGCACGATAACAATTGGAAGTGGTTCATGGGGGCGGTAGCGGGTAATAGTATTCTCCTTTGAGATCTATGACCTGGTCGAGCAAAAATCCCACTATTTCCTCTTGAATTGCTTGTATGCGCTGTCGGCGTTCTGGGAACGGGGGTCCCCAGACTTGCCTACCTGCGGCCTGTGGCGTGGCTCAAAGGGGGGCCCAGCGCGGCCCATCTTCACCAACACAAACCCAAGACCCTCGCGAGGGGCCAAGCCTCGCGGGGCGGATGATGCGGAGCTTCCTCAGGCGCGGCCTCGTTAGGCTGGATCACGAGGAGGCGGAGAGATCAAGGCAGGGTATCTCACGAGGTGCGCGTGACGCAAGCCATGACGACTGGGGGCGCCAGGCGGGTGCCAGCTCGTGCAGCGTCCTCCCTTCCTCTTTGGTGCAAAGGGGGCAAGCACAGCTGCGGAGTACCAAGGCATCAGGCAAAGGTTGCCATTTCGGTGCAACGAGACCAGGACCAGGAGGACTACGAGACGGAGGTCACCGTGGAGCCCAAGACGGCATCATCACCAGAGCTTTGCACAGGCAAAGACTACTTTTGTCAGGATAGTTGATACTAGCTGTCCCCCTTCAAATTAGCCCACCATTGTTGGCTCCCTTCCCGCTCGATATTTGGGAAGAGGACCAGGGCCTCTATAAATAGGACCAGCCACCCACAGAGCCAAAGGAGGCTGGAGGCTGGGGGAAAAGAGCTGGCCAGAGAGTTGGAAAGATAGAGAAGATCAGGTAGAGAGGGAGAGAGGGGTGACTGAGCTCCTCCCAGCAGTTCATCGCCCCAGCCAAGAGCAGACCCTCGCGAGGCTGTTCTTCCTTGTATTGTTCATCATCATCAGCCCAAGAGGCAATCCACCACACCACACACTGGAGTAGGGTATTACACCACAACGGTGGCCCGAACCAGTATAAACCCTGTGTCTCTTGTGTTGTTCTTTCCTTAGTTTAGATCCTAGTAAGGCGGAGGAGTGCAGGTAGGTAGGAGGCGAAATCTCCGCGCGCACCCCAGTGTTCGAACCTCAAGGGTCTGCCGGAACCCGAAATCCGACATTTGGCGCGCCAGGTAGGGGTGCACCGGAATCCACCTTTTACCGCTCCGCGTCCCATCGCGTCGTCATCACCATGTCTGGCGACCAGGCGGGCAACCCAAATCCGTGGGCGGCGTGGCCCGCCCGCGCAGAGCCGCTTGCCTCGGGCGACCCCATGCCCCAGGCAGCGCGCGGTCCGCAGGGCGCTGCGGGCTGCGGGCGATGCGGACAGGCTCCGAAAGCTCTCGCACCGCGGTAGGCGCGGTCGGCAGCAAGGGCATCCAATCACGCCGTGACCACGACACCGTACACCCGCAGGGAGCAGGCGAACTCGAGGGTCGCGCTCACAGTGGCCCGAGAGCTGCTGCAGTGCAGGCTGCTGGAGGGCGTCCACGACGTGCTGCTGGAGCGAGTGGCGGAGCTCCTGGGCTTCGCCGCCTCGGGGGCTCACCCCTTCTCCACCCAGCTCCCATCTCAGGCCCAGGGCGGCCCGCGCGGGGGCTCTGCGCGTGCCCGCGGGCTCCAAGGCTACTCCAACGCCAGCGAAGCTGTCAGCGCCGGACCGGCGGCGGCGCTGCCCCCGCTCCCGGTCCGCGAAGAAGAAGGACTCGACGCGACCCGCGACCCCAGTGGATAGCCGCGCTGCCACCCCACGGTGGGCGCGTCAGGCAGGACCGCGTGGCATGCGGGGCATTACGGCGTGGCATTCGGGACGACGGCGCCGGAGGAATACGTGCCCCTCATGATGGACCGAGGACACCCACACGAGAGCGAACAAGGCTCGCTCCTCAGCCCAAGCTGGGGGGACGAGGCGCCAAAAGCTGAGCCTTTCCGGGAGCCCCGGGACGGTCCCACTGGCCACGATGGCGCCAACGATTATTGGGTACCGCTAATTTTTCAGGAGCAGGCATACGCTAACCATGGATCGCAGGAGGTGCAGGTCGCCACAGCGAGCAACTCCCCCGCTCCCACAGTCTCCTGCCCCTCGGGAGGAGGGCGCAAGGGGCTGCAGGAGAGGGGCCAGGATCCGACATCACCACCACGACGTTCGGAGCAAGGTGCTCTCAGGAGGTAGGCCCTCCGCTGGGGAGGTGCCTCAGGGCCTGCACCCGGCGGAGGACCCGTGGTCGTCAGGGGAACCGCTGGTGACCGCTCTACCCCATCGGTGGCGTCCTGGTTTTTGATCGTTGTTGATGGCACTAGAGTGTCGCGCAAGGCGGGGCCCTCATCCGGCGATATGAAGCAAGGCCAGTACCTGTGAAGAAGGCCTAGTGCCTGTGAAGCTCGCCGCCCCGTGACACTCTCACGTAATAATGAGTGGGGCTGTACACGCCCCGCAGTTTCAGGGGTGCTGGCCTCAGGCCCTGGGGCTCCCTCCCACGCCCAGTGGCAGCACTTAGCTCCGCGCTAGTGAGAAGACGTCCAAGACTAGACTAGGTGCCGGACGCGGCCTTTTGTTCGTCGCTTTTCCCTTTGGTTGCCGTTTTCCCCCGCTGGATTCAAGTTGGATTCGTATTTGAGATTTGCGTGTGTTCGGGGAAGGGGTGCTTAGTCTCGTTCGAGCAATTTCTCACATTTTGGTTACCGCATCGCCTCAGCTTCCTCCCCTCACGAGCCCCTCGCGAGCCGGGTCAGCCCTAGCTTGCGCGCAGCCCAGACTGCCGCCGATGTGACCTCTCAGGAGGAGGTTTTACTGCAGATCCTACGAACCCAATCAGGGAACACTCGAAACACCACAACTCCCCGCGGGCTGCCTCAGGGCCAGCACGGGACAAAGGTAAACTAGCCGACCAGCGCGTCGCTTGGGCCAACCACTTGGCGCGGGCGCATGGGCAATGTAGCGTCTACTAATACGATGAACACAAGTTTTACATAAGGGCCCCCCCCTCCAAAATGCTCTCACTGCAATCAGGCCAAAACCTGAGATCTATTCATGCAGGGTAAGGAAGTAGGAGCGATGCTCAATCAGTCGGATGAATCCCCCAATGCGTTCTCAAGAGCACCACCCGAGCCATTGCTGGTGTCGCTGAACTCGCCATCGCTGTCCGCGTCGCCGCCAGCGGCGTCAGGGCCATTCACCACGCCGCCCTCGTCGGCCGCCACGATCGCGTCGTCGTTGTCTGAAGCGAAGGCCCTGATAAGAGCGTCCACATTTTCCTCCACCCAGTGCGCCAGGTCGCCTCGGAAGGCCTGGGGGACTAGGGCGATGGCGGCGTCAAAATCGAAGTGGGGATCCATGTTCTGGAGGTGGCTGAAGACGCGAGAAAAGGCGCGCCCAAGCAGGCCGCGGCTCCTCTCCTCCACCAACCTGTCAGCCCTGACCGACCGCGCCTCCAGCCGCGTCACCACGTCAGTGAAGAACTGAAGATTGCCAGCATAGTTGACTGTGTGCGGCTCGCCAACAGCCGCCTCGCAGATGTTGCCCAAGGCTGTGTTGGCTCTCTCCCGGAGCGTGCCAAGCATGGGGCCATGCTCATGCTCCAGGATCTGCCGCTGACGGATCTCGTCCGCGTTCTGGCCCGCGACGACATCAGCCTCCTCCACCCGCTGGCGGAGAAGGAGCACCTCGGCCTGGGAAGCGGTTAACTCACCTTGCGCCACCTCAAGAGTGGCCCGGAAAGCGTCGGCCCGCCGCGTCGCCTCCTCCAACTTGGCCCTCAAGGCAGCAGGCCTGCCTTCAGCTTCGGCCCGGATCAACCCCAGCTTCTCGTCGAACTCGTGCTTAAGGTTCAAATGCGCCATCGCCACTCGACGTCCGACATCCTCCAGGACGCGGGCTTCCCATGCGGCAACATCATCCTCCGCCTGCGTCACCAAGCGCTCCCTCGTCTCCAGATGCTCGTACTCATGGGTGCGTTCGGCGGCTTCCAGCGTCAGTGCCTCCTCGTGCTTCTGGAGCTCTGCTGAGTCGCCGGAGGCCACCTTCATCGACACGAGAGCTGCCTCACGCAGCTCCGCCTGCTCCTCTAGTGAGTGGCACCAGGCCAGGAGCTCCCGAGCCTACTCCTCCGCCGCCGTTCGCCGCCGGTCAGCTTCCCAAGCCTCCTCAACGGCCCAAGATCGGGCCTCCCGAGAGGCCACCAGCGACGCCTTGGCCTCTGCGTCATCAAGATCGCGCTGACAACGCGCAAGGGCGATGGCATCCTCCAGCTCGCGCCTCTCTGCAGCCAGGCACAGGCCCTCGGCCTCAAGGCGCGTGTCTTCATCGGTAAGCTCCTCTCCATGCAGGCTTACCGCGTGAGCCGCCCTTCGAAGGAATCCTTGGCGGAGAGCGCGACGCTCCCGAGCACGCTCGAGCACGTCCTCCACACCATCATCTGCCCCAAGCAAGCGCCGGGGGCCGCGGGTCAGCACTCCCCCTCCGGGCTGGGGGCTGGGGGCTGGCACCCTCGCGACGGCCGGGCACGCTGCATCAGAAGCCCGGCCGGGGGCCAGCCCGTCCCCAGGTGAAGAGCGCAGGAAGCGCCTCAGCCAACCGCAGTCCACGACCAGGCGAGAAGCCCACGGCAGGCCGGCTATGGCACGAGAAGGCCCGCAAAGGATCGCGAGGTGCGCAGGGCCGCGATACGCCTCGGGACGGTTCGCCTCGTCAGTCGCCCTCACCACAAGGGCTCCACTGCTTGGAGCGCTTGAGGACGGTGGAGGGGGCGAAGCCAAGAGGGACGGCTCCTTAGCTGTCTCCGCAAGCTCGGCTGGAAGGGGCCTGCGGAGCAAGATTCAGTAAGAGCAACAGAAGGATCGGGAGCTGGGAAAGGAGAAGGCTTACTCATCAGTGGCGAAGTACTTCCTACGCTTCAGCAGGCGACAAGGGTAATCGTCGCCCAGGGCCTCCCTTCTCTTCCGGAGGGCCTGAAAGTCCACGCGGAAGCGGCCTAAGAGCCGGGCACAGGGATCAACCTGCGACGAAGATGGAGCGTCAAGGCGATCTACGTCAGGGGCGCCTGCCTGGCGTGCGCCACCAATCGCCTCGCCAAGAGAAGCCACCAGAGCCTTGGTGGCCTCGGTCGAAGGCGCAGAGGGCAGCTGCTTGTCACCCTCAGCCTCGGCGGCACGGGCCCCGATAACTGCTTCCTCACAAGCCTCGCCCGGCGTTATCACCCCGCCGGGAGCCCCCTCGGCCTCTGGCGCCTCTTGCCTCCCTGCTCCGCCACTTGAGGAAGAGTCGCCTGGGCTGACTGGAAGGGCAGTCACCACCACTGGGTTCTCGTGAGGCCCCTGAAGGCCGGCGGAGCACGGCCCCCACTCATCGAAGATAGGCATCTGCCTCACCAAATCGCCCCCGCTTTGGCAGAGGTACAGCAAGGCCCCTCCCTGCTGGATACTGCCAGGGTTGGGGTCCCCCGTCAGGGTCAAGAGCGCCGCCCTCAGCACTTCAAGCGTCAGGTCCTCTTCCTGGAGCCTCATACGATCATCGCGCCCGCTGAAGGCCCACATCCGGCGGGAGTGGCGCTGGAGAGGAGCAACGTGGCGCAGCAGGAACTCCTTCACCACCTTGGACGCCGTCGCGCCAAGCGACCTCAAGAACGCGAAGCGGTGCCAGACGAAGACGAGACGGGGGATCTCAAGCGTCTCCTGGCCCCAGCCTGAATTGGGGACAGCAGGCGAAGTTGGCTCCGACAGCAGGGGGCTGGGCACCCCAGCATCCACATACAGCTACCGCTCAACGAACCCAGCCGCAGGTGGAGCGAGCTTGAAGTCAATCCCAGAGGCCGCCATCTCAGGCGTGGCAACGAAGCTCACACACGCCCAGCGTTGGGTAGGGTCAACAAGGCGCAGCGAGAAGAAGTGGCGCAGCAAGGCAACCGAAGGAAGGATGCCCATCATAGCCTCGCAAACAAAGGCGAAGACCGAAAGGAGATCGATGGATTCAGGACCCAGATGCATCTTGTGGATCTGATAATGGGAGAGCACGGCATTGAAGAAATCAGAAAAGGGAGGAACCAGACCCGCCCACAGGGCGTCAGCAAAATACGGGACCTCGGTGGCTATCCTGTCGATGGAGAAGTGGGACGCAGGCCAAGCCGTCGTCCTCCCGCATTCATTGAAGATGGTGGCCAGAGCCAAGCTGACCTTGCCCAAGCCCTCGGCGGGGGCCGCCAACGGCGGCGGGCAAGGCGGAGACACGGGTTTCTCCCCTCTTCCCTTCTTTGTCGGAGCCATGGCGATGGGAACGAGGGGGGGAAGGTTCAAGATTGAATTGGAAACAGAAACCAGAGTTCGAGCAGAGGAAGGACAGAGGGCACTCGAGCAACCAAACAGGGGAACGACTGTGTACGACTATGGGTCCGCCCAGCTTGGCGCAAAATAAGGAGGGCGTGGGGGAACAGTGCCGCCCACGTCCAATCAACCACCAAGCGGCGCCCAAGGCCACAGGCTGTTAGGGCCCGCGGCGCTTCGCTCTTGCCCTTCCGCCTCCCAGCACGGCCAAGTCCGGGCGCGCCTTGGGCCCGGGGGCTACTGTCGGCGTTCTGGGAATGGGGGTCCCCAGACTTGCCTGCCTGCAGCTTGCGGCGTGGCTCAAAGGGGGGCCCAGCGCGGCCCATCTTCACCAACACAAACCCAAGACCCTCGCGAGGGGCCAAGCCAGGCACGGCCTCGTCAGGCTGGCTCACGAGGAGGCAGAGAGATCAAGGCGGGGTATCTCACGAGGTGCGCGTGATGCAAGCCATGACGACTGGGGGCGCCAGGCGGGTGCCAGCCCGCGCAGCGTCCTCCCTTCCTCTTTGGTGCAAAGGCAGCAAGCGCAGCCGCGGAGTACCGAGGCATCAGGCAAAGGTTGCAATTTCGGTGCAACGAGAGCAGGACCGGGAGGACTACGAGACGGAGGTCACCATGGAGCCCAAGACGGCGTCATCACCAGAGCTTTGCGCAGGTGAAGACTACTTTTGTCAGGATAGTTGATACTAGCTGTCCCCCTTCAAATTAGCCCGCCATTGTTGGCTCCCTTCCCGCTCGATATTTGGGAAGAGGACCAGGGCCTCTATAAATAGGACCAGCCACCCACAGAGCCAAAGGAGGATGGAGGCTGGGGGAAAAGAGCTGGCCAGAGAGTTGGAAAGAGAGAGAAGATTAGGTAGAGAGAGAGAGGGGGGTGACTGAGCTCCTCCCAGCAGTTCATCGCCCCAGCCAAGAGCAGACCCTCGCGAGGCTGTTCTTCCTTGTATTGTTCATCATCATCAGTCCAAGAGGCAATCCACCACACCACACACTGGAGTAGGGTATTACACCACAACGGTGGCCCGAACCAGTATAAACCCTGTGTCTCTTGTGTTGTTCTTTCCTTAGTTTAGATCCTAGTAAGGCGGAGGAGTGCAGGTAGGTAGGAGGCGAAATCTCCGTGCGCACCCCAGTGTTCGAACCTCAAGGGTCTACCGGAACCCGAAATCCGACTTGCGCTCCGTTGGTAGGAGCTGCTCCCGCACCTCTTTGAACTGTTAAGAAGGAGATCAATATGCATGTGTATTAGTTGTGTGACTAGATATCGATAATGGTGTAAAAATTGTGAATAGTGTTCTGACAAACGTACCCACTCCTGTCTTTGAGATTTGCTCCTTTCGGACGCCATCATGCGAATGTTCTCGCAAACGTAGTATGCACACATATTATTCCCCGGCGCCTGCTTCAGGGCCTTTACGAGAATGGAATTTGATCAGATAATAATTAATCAAGCATGATAATTAAAGAGATGGCAGCTAGCTAGTACTACTTAATTACTTACGTGGGGTCGATACCATTTCAGATCTTGTTTCCATGGGCCTGGAGTGTCCCTGATGAACTTTGCCCAAGCCCTGCACGTCGACAAAGAAAATGAATAAATGGGTTATTAAATAGTTTTTATCAGGAAATGACGAACTAATTAAATAGGCCGAGATATAGTTAATAATGATTGAAATTACCTGTTGACTATCCCCTTCACGATGGTGTAGTCACTTGCTTTCTTAAGTAGTGAGTCTAGTACTTCAACTGTTCCTTCATCAACTTTAATGATTAACAAGATCCAGTGAAATCTGCATGCACACACGTTTGCATGTCTTAATTAAGCGGGCATATGTAAGCAAAAACATGTAGCTAGCTATTAGGCAAAAATAGAATTTGTAGTACAAGACAGTGTGACTCACTCGAAGTTGTAAGGAAGTAGTATATCTTCATTGTATTTGAGGTGCTTGAAGAAATCTAGCATGCTTTCCTCTACACTTTTTTCGTAATATGAATCTATTTTCCATGTGTATTCATTAATGGTATTTGGGTCAATGAACCCAATGCCATAGCGTCCACCTTTTTTCATTTCATAAATCTTCATCCTGCATAATACCATAGAAAAGAATATAGTGAGGATAATTACAGGTAATGATTGATCAAAATGATCACTACAACTAGCTTGAGACTTAAATTACAGAAAGAAATCACTTACAGACAAGAGCAACTGACGACAGATTTGTCGAGTGCGTCTTGATTGTATAGCTGAAATAGTTCTGAATACTCAACGCTCACAGCTTTCTGATGGTAGTAATGATCCTTCTTGACATTCACCATGAGGGACTCTCGATTGGAAATCTTGGTAATGTCCATGTACCATTGATACAATTCATACATTCTCGTTGGGAGCTTATTGACCTCGTCTGGCTCGACCAAAGGTTGGCCCCGGACATATTTCCGTTTTATTTCCTCCTCTCTAGTCGGAGACATGGGCTCGATATCGAGGAGTTGTCCAACAGTGATCCCGATCATTTTAGCCTGCGCAATATGCTCCTCGGTTATTACCACATCGCCCACCCCAGGAACGTTAACAGTTTGCCCACAATAATATTGGGCGCGCCTACTCTCATGTGTTGTTGGCACAACAAGTGGGGGGATTGATTGCGCCGCGTGTTCTCCTAGCTGGGGAACGGTTTTACCGCTCCTTTTGCCAGCTGATTTGCTCGAGCTCGAGCTCGCCTCTTTCTGTAGACGTGCTCGATTTAACTTCTTGATGTGGCGCTCATAGTCTGTGTCAACAGGCTTGGGAGCTGGTGCTCTAGCCATACAAATGAAGTGGTCAATCTTTTCCACAGACACTTTCTCCCTTGGCGGCGGTGGCGGTTTCGGTGCAAAATGGGCTTCCACCTCGGCCTTCGATATGGCTACGTTTTCCTCCTCGGACTTGTCGTAAGGCCTCTGCGGAAGAGGCGCGAGGCTTGGACCATATTGAAATCGCTTGCCTCCGCCTGTACCTCCAGTACTACCTCGACTTGTACCGCTACGCACCATAGCTGAGGCGGCTCTCTTCCGTGATTGCTGAGGCGGCGAAGACGGCTGACATGGCTGAGTTGGAGGAGGAGGAGTGGCCTGAAGCTGTGCCGGACTTGGAGGAGGAGTGGCCTGAAGCTGTGCCAGACTTGGAGGAGGAGTGGCCTGACGCTTTGCCAGACTTGGAGGAGGAGGAGTGGCCTGAAGCTGTGCCGGACTTGGAGGAGGAGTGGCCTGACGCGTTGGTGGACTTGGAGGAGCGGGAGTCTGCTGACTCGGTGGCGGACTTCGACGAGGAGTCGGATGACGCGGTGTCGGTGGCCTTCGAAAGATGATGCAATCCTTTCTCCATAGGATGATACGATGGTTGGCCTCTCCCAGTGTGTGCTCATCGTCACCTCCAGGAATGTCAAGCTCTAGCCCTGAATATTGGTCCACCACCTCATCAACCAAGACACGAGCGTAGCCCGCTGGAATCGGGTTGCAATGGAAGGTTGCCTCGGGGGGATTTTTAAAAGCAAGGGCGTCTGCCACGTTCATGGATATGTTCTTCATTTTGAAGTGTAGCTCGCAGTTAGTGTTCTCCATGATGTCATCCACCAGGTAGCTATCTAGCAATGCGTCGCCTGGGGCGGAACCCACGCTGCTTCTCGGCATGGATGGGACGGTGCTATCCAATGGTGGATCATCCGCTAGCTGCTGAGACCCCCTTTGCTGGCTAAGTGAGTCGATCTGCTCCTGCTGCCGCTGGAATTTGACTGCCAAGTCCGCGTGCGCTGATTCTAGGCCTTGAAGGCGTTCATAGTCTAGCTTCCTCTGCTCCTCCTCCATCTTCCTCTTCTTCTCCTCCGCAATCTTCTTTCTCGCACGGGTTCTGTAGTCGGTGTTCCAGTCCGAAAACCCCTCATACCACGGAATAGCGCCCATGCCTCGTGTTCTTCCCGGGTGTTCAGGATTTCCCAGGGCACGCGTAAGCTCGTCGTTCTCTTTGTTGGGCTCGAACACCCCCGATCGAGCCTCTTCTATTGCAACAAGTAGCTTATCTTCGGCTCCGTCCAGACATGCGTTCTTCGAAACTTTGCCTGTCTTCGGGTCCAACTCCCCCCATGCGCATAGAACCAAGTCCTGCACCTGGGGGGCCAGCTCAATGTTTCTGGAGTGACACCTACATCCAGCATCTCTTTCTCAGACTTATACCACTTAGGCATTCCCACTAGATAGCCACCCGGCCCCAGCTTATGGAACTTATCCTTTTTTGCGGCATTGGCCTTGTTTATTCTTGACCGTTCCTTAGATAATTCCGAATCCTTGAATTTCATGAAATCGTCCCAATGAGCACTTTGCTTCTCTAGTGTTCCCTCGAATACTGGAGTCTTCCTTCATCCCTTGACGTACTTGGCCCATTCACGAATCTTGTGGTTCTTGAATGCAACCGCCATCTTCCTAAGAGCAGCGTCCTTGAGTTTCTCCACATCTGCATCTGTGAAATGATCTGGTAGGGTGAAATGTTCCATGAGCGTTTCCCAAAGCAGAAGTTTTTGTCTGTCGTCAACAAAAGTAACTCCTGGACGTGGCTTTGCTGGCTCTCTCCATTCTTGAAGGGAGATCGGGAGTTGGTCCTTCACAAGAACTCCGCACTGACGAATGAACTTGTCCGCAATCTTCTTAGGCGCTAATGGTTCGCCATTAGGTTTGCTGGCCTCGATATTGTACTTTACGCCCTCCTTCAACTTTTTGTTCGGGCCTCGTTTCCTGTTGCCTGAAGATTTGCTCGATCCGGATGGCTGAAAGAAGAAAGATCGATTCGTTAATATAACTTCAAGTCATTTAAAACATGTGATGATCACCAGATTCCTGCTTATATAAATATATATTCCTCGCCGGTCTTTGTTGTTTCAAGATCAACATTTTCTTCGTCATGTTCATAGTTCATGACTTCATCAATTCAGTCGTCGCGATCGAATATCATATCACCCTCCCCGGTGTTGTTTAGATATTCGGAGCCGTCATAATCTTCTTCATTCTGATCATCATCTGGCCCGCGAGGATTGCGTATGATATTGAACAGGGCCTCTTCTCCCTCTCTGCCGGCATTGTCCGCGATAGGTTTTGTTTAACTAATCCAAAAGAAATATATTCAAATTACAATGCATGGATGCAATCAATTAATAAGGAAAAACTGAATCAATCATAGTACATAATAAGCATCATCGAATATAATCTCGAATATGTCGTCTCGAATAATAGATATAATCTCGAATACATCGTCTTGAATAATAGATATAATCTCGAACACATCGTCTCGAATAATAGATATAATATCGAATACATCACTAGCTAGCTAACAAGCTAATAAAGATCAAATACTACAGAGTAATCTAGGCCACTCACGGTTCCTGAGGTGCGGGCGGTGCACACCCAAAGAGAAGGAACCATCACTGGATCATAGCTCGGGTAATCTCCCAAAAGAACCTGCTAGGTATTGGAGAACCTGACGTCCATAGCAGCCATGTAGCGATGGACGTGCTCGTCCTCCTCCCTGACATGATGACGTACCACCTCCTACGGGGCCGGCTCCCTCCGCACCGAAAGTGGCCCACGCTAACGCCACCAAAGGAGATGAGGGTCGATGACGGGACCCGGGGCCGGGTTCCTCACCAAGCGTCGCGCCCCTGAAGGTAGCACCTCCCAGTGCCAGCCCGACGGAGCCCAGTCCCGGAAATGGGTCCTCTGAAGCAGGACGTCGTCGCGAACGGGTCGACGGCGAGGATGCGGGCCGGGCATCGTCGACAACAAATACTATATGCCGCAAAAGTAAAGTAACATTTTTTAAATGATGGGTTGTGATTTCATATATGCAAATTCTAAATTTTATAACTAAAACTAACAGTTCTAATATTTCTATAACTAAAACTAACATTTCTAATATTTCTATAACTAAAAAAAATTTCTATATAACTAACATTTCTAATATAACTAACATTTCTATATAACTAACATTTCTATATAACTAACATTTCTAATATTTCTATATAACTAACATTTCTATATAACTAACTTTTCTATAACTAAAACTAACATTTCTAATAATTCTATAACTAAAAAATAGAAAGATTGCTAACAATTCTATAACAATGTGTGTGTGTGTGTGTGGTTGGCGGCCGGGGCAGGAGCTCACCGGCGAGGCGCGACGACGGTGGGCGGCGACGGGGACGAGGACGGAGACGGAGACGGGGCGGCGACGACGGGGACTGGGACGGGCCGGGCGTGGACGACGGGAGGACGGGCCGGGCGGGGACGACGGGAGGACGGGGCGGGGCGCGGCGACGGGGACGACGGGGATGGCGACGACGACGGACGGCGACGGGGACGGCGACGGACGGCGACGGGGGCGGCGGCGATGGGGCAAAGGAGAAAGAAGCAGGGAGAGATGAGAAACTGACAATTTTTTTTGAAGTGTTTTCTTATAGAACCCACCTTTAGTACTGGTTGGAGCCACCAACCGGTACTAAAGGTCTGTTTTGGCCAGGCAAAGCGGCGGGAACCGCACCCCCTTTAGTACCGGGTCGTGGCGCCAACCGGTACTAAAGGACCCCCTTTAGTACCGGTTGGAGCCACGACCCGGTACTAAAGGGTGTGCGCTACCAGGCGAGGGGCGCAAAAGTTTAGTCCCACCTCGCTAGCGGAGGGGCACTCGCACCTGCTTATAAGCCCCGCCGTCGCAGCTGCCTCGTGCTCCTCTCTTAAGCAGGCCTTTTGGGCCTACCTCTTTTGCGATGCCCTGTTGGGCCTACTGGGCTAGCGGGCCTGCATCCTGGCCCAACTAGAATTTGGGTTTCTAGTCGTATGCAGGCCGCTCTGGCCCAGTAGATGGGCTTTTTTTTCTTTATTTATTTTTGTTTTATTTATTTTTGAGTTGTTTTTTTGCTGTATTTAGAGTTTCTTTGTGAATATTTTTGCTTTAGGTACAAAAAATTACAAATTTTCTGTTAGTACCGGTAGTTTACAAATTTGAATAGTTTAAATTTTGAATTATTTGAAATTTGTGTGAATCACTAGTTTGTGAATAACTTAACTTTGAAAATAGATTTTTCAGTGATTCTTTTTTCTTATGTTTAATATTAGTGTGTTTTATCATTATATTCAATTTGGTAATGCTTAGGTTATTTAAAAATGAAATGCCTTTGTAACGGATGAGTTTTCGTCCGAAACCCTGATTCTTCGAAAGAGATTGTCCATTTTGTACACGAAGTGCATCCAGTTTTTGCGGTAACCCTCTCTACTTTTTTGCACATGCTATGTGGGTGAAATTATGATACCATGCCAACTTTCAACCTTTTCTGAGTTCATTTGAAATGCTTTTCAATTTTAGGGTCATTTAGCTGAAAAAATCAGTAAATGCATGAAATAATTTGCTTTCACATAAAATTTCTTCGCGTTTCAAATGCCAAAACACATAACTAGCTACCCTAACTATTACAGAGATTCCCTCCTGGGTGTGAAACACAGAAGAAAGTGATGATAGTGAAGCCGATCACATCCTAGATCTTTGGGTGTGAAACTTTTTCTTCGTGTGTGTCTCTTTGCGCCGTAGCCATGGAAAACCTTCATCATTTAACTAGATGCTCGGGCCAATATTCACTGTGAACTTTTCATAATCTCCTGACATGTCTGTCTTGTCATCCACTCCCACGATGTTTCTCTTCCCAGAAAGAACTATATGCCGCTTTGGCTCATCGTACGATGCATTTGCTTCCTTATATTTTCTTTTTCTCGGCTTGGTAGACATGTCCTTCACATAGAAAACCTGTGCCACATCATTGGCTAGGACGAATGGTTCGTATGCATACGCAAGATTTTTGAGATCCACTGTTGTCATTCCGTACTGCGGGTCTTCCGTTACCCCGCCTCATGTCATATTGATCCATTTTCACCAAAACAAAGGGACCTTCAAACCACGTCGATAGTCAAGTTCCCATATGTCCTGTATATAACCATAATATGTTTCCTTTCCCGTTTTGGTTTCTGCATCAAAGCGGACACCACTATTTTGGTTGGTGCTCTTCTTATCTTGGGCGATCGTGTAAAATGTATTACCATTTATCTCGTACCCTTTGAAAGTCATTATATTCGAAGATGGTAACTGGGACAGCAAGTACAGGTCATCTTCAATAGAGGCGTCATGCATGGTATGTCTCTGCAACCAGCTGGCGAAACTCCTGGTTTGTTCACGTGTAATCCAGTCATCAGACCGCTCCGGGTGTTTGGAGCGTAGCAAATTCTTGTGTTCATCCATATACGGAGCCACCAAGGTGGAATTCTGTAGAACTGTGTAGTGTGCTTCAGTGAGAGAATCTCCGTCCATACATATTATTTGTTCCCCTCCTAGCGTGCCTTTTCCATCCAGTCTGCCCTTATGCCGCGATTCAGGAACACCAATCGGCTTAAGGTCAGGAATAAAGTCAATACAAAACTCAATGACCTCCTCATTTTCATGGCCCTTGGAGATGCTTCCTTCTGGCCTAGCACGGTTATGAACATATTTCTTTAAGACTCCCATGAACCTCTCAAAGGGGAACATATTGTGTAGAAATACAGGACCCAAAATGTTAATCTCTTCACATAGGTGAACTAGGACATGCGTCATGATGTTGAAGAAGGATGGTGGGAACACCAACTCGAAACTGACAAGACATTGCACCAAATCATTCTATATCCTTGGTATGATTTCTGGATCGATTACCTTCTGAGAGATTGCATTGAGGAATGCAGATAGCTTCACAATGGCTAATCGAACGTTTTCCGGTAGAAGCCCCCTCAATGCAACCGGAAGCAGTTGCGTCATACTCACGTGGCAGTCATGAGACTTTAGGTTCTGGAACTTTTTCTCTGCCATGTTTATTATCCCCTTTATATTCGACGAGAAGCCAGATGGTACCTTAATACTGAGCATGCATTCAAAGAAGATTTCCTTCTCTTCTTTGGTAAGAGCGTAGCTTGCATGACCCTGATGTATGCCGTCTTTTCCGTGCATACGTTGCTGGTCCTCCCGTGCCTCAGGTGTATCTTTTGTCTTCCCATACACGCCCAAGAAGCCAAGCAGGGTCACACAAAGATTCTTCGTCACGTGCATCATGTCGATTGTGGAGCGGACCTCTAGGTCTTTCCAATAGGGCAGGTCCCAAAATATAGATTTCTTCTTCCACATGGGTGCGCGTCCATCAGCGTCATTCGGAACAGGTTGTCCACCAGGACCCTTTCCAAAGACCACCTTCAAATCCTTGACTATATCATGTACATCAGCACCAGTATGGTGGCGAGGCTTCGTCCGGTGATCCGCCTCACCTTTGAAATGCTTGCCTTTCTTTCTTACGGGATGCCTTCTCGGAAGAAATCGACGATGTCCCAGGTACACATTCTTCTTACAATTAGCCAAATATATACTGTCGGTATCTCCAAACAGTGCATGCATGCGTGGTATCCCTTGTTTGTCTGTCCTGAAAGGTTACTGAGAGCAGGCCAATCATTGATGGTCACGAACAGCAACGCATTTAGGTCAAATTCTTCCCCCATGTGCTCATCCCATGCACGTACACCTGTTCCATTCCACAGTTGTAAGAGTTCTTAAACTAATGGCCTTAGTTACACATCAATGTCGTTGCCGGGTTGCTTAGGGCCTTGGATGAGCACTGGCATCATAATGAACTTCCGCTTCATGCACAACCAAGGAGGAAGGTTATACAAACATAGAGTCACAGGCCAGGTGCTATGGTTGCTGCTCTGCTCCCCAAAAGGATTAATGCCATCTGCGCTTAGACCAAACCATACATTCCTTGCGTCATCTGCAAACTCCTTCCCGTACTTTCTTTCGATTTTTCTCCACTGCGACCCGTCAGCGGGTACTCTCAACTTTGCGTCTTTCTTACGGTCTTCTCTGTGCCATCGCATCGCCTTGGCATGCTCTTTGTTTTGGAACAAACGTTTCAACCATGGTATTATAGGAGCATACCACATCACCTTGGCAGGAATCTTCTTCCTGGGGCGCTCGCCCTCGACATCACCAGGGTCATCGCGGCTGATCTTATAGCGCAATGCACCGCATACTGGGCAAGCGTTCAAATCCTCGTACTCACCGCGGTAGAGGATGCAATCATTAGGGCATGCATGTATCTTCTGCACCTCTAACCCTAGAGGGCAGACAGCCTTCTTTGCTTCGTACGTACTCTCGGGCAATTCGTTGTCCTTTGAAAGCATATTCTTTATCATTACCAGCAACTTTCCAAATCCCTTGTCAGATACACCATTCTCTGCCTTCCATTGTAGCCATTCCAGTGTGGTGCCCAGCTTTTTCTTGCCACCTACGCAATTTGGGTACAACAATTTTTTGTGATCCTCTAACATGCGCTACAACTTCTTCTTCTCCAAATCACTTGCGCAGTTTCTCTTTGCATCGGCAATGGCCCGACCTAGATCATCAACGAGCTCATCTGATGCCTCTTCTTCAGCTTCTTCCCGCATTGCCGGCTCAGCTTCTTCCCGCATTACTAGCTCAACTTCTTCCCTCATTGTTGTATCATCATATTCAGGAAACCCATGGCCAAGATAGCTGTCGTCGTCCTCTTCTTCTACATTGTCTTCCATCATAACCCCTCTTTCTCCATGCTTGGTCCAAACATTATAGTGGGGCATGAAACCAGACACAAACAGGTGGACGTGAATGGTTCTTGACGTAGAGTAATTGTGACCATTCTTACAGCCAGCACATGGACAAGGCATAAAACCATCTGCCCGCTTGTTTGCCTCAGCCGCAAGCAGAAAAGTACGCATGCCATTAATGAACTCAGGAGAGCTGTAACGCCCCGTGACTGATGTGCCAGGTGTCTTCTAGTTATTCGCTATCGTTGCCATGTCATTTTCTTGCGTGTTGCATTTCATCATTTCATCATGTGCATTGCATTATCATGTTTTCAAAACTTGCACTCGTCCGGGTTCTCTGAGTTTCTCTCCGTTGTCCGTTCTGAGCCCAACCCCACTTGCACGCGCCCGCGGCATGTCCGAAATATTATTTTATAAGTGGCCGGGAAATGTTCTCGGAATGGATTGAAAGTTGGCATGCGGTGTTGTTTTGTTGTCAGTAGACCGCCTGCCAAGTTTCATCGCATTCGGAGTCCGTTTAACGTCCCAACGGATAAATATAGCGGCAATAGTAGCCGGTCTAACGTCGGACGTTTTCGGTCTCCGGAAACAGTCGCCGGGCCTCCCTCTCTTCTCTTTTCTCAGCTCAAGACCGTCTGCACAGCCCACCTAGTCCATCCTCCTTCCCCTCTTCGCTTCCGGAGTTGCCCGATGCGATCGCACGGTCCGAAACCCTCTCTGCACAGTGCATCGAACCCCTCACGTGAGCGTCCGAAAGTTGTCCCGGACCCGACCCGAGGTGTCGCCACCGTTGTGTCCAGATCATCCCCAAACGTCTACAAAACGTCACTGTTTTCTTAGTTGGACTTCCTAGCTATTTTATTCGCGATCGTCCGATTGCGATCGTAGGGTCGAGATAGCCCCTAACCTAATCCGTGATGTATATATTTAGTCTATCCCTAGTCCATTTTGAACCTAACCCCATTTTCCTAGGGATCCTCCTAGCCGTCGTCGCCCCACTGTATCTCATCTATTTCCGTGCCCGACCAACCACCGCGCTCCGTTCCTCGATCCCGAGCCGCCGTCCCGTGTGCTCGCCAACACCGTCGCTCAGCCACTGCCGGCTGGCTCCGCCGCTGCCGAGCCTCAGGCCAGCTCCGCCGCCCCTCCTCTACATCTCCCTGCCTCTCCCTAACCTCTCTCCTTTCCCCTGCAGTGCTCCTCGCCGCCACCGCC
Organism: Triticum urartu; assembly: GCF_003073215.2. NCBI lineage: Eukaryota > Viridiplantae > Streptophyta > Magnoliopsida > Poales > Poaceae > Triticum > Triticum urartu. The sequence continues at coordinate 279,921,780 of NC_053027.1, read as the reverse complement.
ATGGAGATTCGCCGTTGGCTCCCTGCTGCCGCCCTGCTCCGGCGATGGATCCAGCAGGATCCGGCCCCCACCGCCCGGATCCTTCCATCCCCGATGGGATCCGCCTCCTCCTCCGCCGAAGACCCGCTGCCGCCTCGCCGTTGACCTTCAGCGCCGCCGTTCTGGCTCTGTCGAGCAGAGGACGAGCATCGCCTGGGCTGCCTCCCTCGCACGCGTGTGGGCCGGCCTCGCCTCGGCTCCAGCAGCGCCCTCCGTTCCCTGGGCCGACCCTTCTCCTCCTCCTCTGTTGTGCCGAACCGGGCCTTAGCCCATGAGTGAGCAGGCCCTCCCTCCAGTCTCCTGTGCACCTGGTCCAGCAGTTTGAGCCCATGTCATGTTTTTTTCCTCTAGACGATTTTGCCTATTTTCCAGAGACTGCAGTTTTTATAGAAAAACCCTCATTGTCATGCATATAATAACTCACAATTCATGCATCGGATTAAAATGATTTATATATGAAACTTGCTCAGAATTTTGTCTAGTTTAACAATATGTCACTTTCATCCATGTTTAAAATGTCGTTTGATTAAATTTGCTCCTATGCCATGTTAAAATGATTTAATTCATAACTATTTAACCGTAGCTCCGAATCTAACAAACTTTATATGCAAATGGGGTGGAATTTTGCCTAGTTTATCATGGTGAACTTTATTTGCATGTTAAAAAACTCTAAAATTGTGTTTAGGGCAGAACAGTACCAAACCTTAAAATATGCATATGGGGTTTTACCGGAATTGTTGTCCTTTGTTTCCGGCCTCATTTAAACTTGCCTCGATAGGTAGTTTTGTTGTGCTTCACCTCTTGCCATGCTAACAACATTTAATCTTGTTGGGTACATAAACGAGAGAGAACTAAATAAGTCATGTCGTTTTTCTTCAATATGCAACTCGTTGCATATTGAGCTCCACTTAATTTGTAGTGTTGTTTGTTGCACTTTGCCATGCCATGCCCTCTTTAAACCGGACATGCATCATTCTTGTTTGCGCATCATGCCATGTCTATGTGGTGGTTGTTTACTAGGTTGTTTGCTCTTTTCCGGTGTTGCTTCTTCGGGTTGGTTCCGATAACGTCGCGTTTGTGAGGAACCATTCGACTACGTCCGTTTGTCTTCTTCATGGACTCGTTCTTCTTCCTTGCGGGATTTCAGGCAAGATGATCATACCCTCGAAATCACTACGATCTTTGCTTGCTAGATGCTCGCTCTTTTGCTATGCCTATGCTACGATACCTACCACTTGCTTATCATGCCTCCTATATTGTTGAACCAAGCCTCTAACCCACCTTGTCCTAGCAAACCGGTGATTGGCTATGTTACCGCTTTGCTCAGCCCCTCTTATAGCGTTGTTAGTTGCAGGTGAAGATTGAAGTTTGTTCCTTGTTGGAACATGGAGATGTCGTTCCTTGTTGGGACATGTTTACTCGTTGGGATATCACTATATATCTTGTTTAATTAATGCATCTATATACTTGGTAAAGGGTGGAAGGCTCGGCCGTATGCCTGGTGTTTTGTTCCACTCTTGCCGCCCTAGTTTCCGTCATATCGGTGTTATGTTCCCGGATTTTGCGTCCCTTACGTGGTTGGGCTATTATGGGAACCCCTTGACAATTCGCCTTAAGTAAAGCTCTTCCAGCAATGCCCAACATTGGTTTTACCATTCGCCACCTAGCCTTTTTCTTTCCCTTGGGTCGGCCAGCCCAAGGGTCATCTTTATTTTACCCCCCCGGGCCAGTGCTCCTCTGAGTGTTGGTCCAACTGAGCGATGTCCGAGGCTACCAGGGGAAACTCTGGGCTGGCTTACCCGACGTCTGGCTCATCTGAGTGTGCCCTGAGAAAGAGATATGTGCAGCTCCTATCGGGATTTGTCGGCACATTCGGGCGGTGTTGCTGGTTTAGTTTTACCCTGTCGAAATGTCTTGTTGTACCGGGATACCAAGTCTGATCGGAATGTCTCGGGTGGAGGTCTATTCCTTCGTTGACCGTGAGAGCTTGTCATGGGCTAAGTTGGGACACCCCTGCAGGGATTTGAACTTTCAAAAGCCGTGCCCGCGGTTATGGGCAGATGAGAATTTGTTAATGTCCAGTTGTAGATAACTTGAACCTTAACTTAATTAAAATGAGTCAACCGCGTGTGTAACCGTGATGGTCTGTTTCCGGCGGGGTCCGGGAAGTGAACACGGTTGTTGGAGTTATGCTTGAGGTAGGTTGTTATAGGATCACTTCTTGATCATAGTTTCTCGACCGTGCTTTGCCTTCTCTTCTCGCTCTCTTTTGCGTATGTTAGCCACCATATATGCTAGTCGCTTGCTGCAGCTCCACCTCATACCTTTTACCTTACCCACAAGCTTAAATAGTCTTGATCGCGAGGGTGCGAGATTGCTGAGTCCCCGTGGCTCACAGATACTTCCAAAACCAGCTTGCAGGTGCCGATGAGACCGTGCAGTTGACGCAACCAAGCTCAGGAGGAGCTTGACGAAGATCTTGTCTTTTCTGTTGCCTTCTTTCTAGTTGATCAGTAGTGGAGCCCAGTTGGGGTCGATCGGGGGACCTTTTGTCGCATTTGGGGTTCTTCTTTTATTTTGGTTCCGTAGTCGGACCTTGATTGTATCTAGATGATGTAATGCTTTATTCATGTAATTGTGTGAAGTGGTGATTATAAGCCAACTATGTATCTCTTTCTCTTAGTATGTTACATGGGTTGTGTGAAGATTACCTCACTTGCGACATATGCCTTCAATGCGATTATGCCTCTAAGTCATGCCTCGACACGTGGGAGATATAGTCGCATCGAGGGTGTTACAAGAGCATCGGTCATCGTACATCCATTGCCGGCTCATCTTCAATACACAGCACCGAAAACACCAAATTAATACAATACATAAAGTTCATACATAAAGATCATACAACACTTAAATGCAATAAACAAATAACTCTCTAGCTAAAGAATTTAAATGCAACAACAAATGCGATCAAGATCGCAACTAAGGTAACAATTGATCCAACAGCATAATGATACCAAGCCTCACTATGAATGGCATATTTTCTAATCTTTCTAATCTTCAAGCGCATTTTCTCCATCTTAATCTTGTGATCATCGACGACATCGGCAACATGCAACTCCAATTCCATCTTCTCCCCCTCAGTTCTTTTCAATTTTTCCTTCAAATCCTCGTTTTCTCTTTCAACTAAATTTAACCTCTCGACAATAGGGTCGGTTAGAATTTCCGGTTCAACTAACTCCTACATGCAAATATCTATGTCAACTTGATGGGCACAATTTGTCATAAACATGAAATGCAATGAATAGTTTTAAAAGAGAATATACCACATCCGAATCATAACCCGGACGAGGGCCGACGGGGACGGATATCAAAACCATGGCACTATGTATAAGAAACAACATATGGGTAAGATAATTATACGAGTAACTATATATCCAAATCACACAAACATCAATTTTTTATATAAAACTTCATGAACAAGAGGCTCACCACAAGGTGGTGCTGGCGACGGGACGTTGTGAGCAATCGACGGTCGTTACGACGGAGATTTAGAAGGTACTAAGTAAACCACACCTACATATGCAAACTAAGTGTTATTTTTGACCTCAAATTGCATATAAATCAAATACTAGCACATATATATAATTCCTCCCAAATTACTAAACTCAAAAATCAATCACTATATAAAGCATTGCACGAGCTAATCTAGCAATGAGAGATGAAAGGACAAAGTTGCTAACCTTTGTTATCATTTGAATGGATGGGGGCCTTCAAATCTTGACAAATTTTGGGCAAAATGTGTGATGAGCTTGAGAGGAAGAGGGAAAAGAACAGAGAGGAGAGGGGAAAGGGGAAGAACAGAGCGAGCTCGGGTGGACGAAGGGTCTATGTAGCACGACCTTTAGTATCGGTTCGTGATACGACCCGGTACTAAAGGTGCTGGAGGGGCCCCGGACTGACAACATCCTACCACCACTCACTTTAGTACCAGTTCGTGGCACGAACCGGTGCTAAAGGTTCGCCACGAACCGGTACTAATGAGAGCGGCCGGCTAGCCGTTGGAACCGGCACTAATGTGCTTCACGTTTGACCCTTTTTCTACTAGTGACCAAACGGAGTCTAAACACCGCGAAACTTTTTATTGATTTTTTATGGGCCATAAGACTCCCGATGGGCCAAAGCAGAACCTAGGGGGTGCCCCGAGGGGGGCACAACCCACCAGGGCGTGCCAGGGCCTCCTAGCGCGCCCAGGTGGGTTGTGGCCACCTTGGTGGCCTCCCGTACCCCTTATTTGCACTATAAATATCCAAATATTCCGAAACCCTTCGGGGTTAACCTAGATCAGAAGTTCCGCTGCCGCAGGGCTCCGTAGCCACCAAAAACCAATCTAGACCTGTTCCGGCCCCTGCCAGAGGGGGGAATCATCTCCGGTGGGCATCTTCATCATCCCGGCGGCCACCACGACAAGGAGGGAGTAGTCCATCCTCGGGGCTGAGGGTTTGTACCAGTAGCTATGTGTTTAATCTCTCCCTCTCTCATGATCTATATCATGGGATTTGTTAATATAGTCAGATCATATGATGTTTCTCCCCTCTATAGTCTTCTTGTGATGAATTGAATATTTACCCTTTGAAGTTTTGTCATGTCGGATTGAATATTCAGAGATGAGAACCCATGATATATGTCTTGGAGTATGAATACTTGAGGTGAAAATTGGGGTATCTTATTGATTCACTTGATATATGTTATGGCATTCAACTCGCGGATTCCCACGGTGATATTGGGGTAATCTATCCATAGGGGTTGATACACGTTTTTGTTATCTTTTCTCCGATGGAAACTTTGGGGTCTCTTTATAGTTTTTTGTGTGGATTGAGTATTATGAATATGAACTTGCTTTGTTGTTATCTTAGTACGGACTCTAGGATAGATCAAACGGAAAAAATAGCTTTGTGTTATTTTAGTACGGACACTTGAATAGATCGAATAGAAAGAATAGCTTTGAGGTGGTTTAGTACCCTACAAGAAATTCCTATCTTTTGTTCTCTGCTAATAGGAACTTGGGAGTGATTCTTTATTGCACTTTGAGGGATAATCATATGATCCAACTATGTTAGCATTGTTGAGAGATTGCACTAGTGAAAGTACGGGCCCTAGGCCTTGTTTTTAAGCATTGCAATACCGTTTTTGTGCCCATTTACTATTTTTTACCTTGGTGTTTTTATTTATTCGGATTATAAAAATATATTTCTACCATCCATATTACACTTTTATCACCATCTCTTCGCCTAACTAGTGCACCTATACAATTTGCCATTGTATTGGGAGTGTTGGGGACACAAGAGATTTCTTGTATTTGGTTGCAGGGTCATTTGAGAGAGACCATCTTCATCCTACACCTCTCACGGATTGATAAACCTTAGGTCATCCACTTGAGGGAAAATTTCTAGTGTCCTACAAAACTCTGCGCTTGGAGGCCCAACACGTGTCTACAAGAATAAAGTTGCATACTAGACATCAAGTTCCTTTCTGGCGCCATTGCCGGGGAGGTGAGTGCTTGAAGGTATATCTTTAGATCTTGCAATCGAATCTTTTAGTTTCCTGTTTTATCACTAGTTTGGTTTATAAAAGAAAACTAAAAAAAAGGAATTTAGGTTGCATCATATTATTGATCATCTTTATAATATATTTCTTGAAAATGATGGTTCGTAAAATTGTGCTCAATTGTTAGAAGAAGAAGTCAATAAAATGCTTGGCACAAAATATTTGAATGATGAGCATGATTGCAATGTTGTTAGTATGAATTCTTTGAATATCCAAAATACTAATGATGATTGCACAGGTCATGACAAAAATGTTTCTTATAAGCATGTCACTTTTTGCGGAGTGAATTGGGAGTGCAATTACACACCAAAAAGGGAAGATAGATTTTGTAAGAAGCATCAATATTTAGAAACACAAAGGTTGCAAGAGATGCTAGATGATTGTGCTAAAAGATTTATTTTTTTGCCGTCCTTGTGAACTTTGCATTGAATTTGGTCATTTAAATCTCCAATGCAAATTCTTTCATGATCAAATCGTGTCCAAAAATTGTGACAACTTGATTACCCTTGAGCATCATGAAGAGCTTAGTCTTCTTTTCGGGTATGAAGAAATGAAACGTATAACTAAGGGTAGTCCAAAATTTAATCTTGAGAGATTTCTTGATTTTGATCTAGAGGAAATTTATATGTTTTGTACGGTAAATTGCATTGACAATCCTTATATTTCCAACTATCTAAAGACAAGGAAACAAATAGAATATGAAGAGAGTACTAATGAAAGGGAAAATATTTCCCAATACCCACCTAGTGTTTATTATGATGAATCAGGTAACGAGGAGGAGCTTCCTATCCAATCAATCTCTTCAACAAGAAGCTTGAAAGAATTAATTAAACCCACACATGGTGTGGTGAATAAGAAGAAAAGAAGGAAGAATAGAGGTAAAAAGGTATCTCTCCAGAATAATGTTGCTCCCATCACCATCGTGCCTCATGGAAGTAAATCAAATATGTTGATGGAGGATGATGATATGGATGATGATTTTGTTATGCCTATTGCTTTTTGTGATGATTATGATTGGGAAGAATATGATAATAATGTTTGCTACACTACTGGTGCCATTCATGCTATTGATAAGAATGATTGTGATGATATGCAAAACCACAAGCTTGAGGATGCTATGTTTGATGAGTATGAAACATTTGCAGATTTATTTTCTGGAAATAATGCTTGTCCTAAGCTTGGGGATGCTTTGCTTAATGAATATGATCCTTTGATTCCTTCTACTTTCGGTAAGAAAATTTATTATGATGATAGCATGCCGCCTATTTATGATGATTACATTGATGAAAGTGGGTTTGGAAGAGTGTCAACTCTAGGTAGTAGTGATACCACTATTTTGGATGGTGTTGAATCTTATTACAATATTGATGGAAGTGGATTTGGAGAGGCCATGACTTTATTTAGTGATACATCCACTACTTTCGAAGAGGTTTCAATTGTTTATGACAATGAAGTTGCTATGTATGATGATTATTATGATGACTTGTATGCCATAAAGAGTGATAAATATTCTATGCTTGTGCATCATGAAAAGAGTGTTGTATGTGATAGTTGTATTGTTGAATCCATTCATGATGCCTCTAAAAATTATTATGAGAAAGGAACTTATGCCCTTACATATCTCAATAGTATCAAGTTTCTTCTCTATGTGTTGATTGTTTTGAAGTTGCACTTGTTTAGCCTTCCTATGCTAGTTGATTCTTGTTCCCATAAGTTGTTTGCTCAAAAAATCCCTATGCATAGGAAGTGGGTTAGACCTAAATATGCTAGTCATATGCTTCATGATGCTCTCTTCATGTTTCAATTCTTATCTTTTATGCGAGCATCATCGAAATCATCATGCCTAGCTTAAAAGGCATAAAAGAAAAGCGCTTGTTGGGAGACAACCCAACACTTTTACCTACTGTTTTTGTGTGTTCACATGCTTATGCTACTCAATTAATCATGTTTTATTGCTTTTGTTTCAATAAAGTGCCAAGTAAAGCCTTTAGGATCTTGTTGGGTGATAGTTGCTTTGATCTTGCTGAAAAAATAGAAACTTTTGCGCTCACGGAAATAATTCTAGTTTTTAACAGAAGAGTGATAAAATGCTGATTATTTTTGAAGAATATTAATAGAAAAATTAAACAAGTTTTCCTAAGTTTTTGGAATTTTTGGAGTAGCAGAAGTCTGGTTTGAGTACAGATTACTACAGACTATTCTGTTTTTGACAGATTATGTTTTCAATGCATAGTTTGCTTGTTTTCTAGTTTCTATGGCTTATATTGCTCAATATAAATTGTATAAATGATATGATACAGTAGGCATTGTGTGAGAACAATTATGAATCTTGTCTTTGGCAGTGCCAAAAGTGGAATGGTTTGCTCTTTATCATACTAACCTATCTCACAAAGTTCCGTTAAGTTTTGTGTGATTGAAGTTTTCAAGTTTTGGGTGAGATATCAATATGAGGAGAATAAGGAGTGACAAGAACCTAATCTTGGGGATTCCCAAGGCACACCCAAGTAAATATTCAAGGAATATCCAAGCAACTAAGCTTGGGGATGCCCCAGAAGGCATCCCCTCTTTCGTCTCCAACATTATCGGTAACCTCACTTGGAGCTATGTTTTCATTCGTCACATGATGAGTTTTACTTGGTGCATAAATTTATTTTTTAGGATTTGATTTATGTTATTTATAATAATTTTTTTATCTTTTATTTCAATAAAAGTGACAATGTTAGCCTTTGCCATGCTTATTTTGCAAGTATACATGTTGCTGTTTGAAAATAGAAAGTTTACCGCTGTTGCAAAAATTCCTTAGAAAAGTCAGGATGTGATAAAATGCTGAAACTTTTTGAAAAATGAGCTCTGATAAATTTTCTCAAGTGTGGTAAATTTTTATAATGTTTGGAGTTAGGGAAGTATTGATACTCTTGCATTCTTTACATACTGTACTATTTTGGCAGATTGCTGTTATGTTTGCATTGTTTGCATATGTTTGCTCATTTAATGATTCTATTTGAGGATAGGAGTATTAAATATGTAGAAGAATTTAGTATGCTATGTTGAATAATAATTTTAGTGATTCACTACAGTAGATAATGATAAGGTTTTTGCATTGGTTTATACTAACTTATCTCACGAGTTCTTGTTGAGTTTTGTGTGGATGAAGCTTTTGAGGTTTAGGAAAACCGTGATATGAGAGGAATTAAGGAGACAAAAAAGCTCAAGATTGGGGATGCCCAAGGCATCCCAAGATAATATCTCGAGAAGTCTAAAGCATCTAAGCTTGGGGATGCCCCGGTAGGCATCCCACCTTTCTTCTTCAACAATTATCGGTTAGTATTAGTTGAGCCTAAGTTTTTGCTTCTTCACATGAGTTGTGCTATCCTTAGAATGTCATTTTATTTTCATTTTTCTTGATTTTTTAATAAGATACTTAGATCTGAAAGTTTTAAATAAAATAGAGTCCTCAAATAGTTGCCAGGGAGGCTAAGTAAGCGACATTCACATCCCGTCAACGAAGCTCTTTTCTATGTCATTTACTCTTGTGCTTCACTTATATCCTACGAGTAAATTGTTGAATAAATTGAATGTCATGAAGTTGAAATCATATCATGCCTAGTGGTAGCTTCACATTGGGTTTAGAAAGTGAAAACTTTTGAGGCTTGACAATCACAATATTGGTCATACAAGCAATTCACGAATAATTAGTATAAGGAAGAGAACTTTCACATATAAATACACCATAATGGAAATATTTTGTGATTGTAGCCCCCATAAAAATATTATATGCCAAAATTGTTGACGTTGGACAAGGAAGACAAAGTAATGGTTTATGTTTGTTCATATTCACATAGAAGTTATATTGTCATAGATCCTTCAACATGTGGTGCTTGCCCCCCATCTTTGCTAGCCAAAAATTCCGCACCAAGTAGAGATACTACTTGTGCATCCAAAAACTGTTAAACCCAAATCTTATTTTCAAGAGTCCACCATACCTACCTATATGCGGTATTCTTTTGTCGTTCTAAGAAAATTGGTATGTGCCATCTCTAATTTTCTAAATAAATTTCTCTTTTGTGTGCTCGTACCGCTCGCGAGGCGGTGAGGAGTGGCCAATATTTTCCATGCTAGATGTGTTATTCTCACGATGAGTGTTTATTCACTTGTCATTGCACGGGAGTAAGGCAAAGGTATTAGGGATGCCTAGTACCGAAATGAAAAATGAATTTACTTTATGTTGTCAAATAATAAATTCCTTGGAATGTGTTGGTATGGAGAGCACCCGTGGATACGGTTAGCCATGGAAAGTGAAAGTATGGTGGAAAAAGGAATAAACTTTATTTTTTGTTTGGGAACCGCCTATGATATATCTAGCATGGAAAGTGTTGGGAGCTCTAAGTCGTTTTCGTTGGTGGGAAAAGTATGCCTCTCAAAATGTTTTTATCTCTCAATTTTCGCTGTGAGCTCTGGCACCTCTACAAATCCCGACTTCCCTCTGCGAAGGGCCTCTCTTTTACTTTTCAGTATTTACTTTTATGCAAAGTGTCAAAGTTTTTCTCTCTATTCCTTTTTATTTTTCTCTTTTGGCAAGCATCATCTGGTGAGGAAAGATCTAGGCACATATGTCCAGTTGAATATGAGTGGCATGAGTTATTATTGTTGACATCACCATTGAGGTGAATATGTTGGGAGGCAAAACAATAAGACCCTATCTTTCTATGTGTTCGGTTGAAATGTTTTGCTCATGTGTACAAGTTGAGTGTTAGCAATCATAGAAGACTATATGATGGTTGAGTATGTGGAGCTCTCATTTGAACTCTGTTGAATAAGTTGAATTGTAATTGCTTGGTGACTGAGAACATAGGTTGTTGAGTTTCAATATAATTCATTGTTTGAACCTTAAAATGTGAATTGGTTGCCACTATGACATGATAAGTTTTATAAGAAATAATTGTGTTATGATGCTAGGAAAAGTGATTGAAATTGTCATTGATCAAACTTGTGCACTTTGCTAGCATTCACACTTCATAAATTATTTTTTTATCATTTACCTACTCGAGGACGAGTAGGAATTATGCTTGGGGATGCTGATATGTCTCCAATGTATCTATAATTTATGAAGTATTCATGCCAATATATTATCATTCTTGGATGTTTTACAATCATTTTATAGCAACTTTATATCATTTTTTGGGACTAACCTATTGATCCAGTGCCCAGTGCCAGTTACTGTTTTTTGCTTGTTTTTTACATCGCAGAAAATCAATATCAAACGGAGTCTAAACACCGCGAATCTTTTTGTGGATTTTTTATGGGCCATAAGACTCCCGATGGGCCAAAGCAGCACCTAGGGGTGCCCCGAGGGGGGCACAACCCACCAGGGCGTGCCAGGGCCCCCTGGCACGCCCAGGTGAGTTGTGCCCACCTCGGTGCCCCCCCCCCCCGTAGCCCTTCTTTGCACTATAAATTCCCAAATATTCCAAAACCCTTCGGGGTTAACCTAGATCAGAAGTTCTACCGCCGCAAGGCTCCGTAGCCACCAAAAACCAATCTAGACCCATTCTGGCACCCTGCCAGAGGGGGGAATCATCTCCAGTGGCCATCTTCATCATCCCGGCGGCCACCATGATGAGGAGGGAGTAGTCCACCCTCGGGGCTGAGGGGTTTGTACCAGTAGTTATGTGTTTAATCTCTCTCTCTCTCGTGATCTCTATCATGGGCTTTGTTAATATATTCAGATCATATGATGTTTCTCCCCTCTATACTCTTGTTGTGATGAATTGAATCTTTACCCTTTGAAGTTTTGTCATGTCGGATTGAATATTCAGAGATGAGAACTGATGATATATGTCTTGCGGTATGAATACTTGAGGTGACAATTGGGGTATCTTATTGATTCACTTGATTTATGTTATGGCATTCGACTCGCGGATTCTCGTGGTGATATTGGGGTAATCTATGCATAGGGGTTGATGCATGTTTTATTATCTTTTCTCCGATGGAAACTTTGGGGTCTATTTATAGTTCTTTTTGTGGATTGAGTATTATGAATATGAACTTTCTTTGGTGTTATCTTAGTACGGACTCTAGGATAGATCAAACGGAAAAATAGCTTTGTGTTATTTTAGTACAGGCTCTTGAATAGATCGAATGGAAAGAATAGCTTTGGGGTGGTTTATTACCCTACAAACAATTCCTATCTTTTGTTCTCCGCTAATAGGAACTCGGGAGTGATTCTTTATTGCACTTTGATGGATAATCATATGATCCAACTATGTTAGCATTGTTGAGAGATTGCACTAGCGAAAGTATAGAAGCTAGGCCTTGTTTTTAAGCATTGCAATACCATTTCTGTGCCCGTTTACTATTTTATACCTTGCTGTTTTTATATATTCAGATTATAAAAATATATTTCTACCATCCATATTACACTTTCATCACCATCTCTTCGCCGAACTAGTGCACCCATACAATTTTCCATTGTATTGGGTGTGTTGGCGACACAAACGATTTCTTGTATTTGGTTGCAGGGTCGTTTGAGAGAGACCATCTTCATCCTACACCTCTCACGGATTGATAAACCTTAGGTCATCCACTTGAGGGAAAATTGCTACTGTCCTACAAAAGTCTACGCTTCGAGGCCCCACATGTGTCTACAAGAATGAAGTTGCGTAGTAGACATTAGGGCCCCTGCTTCGGCCGAGCGCGCTGCCGCTGTGGCCCTGAAGGCGAGCTTGAGGGCCATCAAGGCTTCTTTGGTGTCACCGGCCACAGTGAGAATGCTGTTGGTCCCTGACATCTTCATGAGGTTGTGGGCAGGGTGAGTTGCCGCCATGAACTTGGCAAGGGCTGGGTACCCGAGGATGGTGTTATACGGGAGGCTGATGCGAGCGATGTAGAAGTCGATGAGCTTGGTGCGGTAGTTGTTGCGGGTGCCGAAGGTGACAGGGAGGCGGATCTGCCCTAGGGGGAAGGTGGAGCCGTCAACAACTCCAGAGAAGGGCTTGGTGGGGCGGAGCTAGGCGTGTGGCACATGAAGCAAACCGAAAGCTTCCACAGAGAGTATGTTGAGGCGAGCTCCGCCGTCGACGAGGGTCTTGGTGACTGCCACGTTGCAGATGGTGGGGGTGCAGAGCATCGGGAGCGTGCCAGCGCCCATGGTGGTCGCGGGGTGATCTCTTAAGTCGAAGGTGAGGTCATCCTTGGGTGCTGTCGGCGTTCTGGGAACGGCGGTCCCCAGACTTGCCTGCCTGCGGCCTGCGGCGTGGCTCAAAGGGGGACCCAATGCGGCCCATCTTCACCAACACAAACCCAAGACCCTCGCAAGGGGCCAAGCCCCGCGGGTCGGACGACGCGGAGCTTCCTCAGGCGCGGCCCCGTCAGGCTGGCTCACGAGGAGGCGGAGAGATCAAGGCGGGGTACCTCACGAGGTGCCCGTGACGCAAGCCATGACGACCGGGGGCGCCAGGCGGGTGCCAGCCCGCGCAGTGTCCTCCCTTCCTCTTTGGTGCAAAGGGGGCAAGCGTAGCCATGGAGTACCGAGGCATCAAGCAAAGGTTGCCGTTTCGGTGCAACGAGACCAAGACCAGGAGGACTACGAGATGGAGGTCACCGTGGAGCCCAAGACGGCGTCATCACCAGAGCTTTGAGCAGGCGAAGACTACTTTTGTCAGGATAGCTGATACTAGTTGTCCCCCTTCAAATTAGCCCGCCATTGTTGGCTCCCTTCCCGCTCGATATTTGGGAAGAGGACTAGGGCCTCTATAAATAGGACCAGCCACCCACAGAGCAAATGGGGCCGGGGGGTTGGAAGGATAGAGAAGATCAGAAAGAGAGAGAGAGAAAGGTGACTGAGCTCCTCTCAGCAGTTCATCGCCCTAGCCAAGAACACACCCTCGCGAGGCTGTTCTTCCTTGTATTGTTCATCATCATCAGCCCAAGAGGTAATCCACCATGCCACACACTGGAGTAGGGTATTACACCACAACGGTGGCCCGAACCAGTATAAACCCCGCGTTTCTTGTGTTGTTCTTTCCTTAGTTTAGATCCTAGCACGGCGGAGGAGTGCAGGTAGGTAGGAGGCGAAATCTCCGCGCGCACCCCTCGAACCTCAAGGGTCTGCCTGAACCCGAAATCCGACATTTGGCATGCCAGGTAGGGGTGCGCCAGAATCCACCTTCTACCGCTTCGCGCCCCGTCGCGTCGTCATCACGTCGCCGGGCAACCCAGATCCGTGGGCGGTGTGGCCCGCCCGCGCAGAGCCGCTTGCCTCGGGCGACCCCGTGCCCCAGGTAGCTCGCGGTCCGCAGGGCGCTACAGGCCGCGGGCGATGCGGACAGGCTCCGACAGCTCTCACACTGCGGCAGGCGCGGTCGGAAGCAAGGGCCTCCAATCACGCTGCGACCACGACACCGTACACCTGCAGGGAGCAGGCGAACTCGAGGGCCGCGCTCACAGTGGCCCGAGAGCTGCTGCAGTGCATGCCGCTAGAGGGCAGCCAAGACGTCCTGCTGGAGCGAGTGGCAGAGCTCCTGGGCTTCGCCGCCTCGGGGGCTCACCCCTTCTCCACCCAGCTCCCATCTCAGGCCCAGGGCGGCCCGCGCGGGGGCTCTGCGTGCGCCCGAGGGCTCCAAGGCTACTCCAACGCCAGCGAAGCTGTCAGCGTCGGACCGGCGACGGCGCTGCCCCCGCTCCCGGTCCGCGAAGAAGAAGGACTCGACGCGACCCGCGACCCTAGTGGACAGCCGCGCTGCCACCCCGCGGTGGGCGCGTCAGGCAGGACCGTGTGGCATGCGGGGCATTACGGTGTGGCATTCGGGATGACGGCGCCGGAGGAATACGTGCCCTTCATGATGGACCGAGGACACCCACACGAGAGCGAACAAGGCTCCCTCCTCAGCCCAAGCTGGGGGGACGAGGCGCCAGAAGCTGAGCCTTTCCGGGAGCCCCGGGACGGTCCCACTGGCCACGATGGCGCCAACGATTATTGGGTACCGCTAATTTTTCAGGAGCAGGCATACGCTAACCATGGATCGCAGGAGGAGCAGGTCGCCACAGTAAGCAGCTGCCCCGCTCCCACAGTCTCCTGCCCCTCGGGAGGAGGGCGCAGGGGGCTGCAGGAGAAGGGCCAGGATCCGACATCACCACCGCGGCGTTCGGAGCAAGGTGCTCTCAGGAGGTAGGCCCTCTGCTGGGGAGGTGCCTCAGGGCCTGCCCCCGGCGGAGGACCCGTGGTCGTCGGGGGAACCGCTGGCGACCGCTCTACCCCATCGGCGGCGTCCTGGTTTCCGGTCGTCGTTGATGGAACTAGAGTGTGGCGCAAGGCGGGGCCCTCATGTGGTGATATGAAGCAAGGCCAGTACCTGTGAAGAAGGCCCAGTGCCTGTGAAGCTCGCCGCCCCGTGACACTCTCACATAATAATGAGTGGGGCTGTACACACCCCGGAGTCTCAGGGGTGCCGGCCTCAGGCCCTGGGGCTCCCTCCCACGCCCAGTGGCAGCACTTAGCTCCGCGCTGGTGAGAAGACGTCCAAGACTAGACTAGGTGCCGGATGCGGCCTTTTGTTTGCTTTCGTCGCTTTTCCCTTTGGTTGTCGCTTTCCCCCGTTGGACATGTTGGATTCGAATTTGAGATTTGCGTGTGTTCGGGGAAGGGGTGCTTAGTCTCGTTCAAGCAATTTCTCGCATTTTGGTTACCGCATCGCCTCAGCTGCCTCCCCTCGCGAGCCCCTCGCGAGCCGGGTCAGGCCTAGCTTGCGCGCAGCCCAGACTGCCGCCGACGTGACCTCTCAGGAGGGTGTTTTACTACAGATCCTACGAACCCAATCAGGGAACACTCGAAACACCACAACCCCCCGCGGACTGCCTCAGGGCCATCACGGGACAAAGGTAAACTAGCCGACCAGCGTGTCTCTTGGGCCAACCACTTGGCGCGGGCGCATGGGCAATGTAGCGTCTACTAATACGATGAACACAAGTTTTACATAAGGGGCTCCCCCTCCAAAATGCTCTCACTGCAATCAGGCCAAAACCTGAGTTCTATTCATGCAGGGTAAGGAAGTAGGAGCGATGCACAATCAGTCGGATGAATCCCCCAATGCATTCTCAAGAGCACCACTCGAGCCATTGCTGGCGTCGCTGAACTCGCCATCGTTGTCCGCGTCGCCGCCAGCGGCGTCAGGGCCGTTCACCACGCCACCCTCGTCGGCCGCCACAATCGCATCGTCATTGTCTGAAGCAAAGGCCCTGATAAGAGCGTCCACATTGTCCTCCACCCAGTGCGCCAGGTCGCCTCGGAAGGCCCGGGGGACTGGGGCGATGGCGGCGTCAAAATCGAAGTGGGGATCCATGTTCTGGAGGTGGCTGAAGACGCGAGAAAAGGCGCGCCCAAGCAGGCCGTGGCTCCTCTCCTCCACCAACCTGTCAGCCCTGACCGACCGCGCCTCCAGCTGCGTCACCACGTTAGTGAACAACTGAAGATTGCCAGCATAGTTGACTGCGTGCGGCTCGCCAACAGCCGCCTTGCAGATGTTGCCCAAGGCTGTGTTGCCTCTCTCCCAGAGCGTGGCAAGCATGGGGCCGTGCTCATGCTCCAGGATCTGCCGCTGACGGATCTCGTCCGCGTTCTGGCCCGCGATGACATCAGCCTCCTCCACCTGCTGGCGGAGAAGGAGCACCTCGGCCTGGGAAGCGGTTAACTCACCTTGCGCCACCTCAAGAGCGGCCCGAAAAGCGTCGGCCCGCCGCGTCGCCTCCTCCAGCTTGGCCCTCAAGGCAGTAGTCCTGCCTTCAGCTTCGGCCCGGATCAACCCCAGCTTCTCGTCGAACTCGTGCTCGAGGTTCAAATGCGCCATCGCCACTCGACGTCCGACCTCGTCTAGGACGCGGGCTTCCCATGCAGCAACATCATCCTCCGCCTGTGTCACCAAGCGCTCCCTCGTCTCCAGACGCTCCTACTCACGGGTGCGTTCGGCGGCTTCCAGCGTCAGTGCCTCCTCACGCTTCTGGAGCTCTGCTGAGTCGCTGGAGGCCACCTTCATCGATGCGAGAGCTGCCTCGCGCAACTCCACCTGCTCCTCCAGTGAGTGGCACCAGGCCAGGAGCTCCCGAGCCCGCTCCTCCGCCGCCGTTCGCCGCCGGTCAGCTTCCCGAGCCTCCTCAGCGGCCCAAGATTGGGCCTCCCAAGAGGCCACCAGCGACGCCTTGGCCTCTGTGTCATCAAGATCGCGCTGACCGCGCGCAAGGGCGATGGCGCCCTCCAGCTCGCGCCTCTCTGCGGCCAGGCGCAGGCCCTCGGCCTCAAGGCGTGCGTCTTCATCGGCAAGCTCCTCTCCAAGCAGGCTTACCGCGTCAGCCGCCCTTCGAAGGAATCCTTGGCAGAGAGCGCGACGCTCCCGAGCACGCTTGAGCACGTCCTCCACACCATCACCTGCCCCAAGCAAGTGCCGGGGGCCGCGAGCCAGCACTCCCCCTCCGGGCTGGGGGCTGGGGGCTGGCACCCTCGCAACGGCTGGGCACGCCGCGTCAGAAGCCCGGCCGGGGGCCAGCCCGCCCCCAGGTGAAGAGCACAGGAAGCGCCTCAGCCAATCGCAGTCCACGACCAGGCGAGAAGCCCACGGCAGGCTGGCTATGGCACGAGAAGGCCCGCGAAGGATCACGAGGTGCACGGGGCCACGATACGCCTCGGGACGGTTCGCCTCATCAGTCTCCCTCACCACAAGGGCTCCACTGCTTGGAGCGCTTGAGGACGGTGGAGGGGGCGAAGCCAAGGGGGACGGCTCCTCAGTCGTCTCCGCAAGCTCGGCTGGAAGGGGCCTGCGGAGCAAGAGTCAGTAAGAGCAACAGAAGGATCGGGAGCTTGGAAAGGAGAAGGCTTACTCATCAGTGGCGAAGTACTTCCTGCGCTTTAGCAGGCGACAAGGGTAATGATAGCCCAGGGTCTCCCTTCTCTTCCGGAGGGCCTGAAAGTCCACACGGAAGCGGCCCAAGAGTCGGGCGCAGGGATCAACCTGCGACGAAGGTGGAGCGTCAAGGCCATCTACGTCAGGGGCGCCTTCCTGGTGTGCGCCGCCAATTGCCTCGCCAAGAGAAGCCGCCGGAGCCTCGGTGGCCTCAGTCGTAGGCGCAGAGGGTAGCTGCTTGTCACCCTCAGCCTCAGCGGCACGGGCCCCGATAACCGCTTCCTCATGAGCCTCGCCCGACGCGGTCACCCCGCTGGGAGCCCCCTCGGCCTCTGGCGCCTCGTGCCTCCCTTCTCCGCCACTTGAGGAAGAGTCGCCTGGGCCGACTGGAAGGGCAGTCACCACCACTGGGTTCACACGAGGCCCCTGAAGGCCCGTGGGGCGCGGCCCCCACTCATCGAAGATAGGCATTTGCCTCACAAAATCGCCCCCGCTCTGGCAGAGGTATAGCAAGGCCCCTCCCTGCTGGATACTGCTAGGGTTGGGGTCCCCCGTTAGGGTCGAGAGCGCCGTCCTTAGCACTTCAGGCGTCAGGTCCTCTTCCTGGAGCCTCATACGATCATCGCGCCCGCTGAAGGACCACATCCGGTGGGAGTGGCGCATGAGAGGAGCGACGCGGCATAGCAGGAACTCCTTCACCACCTTGGGCGCTGTCGCGCCAAGCGACCTCAAGAACGCGAAACGGTGCCAGACGAAGACGAGCCGGGGGCTCTCAAGCGTCTCCTGGCCCCATCCCGAATTGGGGACAGCAGGCGAAGTTGGCTCCGACAGCAGGGGGCTGGGCACCCCAGCATCCACATACAGCCACCGCTCGCGGAACCCAGCCGCGGGCGGAGGGAGCTTGAAGTCAATCCCAGAGGCCGCCGTCTCAGGCGCGGCAATGAATCTCACACACACCCAGCATTGGGTAGGGTCAACAAGGCGCAACGAGAAGAAGTGGCGCAGCAAGGCAACCGAAGGAAGGATGCCCATCATAGCCTCACAAACAAAGGCGAAGACCGAAAGGAGAGTGATGGATTCAGGACCCAGATGCATCATGTGGATCTGATAATGGGAGAGCACGGCATTGAAGAAATCAGAAAAGGGAGGAACCAGACCCGCCCACAGGGCGTCAGCAAAATACGGGACCTCAGTGGCTATCCTGCCGATGGAGAAGTGGGACGCGGGCCAGGCCGTCGTCCTCCCGCATTCATTGAAGATGGTGGCCAGAGCCAAGCTGACCTTGCCCAAGCCCTCGGCGGGGGCCGCCAATGGTGGCAGGCAAGGCGGAGACACGGTTTCTCCCCTCTTCCCTTCTTTGTCGGAGACATGGCGATGGGAAGGGGGGGGAAGGTTCAAGATTGAGTTGAAAACAGAAACCAGAGTTCGAGCGGAGGAAGGACAGAGGGCGCTCGAGCAACCAAACAGGGGAACGATTGTGTACGACTACGGGTCCGCCTAGCATGGCGCAAAATAAGGAGGGCGTGGGGGAACAGAGCCGCCCACGTCCAATCAACCTCCACGGGGCGCCCAAGGCCGCAACCTGTTAGGGCCCGCGGCGCTTCGCTCTTGCCCTTCCGCCTCCCCGCACGGCCAAGTCCGGGCGCGCCTTGGGCCCGGGGGCTACTGTCGGCATTCTGGGAACGGGGGTCCCCAGACTTGCCTGCCTGCAGCCTGCGGCGTGGCTCAAAGGGGGACCCAGCACGGCCCATCTCCACCAACACAAACCCAAGACCCTTGCGAGGGGCCAAGCCTCGCGGGGCGGACGACGCGGAGCTTCCTCAGGCGCGGCCTCGTCAGGCTGGCTCACGAGGAGGCGGAGAGATCAAGGCGGGGTCCCTCACGAGGTGCCCGTGACGCAAGCCATGACAACCGGGGGCGCCAGGCGGGTGCCAGCCCGCGCAGTGTCCTCCCTTCCTCTTTGGTGCAAAGGGGCAAGCGCAGCCGCGGAGTACCGAGGCATCAAGCAAAGGTTGTTGTTTCGGTGCAATGAGACCAAGACCAGGAGGACTACGAGACGGAGGTCACCGTGGAGCCCAAGACGGCATCATCACCAGAGCTTTGCGCAGGCGAAGACTAGTTTTGTCAGGATAGCTGATACTAGCTGTCCCCCTTCAAATTAGCCCGCCATTGTTGGCTCCCTTCCCGCTTGATATTTGGGAAGAGGACTAGGGCCTCTATAAATAGGACCAGCCACCCACAGAGCAAAGGGGGCCGGGGGGTTGGAAGGATAGAGAAGATCAGAAAGAGAGAGAGAGAGAGAGAGAAAGGTGACTGAGCTCCTCTCAGCAGTTCATTGCCCCAGCCAAGAACAGACCCTCGCGAGGCTGTTCTTCCTTGTATTGTTCATCATCATCAGCCCAAGAAGCAACCCACCACGCCACACACTGGAGTAGGGTATTACACCACAACGGTGGCCCGAAACGGTATAAACCATGCGTCTCTTGTGTTGTTCTTTCCTTAGTTTAGATCCTAGCAAGGCGGAGGAGTGCAGGCAGGTAGGAGGCGAAATCTCCGCGCGCACCCCAGTGTTCGAACCTCAAGGGTCTGCCAGAACCCGAAATCCGACAGGTGCTGCCCATCTCCGAGTAGTTCCCTGAGGCACGTGGGCGACGCTCACCTGATGAAAGAATTGCTTGACTTGGCGGTCCTAGGGCGGTGCCTGCGAGCCGCCGAGGAGAGCTGCAATGTCGTGGGGTGCTAGTGTTGCGAAGTACGCGACGAAGAGGACGCGCAGCTCCTCCCAGGAGGCCGCAAAAGATCCCTGTAGGCTGAGCAGCTAGGTATGCGGTGCGCTTGCGAGGGCCATGGGAAGCTAGTTGGCCATGACCTTGTTGTCGCCACCAGCCTACCAAACGGCTTCCTTGTACGCCTAAAGGAAGGCCACAGGGTCCGCCGCACCGTCGTAGCGGGGCGGCGTCTCCGGACTGAACTTGGGTGGCCACTGCACCCACCGGAGGGCGGGGGTGAAGTCTCGGAGGCCCTCGGCTCCCGTGAGGGCGCGCGTCGGCTGATACGTCTCCAACGTATCTTTAATTTTGAATTGTTCCATGCTATTATATTATCTGTTTTGGATGTTTAATGGGCTTTAATATACTCTTTTACATTATTTTTGGGACTAACCTATTAACCGAAGGCCCAGTGCAAATTGCTATTTTTTTGCCTATTTCAGTGTTTCGCAGAAAAGGAGTATCAAACGGAATCCAAACGTAATGAAACCTTCGCGCGGATATTTCTTGGAACAAACATCACCCAGGAGACTTGGAGTACAAGTCAGGAAGTCCGCGAAGCTTCCACAAGGCAGGGGGCACGCCCAGGGGGTAGGTGCGCCCCCACCCTCGTGGGCCCCACGGAGCTCCACCGACCTACTTCTTTCGCCTATATATACTCTTATACCCTGAAAACATCCAAGGGAGCCACGAAACCACTTTTCCACCGCCGCAACCTTCTGTACCCGTGAGATCCCATCTTGGGGCCTTTTCCGGCGAGCTGCCGGAGGGGGATTCGATCACGGAGGGCTTCTACATCAACACCATAGCCTCTCCGATGATGCGTGAGTAGTTTACCATAGACCTTCAGGTCCATAGTTATTAGCTAGATGGATTCTTCTCTCTATTTGGTTCTCAATACAAAGTTCTCCTTGATGTTCCTGGAGATCTATTCGATGTAATAATTTTTGCGGTGTATTTGCCGAGATCCGATGAATTGTGGGTTTATGATCAAGATTATCTGTGAACAATATTTGATTCTTCTCTAAATTCTTATATGCATGATTTGATATCTTTGCAAGTCTCTTCGAAATATCGGTTTAGTTTGGCCTACAAGATTGATCTTTCTTGCAATGGGAGAAGTGCTTAGCTTTGGGTTCAATCTTGTGGTGCTCGATCCCAGTGAAAGAAAGGGAACCGACACGTATTGTATTGTTGCCATCGAGGATAAAAAGATGGGGTTTATATCATATTTCTTGAGTTTATCCCTCTACATCATGTCATCTTGCCTAATGTGTTACTCTGTTCTTATGAACTTAATACTCTAGATGCATGCTGGATAGCGGTTGATGTGTGGAGTAATAGTAGTAGATGCAGAATCGTTTCGGTCTACTTGACACGGACGTGATGCCTATGTTCGTAATCATTTCCTATATATTCTCATAACTATGCGCTTTTCTATCAATTGCTCAGCAGTAATTTCTTCAACCACCATAATATATGCTATCATGAGAGAAGCCACTAGTGAAACCTATGGCCCCGGGGTCTAATTTACATCATATAAGTTTCCGATCTATAATTCTAGTTTACTATTTATTTTGCAATATTAATTTTGCAATCTATACAACAAAAATACCAAAAATATTTATCTTATTATCTTTATCAGATCTCACTTTTGCAAGTGGCCATCAAGGGATTGACAACCCCTTTATCGCGTTGGTTGAAAGGTTCTTGATTGTTTGTGCAGGTACTAGGCGATTTGCGTGTAGTATCCTACTGGATTGATACCTTTGTTCTCAAAAACTGAGGGAAATACTTACACTACTTTGCTGCATCACCCTTTCCTCTTCAAGGGAAAACCAACGCATGCTCAAGAGGTAGCAAGAAGGATTTCTAGCACCGTTGCTGGGGAGATCTACGCTCAAGTCAAGACATACCAACTACCCATCACAAAAATCTTCTCCCTCGCATTACATTATTTGCCATTTGCCTCTCGTTTTCCTCTCCCTCGCTTCACCTTTGCCTTTTCTTTCGCCCTTCTTCCGTTCGATCTTGTGTTACCATGTACCTTCTTTTTGCTTGGATCTTCGCTTGCTAAAAGTTTATGGATCCTCTTCCACTTGCTATTCTCTTTAAGAGATCCAATTTTGATGAACCTATTGCTAGTGAGTTTAGTGCACTAGATTATCTTTATGAGGTTTTGCTTGAAATTCGTGAATCTAAAAAGTGTGATGAATTACTTTATGAAGCGATTCACGATAGGTCTTTGAATAAAAAGCATGATTGCAATGACTTTATTATAAATTCTATTGATGTAAATTTTGCTAATAATATGCAAAACCCTAATCTTGGGGATGCTAGTTTCTCTATGTCCTCTACTTGTTGCAATGATCATGATTGGGGTGATTCTTCTTTCGATATTGAAAATTTATTTAAGCCCCATGATGAATGTGAGATTGATAATAGTGTTTGCAATATTATTAAAAGTGGGTTTGGAAGAGTGTCAACTTTAGATCCCACATATTTGGAGAATGTTCAATCTTATGAATTTTTTGATAAAAGTGGGTTTGGAGAGGTCATGGCTTTAGTTAATGTTGATCTCACTATTTGGGAAGAGTGTCAACTTTGCATGCATGCAGATCATGTTGAAAATATTTTATGTGATAGCTATTTTGTTGAACTTTCTTATGATCCCACATGTAATTATTATGAGAGAGGAAAATATGATTGTAGAAATTTTCATGTTGCTAAATTTCCACTCGTTAGGTTGAGATTGCTATTGTTTCTTTCTTCTTCCTTGCATATGGTGGTTTTTGCTTGCCTTGATTTGTTTGCTTATGAGTGAAGCATGTTAGACTTAAACTTGTTTGTCATATGTTTTATTATGCTCTCTTTGTGCTTCAATTCTTGTCTTTCATGTGAGCATCATTGAAATCTTAATGCGTAGCTAGGGGCGTTAAATGATAGCGCTTGTTGGGAGGCAACCCAATTTTATTTTTGTTCCTTTATTTTTTGTTCCTGTTTAGTAATAAATAAATCATATATCCTATGTTATTATTGTGTTTTTTATGTTTTAATTAGTGTTGGTGCCAAGTAAAGCCTTTAGGATCTTCTTGGGAGATTGTTATTTGATCTTGCTGAAAAAAACAGAAAGTATGCGCTCACGAGAATAATTTTAAGTTTTTACCAGAGTGTGATAAAATACCAATTCCAACTGTAGTTGGTCAATATACAAATTATTTAGGTCATCCTAACTTTGCAGAATTTTTGGAGTTACAGAAGTATTCGAAACCTACAGACTACTACATAGTGTTATGTTTTTGACAGATTTTGTTTTTCATGTGTTGTTTGGTTATTTTGATGAATCTATGGCTAGTATCGGGGGGTATGAACCATAGAGAAGTTGGAATACATTAGGTTTAACACCAATATAAATAAATAATGAGCTTATTACAGTACCTTAAAGTGGTGGTTTGTTTTCTTATACTAACGGAGCTCATGAGATTTCTTGTTTGAGTTTTGTGTTGTGAAGTTTTCAAGTTTTGGGGTAAATATTTGATGGATTTGGGAAAAAGGAGTGGCAAGAGCCTAAGCTTGGGTATTCCCAAGGCACCCCAAGGTAAAATTCAAGGACAACCAAAAGCCTAAGCTTGGGGATTCCCCGGAAGGCATGCCCTCTTTCGTCTTCATCTATCGGTAACTTTACTTGAGGCTATATTTTTATTCACCCCATGATATGTGTTTTGCTTGGAGCATCTTGTATTATTTGAGTCTTTGCATTTTAGTTTACCACAATCATACTTGCTGTAAACACCCTTTTGGAGAGACACACATGAATAGGAATTAATTAGAATACTCTATGTGCTTCACTTATATCTTTTGAGCTAGATAAATTTTGCTCCAGTGCTTCACTTATACCTTTTTAGAGCACGGTGGTGGTTTTATTTTATAGAAACTATTGATCTCTTATGCTTCACTTATATTATTTCTAGAGTCTTTTAGAACAGCATAGTAATTTGCTTCAGCTATACTAGTCCTAATATGATAGGCATCCAGGATGGGTATAATAAAAACTTTCATATAGAGTGCATTAAATATTATGATAAGCTTGATACTTGATAGTTGTTTTGAGATATAAAGGTGGTAATGTTAGAGTCATGCTAGTTGGGTAATTGTGGAATTGAGAAATAATTGTGTTGAGGATTGCAAGTCCCGTAGCATGCATGTATGGTAAACATTGTGTGACAAATTTCAAGCACGGGGTGTTCTTTGATTGCTTTCCTTATGAGAGGCGGTCAGGGACGAGCGATGGTCTTTTCCTACCAATCTATCCCTCTAGGAGCATGCGTGTAGTGCTTGGTTTTGATGACTTGTAGATTTTTGCAATAAGTATAGAGTTCTTTATGACTAATGTTGAGTCCATGGATTATATGCACTCTCACCCTTCCATCATTGCTAGCCTCTTCGGTACCGTGCATTTCCCTTTCTCACCTCGAGAGTTGGTGCAAACTTTGCCGGTGCATCCAAACCCCGTGATATGATATGCTCTATCACGCATAAGGCTCCTTATATCTTCCTCAAAATAGCTACCATACCTACTTGTTATGGAATTTCCATAGCCATTCCGAGATATATTGCCATGCAACTTTCCACCGTTCTGCTTATTATGAGACGCTCCATCATTGTCATATTGCCTTGCATGATCATGTAGTTGACATCGTATTTGTGGCAAAGCCACCTTCATAATTCTTTCATACATGTCTCTCTTGATTCATTGCACATCCAAGTACACCGCAGGAGGCATTCACATAGAGTCATATTTTGATCTCAGTATCGAGTTGTAATTCTTGAGTGTAAGTAAATAAAAGTGTGATGATTTTCATTATTAGAGCATTGTCCCATGTGAGGAAAGGATGGTGGAGACTATGATTCCCCCACAAGTCGGGATGAGATTCCGGACGAAAAAAAGAGGCCATAAAAAAGAAGAGAAAAAAGGCCCAAATAAAAAAATGAGAGAAAAAGAGAGAAGGGGCAATGTTACTCTCCTTTTGCCACACTTGTGCTTCAAAGTAGCACCATGATCTTCATGATAGAGAGTCTCTTATTTTTTCACTTTCATATACTAGTGGGAATTTTTCTTTATAAGGCTTGGCTTGTATATTCCAATGATGGGCTTCCTCAAAATGCCCTAGGTCTTCGTGAGCAAGCAAGTTGGATGCACACCCACTTAGTTTCTTTTGTTGAGCTTTCATATATTTATAGCTCTAGTGCATCCTTTGCATGGCAATCCCTACTCCTTGCATTGACATCAATTTATGGGCATCTCCATAGCCCGTTGATTAGCCACGTCAATGTGAGACTTTCTCCTTTTTTGTCTTCTCACACAACCTCCATCATCATATTCTATTCCACCCATAGTACTATGTCCATGGCTCGCGCTCATATATTGCGTGAAAGTTAAAAGAGTTTGAAAAGGCTAAGTATGAAACAATTGCTTGGCTTGTCATCGGGGTTGTGCATGATGGGAGCATTTTGTGTGACAAAAATGAAGCATGGCCAAACTATATGATTTTGTAGGGATAAGCTTTCTTTGGCTATGTTATTTTGATAAGACATAATTGCTTGGTTAGCATGCTTGAAGTATTATTATTTTTATGTCAATATTAAACTTTTGTCTAGAATCTTTTGGATCTAAACATTCATGCCGCAATCAAGAGAATTACATTGAAAATTATGTTAGGTAGCATTCCACATCAAAAATTATGTTTTTATCATTTACCTACTCCAGGACGAGCAGGAATTAAGCTTGGGGATGCCGATACGTCTCCAACGTATCTATAATATTTGATTGTTCCATGCTATTATATTATCTGTTTTGGATGTTTAATGGGCTTTAATACTCTTTTATATTATTTTTGGGACTAACCTATTAACCGAAGGCCCAGTGCAAATTGCTGTTTTTTGCCTATTTCAGTGTTTCACAGGAAAGGAATATCAAACGGAATCCAAACGGAACGAAACCTTCACGAGGATCTTTCTTGGAACAAACGTCACCCAGGAGACTTGGAGTACAAGTTTGGAAGTCCGCAAAGCTTCCACGAGGCAGGGGGCGCGCCCAGGGGGGGTAGGCGTGCCCCCACCCTCATGGGCCCCACGGAGCTCCACCGACCTACTTCTTTCTCCTATATATACTATTATACCTTGAAAACATCAAAGGGAGCCACAAAACCACTTTTCCACCGCCGCAACCTTCTGTGCCCGTGAGATCCCATCTTGGAGCCTTTTTGATATGCCGGAGGGGGATTCGATCATGAAGGACTTCTACATCAACACCATAGCATCTCCGATGATGTGTGAGTAGTTTACCATAGACCTTCGGGTCCATAGTTATTAGCTAGATGGCTTATTCTGTCTCTTTGGTTCTCAATACGAAGTTCTCCTCGATGTTCTTGGAGATCTATTCGATGTAATACTTTTTGCGGTGTGTTTGCCAAGATCCAATGAATTATGGGTTTATGATCAAGATTATCTATGAAGAATATTTGATTCTTTTCTGAATTCTTATATGCATGATTTTATATCTTTGCAAGTCTCTTCGAATTATCGGTTTAGTTTGGCCAACTAGATTGATCTTTCTTGCAATGGGAGAAGTGCTTAGCTTTGGGTTCAATCTTGCGGTGCTCGATCCCAGTGACAGAAAGGGAACCGACACGTATTGTATTGTTTCCATCGAGGATAAAAAGATGGGGTTTATATCATATTGCTTGAGTTTATCCCTCTACATCATGTCATATTGCCTAAATGCGTTACTCTGTTCTTATGAACTTAACACTCTAGATGCATGCTGGATAGCGGTCGATGTGTGGAGTAATAGTAGTAGATGCAGAATCGTTTCGGTCTACTTGAGACGGACGTGATGCCTATGTTCGTAATCATTGCCCAGATATTCTCATAACTACGCACTTTTCTATCAATTGCTCGGCAGTAATTTATTCACACACCGTAATATATGCTATCGTGAGAGAATCCACTAGTGAAACCTATGGCCCCCGGGTCTACTTTACATCATATAAGTTTCCGATCTATAATTCTACTTTACTATTTATTTTTCAATCTTTATTTTCTAGTCTATACAACAAAAATATTTATCTTATTATCTTTATCAGATCTCACTTTTGCAAGTGGCCGTGAAGGGATTGACAACCCCTTTATCACGTTGGTTGCAAGGTTCTTGATTGTTTGTGCAGGTACTAGGCGATTTGCATGTAGTATCCTACTGGATTGATACCTTGGTTCTCAAAAACCGAGGGAAATACTTACGCTACTTTGCTGCATCACCCTTTCCTCTTCAAGGGAAAACCAACGCATGCTCAATAGGTAGCATCAGCCTAGTCGATGGGGTGCCTTCGCGTTGCCCGACCTTAGGTCGGTGGTCATCTTCTCCAACACCGACTTTGCCCGGTCGTCAGTAAGCTTCGCGTAGGACCACCCCTCGTCAGACTGGGGCATCTCCATCGGCAACATCAACCGCGGGTGGACACACTTGGCATCCATCATAACCCACTTGCTCCTAAAGCCATCGGCCTTCTTTCCGGCCTTCGAGATCGCGTTGGCCTTGCTGGCTGCGACGAAGTTGGCGCACCTAGAGGTGTGGTCGTCGTTGATTCAGAGGAAGAAGAAGTGGTGCAGCAGTCCACAGATGGCATCACCCTGACATACGCCTCACAGTAGAAGGGAAAGATAGACAAGAGAAGAACAGAGTTGGGATGGAGATGGAGGGCCTGCAACCTGTAATGACGGAGGACGGCATAGAAGAAGTCGGAGAAGGGGGGAACCAGGCCTGCGACGATGCTGCTCATAAAGAAGGGGTAGAAGGAGCTCTTCGAAGCCTCCGGCATGGCGGAGCCAGCCCGAAACTCGGTCTTCCCCTTCTCATTGTTCTCCTACGCCGTCAGCAGGTGCGTGGCGGCGCGGTTCTTCTTCGAGACATTGGGCGCGTCCAGAGCCGGCTCGTACCAGGCAGGCGGCGAAACGGCCTTGGCCTTTCTGGTCGGAAGCTCGGAAGGGGATTGAAGCAGATCTGGAGATTTCGGAAGCAAGGAGCGAGAGAGGGAATCTAGAGCAAGATGAAGGAAAGCAATGAAGGCAAGCGTTGCCCGCGCCAACCTTTTTGTCAGACGGGCAGTTGCCGAGGCAGCGTGGAGAAGCGGAGACGCCCATGTCCAATCAGTCGCCCCGCGTCGAGCGGGGCCGCAGGCTGTTGGGGCCCGCCGCGCTCCGCACTTGCCGCTTGGCTTTGCCTCGAAGCCAAGTCCGAGTGCACCTTGGGCTCGGGGGCTACTGTTGGTGTTCTGGGAACGGGGGTGCCCAGACTTGCCTACCTGCGGCCCATGGCGTCGCTCCACCAGCGGCCCTGTACGGTCCATCTTCACCAGCAAACACTCAAGACCCTCGTGAGGCAGACGACAAAAGACATCCTCGGGGCAGCTTCACCAAGCAGGCTCGTGAGGGGAGGAGAGATCAAGGCAAGGGACACCTGGCGAGGTCCCTATGAAGTAAGCCATGACGACCAAGGCTGGGCGAGCGCTAGCGCGCACAGTGTCCTTGTTTCTTGTTTGGTGCTAAAGGGGCAAGAGCGGTCAAGGAGTCCTGAGGCATCAGGTAATGGTTTCCATATCGGTGCAACAAGACCAAGACCAGCAGGACGGCAAGACGGAGGTCACCATGGAGCCCAAGACGGCGTCACCACCAGAGCCTTTAGCGGGCGAAGACCACCTTTAGTCAGGATAACTTGTACTAGTTGTCTCCCTTCGAATTTGGCCGTTGTGGGATCCCTTCCCGCTCAATATTTGGGAAGAGGACCAGGGCCTCTATAAATAGGACTAGCCACCACCATAATGGAGGAGAGATCATTCAGATCATCCTCAGCCACACAAGTTCACCAAGCACAAGAACACCTCTCCTCAGGAGGCTGTTCTTCCCTTGTAACTGTTCATCCTCAGCCCAAGAGGCAATCCACCACACCACACGGGAGTAGGGTATTACACCACATCAGTGGCCTGAACCAGTATAAACTCTTGTGTCTCCTGTTCTTTGGGTTCGTCGAGCTAAGGCGTGAGATCATGATGTGCACGAGCTAGAGAGGGGGAGAGATCTTCGTGTGCACCCCAGTGTTCGAACCTCAAGGGTTTTGCCGGAACCCAAAATCTGACAACCTAGTCGAGGACGAGTAGGAATTGAGCTTGGGGATGGTGATACGTCTCCGTCGTATCTATAATTTTTGATTGTTCGATGCCAATATTCTACAACTTTCATATACTTTTGGCAACTTTTTATACTATTTTTGGGAATACCATATTGATCCAGTGCCCAGTGCCAGTTCCTGTTTGTTGCATGTTTTTTGGTTCGCAGAAAATCCATATCAAACGGAGTCCCAATGGGATAAAAACTGAGGGAGATTTTTTTGGAATATATGTGATTTTTGGGAAGAAGAATCAACACGATACGATGCCCGAGGCGGCCACGAGGCAGGGGGCGCCCCCGAGGGGGTCAGGCGTGCCCTGGGCCCTCGTGGCCACCCCGTGAGGTGGTTGGTGCCCTTCTTTCACCGCAAGAAAGCCAATATTCGGATACAAATCGTGTTAAAATTTCAGCCCAGTCGGAGTTACAGATCTCCAGGAATATAAGAAATGGTGCAAGGCCAGAATCTGGAACACAGAAATAGAGGGAGAGAGAGACATATCCAATCTCGGAGGGGCTCTCACCCCTTCGCCGCCATGGAGGCCATGGACCAGAGGGGAAACCCTTCTCCCATCTAGGGAGAAGGTCAAGGAAGAATAATAAGAAGGGGGCCCCTCTCCCCCTCTCTCCCGGTGGCGCCGGAACGCCGCCAGGGCCATCATCGCGACATCGATCTACACCAACACCTCCGTCATCTTCACCAACATCTTCATCACCTTCCCCCATCTATCTACAGCGGTCGACTCTCCCGCAACCCGATGTACCCTCTACTTGAACATGGTGCTTTATGCTTCATATTATTATCCAATGATGTGTTGCCATCCTATGATGTCTGAGTAGATTTTCGTTGTCCTATTGGTAATTGGTGAATTGCTATGATTGGTTTAATTTGCTTGTGGTTATGTTGCTGTCCTTTGGTGCCCATCATATAAGCGCGCACGTGGATCACACCATAGGGTTAGTTGTATGTTGATAGGACTATGTATTGGAGGGCAAGAGTGACAGAAGCTTCAACCTAGCATAGTAATTGATGCATACGGGATTGAAGGGGGACCAATATATCTTAATGCCATGGTTGGGTTTTACCTGAATGAACGTTAGTTGTTGCGGATGCTTGCTAATAGTTCTAATCATAAGTGCATAGAATTTCAAGTCAGGGATGACATGCTAGCAGTGGCCTCTCCCACATAAAACTTGTTATCGGTCTAGTAAAGTAGTCAATTGCTTAGGGACAATTTCGCAACTCCTACCACCACTTTTCCACACCCGTGAAAGTGCAACTATCCTTGGGTGGTTTTGGTAATTCCTAACAACATATAGCTCATTGAGCTAATGCTACTTGAAGATAAATATTTCAGGAAAAGCTCAATGATTGGCATTGCATGGATTAGAAAGTGGACCCCTCAAAATGCTAAGGACAAAAGGATTGGCTCAAGCTCAAAGCACAAGACTCTACATTTCATTTTTAGTGTTCGAAGATCACATTGAGTCCATAGGAAAAGCCAATACTATTAAGAGGGGGTGAGGTGTTTCTTAATGAGATTCTTGCTCAAAGTGTTTAGTGATATGCTCCACAACCCTAAACCACTTTCTCATATCCAAATATATCCCAAACCAATAGCCAAACTCGGCCCCACCAATTTGATCTATCCGGTGCCATCGAGTTCACTTGACATAGCCACTGCCACAAACCCTAATCTTTTTGGTCTCACCGATAGGGATCTCGGTCTCACCAAGATGGGATTGTAATCTCTTTGTTTCCCTTTGTAACATTTCGGTCCAACCGAGATGAGCGATCGGTCCCACTGAGATTGCAATGCAAACTCTTTGTTTCCCTTTAGTAATGTTTCGGTCCTACCGAGAGAGCGAATCGGTCCCATCGAGATTGCCTGACCAACTCTCTGGTTAGTCTATTACCAAAATCGGTCTCACCGAGTTTGTGTAATCGGTCTCACCAAGATTAGTTGTGCCCTAACCCTAATGATATCGATCCCACCGAGTTGACATGTCGGTCCCACCGAAAACCCTAATGGTCACATTATGAACTAAATCGGCCTGACCGAGTTGTATGATTCGGTCCCATCGAGTTCGGTGATTTGTGTGTAATGGTTAGATTTTGTGTGGAGGCTATATATACCCCTCCACACACTATTCATTCCTAGAGAGAGCCATCAGAACATGCCTACAGTTCCAACATATATTTTCTGAAAGAGAACCACCTACACTTGTGTTGAGGTCAAGATACTTCATTCCAACCACATAAATCTTGATCTCTAGCCTTCCCCAAGTTGCTTTCCACTCAAATCATCTTTCCACCAAATCCTATCCTATGAGAGAGAGTTGAGTGTTGGGGAGACTATCATTTGAAGCACAAGAGAAAGGATTTCATCATCAACACACCATTTATTACCTCTTGGAAAGTGGTGTCTCCTAGATTGGTTAGGTGTCACTTGGGAGCCTCCGTCAAGATTGTGGAGTTGAACCAAGGAGTTTGTACGTGCAAGGAGATCGCCTACTTCTTGAAGATCTACCCTAGTGAGGCAAGTCCTTCGTGGGCTATGGCCATGGTGGGATAGACAAGGTTGCTTCTTCGTTGACCCTTCGTGGGTGGAGCCCTCCGTGGACTTGCGCAACCGTTACCCTTCGTGGGTTGAAGTCTCCATCAATGTGGATGTACGATAGCACCACCTATAGGAACCACGCCAAAAATCTCCGTGTCTACATTGCGTTTGCTCCCTCCAAACTCCTCCCTTTACCTTCATATGCAATTGTTTTACATTCCGCTGCTATACTCTTAGAATTGCATGTGTAGGTTGTTTGCTTGACTTGTGCTAAGTTGCTAAAATCTGCCAAGAATTAAAATTGGGAAAAGGCTATATTTTTATTTGGTCAAGTAGTCTAATCACCCCCCCCTCTAGACATACTTTCGATCCTACAAGTGGTATCAGAGCTTTGGTATCCATTTGCCTTGATTTCCATAGCTTTGGTGATCATAGCCTTGGTTTCACAACCTAGGAGAGTATGGCGTCTAGTGAGGGAAATTATCATCGTAGAGGTCCTTATTTTGATGGTACTAATTTTGCTAGTTGGAAGAATAAGATGAAAATGCATATTCTTGGACATAACCCCGTCGTTTGGGCTATTGTGTGTATTGGCTTGCAAGGTGAATTCTCTGATGGGAGAGAACCGAACCGTGAGGCTAGCGCGGAAGAGTTGAAGATGCTGCAATACAATGCTCAAGCTTGTGATATTCTCTTCAATGGATTGTGCCCCGAAGAATTCAACAAAATCAGCCGTCTTGAGAATGCAAAGGAAATTTGGGATACTTTGATTGATATGCACGAAGGTACCGACTCCATCAAGGAATCCAAATTGGATGTGCTTCAAAGTCCACTTGGCAAGTTCAAAATGAAGGATGGTGAAGGTGTCGCTGAAATGTACTCTAGGCTTGCTCTCATCACAAATGAGATTGCCGGCTTAGGAAGTGAAGAGATGACCAATAGATTCATCATCAAGAAGATCCTAAGAGCCTTGGATGGAAAATATGATATTGTGTGCACATTGATCCAAATGATGCCCAATTACAAAGATCTCAAGCCAACGGAAGTCATTGGAAGGATTGTTGCTCATGAGATGTCACTCAAGGATAAGGAAGAGCTTCACAACAAGTGAAGTGGTGCTTACAAAGCCTCATGTGATGCTCCCACATCATCAAGTGAGAAACAAAACTTCAATGAAGAATTGAGCCTATTGGTGAAGAACTTCAACAAGTTCTACAAGAGTAGAATCAAGGAAAGACATTCCAAGTTAAGGTCCTACAGTGTCAAAAGATCTTCAAGTCGTGAACGTAATTGCTACAATTGTGGAAGACCCAGGCACTAATCCAATGAGTGTACGGCTCCCTACAAAAGAAGAGAAGGTTCTACCAAAAGAAGGAGTAGGAGAGAAGAATCACCACCAAGAGAGAGAAGGAGTAGAGATGACTGTTATGAACGAAGAACATCATGGAAAAGCAAGGATTCGGAAAGGAAGAACAAATCATCAAGGGGATACACAAAATGAAGACATCAAGCTCATGTTGGTGAATGGGTATCCGGTTCCGACTCCGACGATCACTCCGAGAGAAGTTATCACTCCGACTCCAAATATACTCAAGATGAAGGTGTTGCCGGTCTAGCACTTGTGTCAACCAACTCCTACGACATATTTGAGTCACCAAATGAAGGAATTGGAAGATGCTTCATGGCTAAAACACCAAAGGTATCACACCCCGAGTATGTTGATTTCAATAGTGATGAAGATGATTTGCTAGGTGATGATGATTTATTTGTTGACAACTCTAGTTATGAAAACTATGGTGAACTTGCTATTAATCATGATAATCAAGATAAAACAAATGACAATGATAAGAAGGAGATTGAGCATCTAACTAAACAACTAAACACTCTTAAGTTAGCTCATGAAACTACCTTGGAAGATCATGGAGAACTTTTACAGACTGATGAGAAGCTACGCTTTGATAAGCTCAACCTTGAGCAAGAGCATGAGTTCTTAAAGGAAATCAATGATGATCTTCGCAAGAAAAGTTCTTATTATATTGCCAAGCGTTTACTCTTGTCTACTTACATGCCACAAGTTAAATCTAGCAACAAGAACAAGAAATACGTAGTAACAATAATCATGCTAAACCCAATGATGTTGCTTCTAGTAGTTATCTTGATTCCACTAATGATTGTCTTAGCCAAGTTACAATTGAGCAAGAAAATAGCTTATTGAAGGGAATTATAGAGAAAGGTGTTTACAAGAGCCTTGCCGGAAGTAAGCAATTTGAGGAAATTGTACGCAAGCAAGGAAGACACCGGAAGAATCAAGGTGTTGGTTTTGAACGGAAGTTCAATGCCAATGGAGTTGAGTGGGAAGAAGATCAATACCCCAAGACGCAATTTATTCCTCAACAAGAGAAGTATGATCCTACTTCTTTCCAAGGAACACAAGCTCAAGATGATCTTCCACCACAAGACCACAAGCAAAAAGGCAAGGACAAGCTTCAAGAGGAGATTG
Source organism: Triticum urartu (assembly GCF_003073215.2). Lineage (NCBI taxonomy): Eukaryota > Viridiplantae > Streptophyta > Magnoliopsida > Poales > Poaceae > Triticum > Triticum urartu. The sequence continues at coordinate 279,887,201 of NC_053027.1, read as the reverse complement.
ATGAATTTGAAGAAGCTCCCAAAGCCTTGGTCAAGTGGGTTCCCAAGACTACATCAAGTTATACATCATCAAGTACGACTACAACTCCAAGGATTCCCATCAAGATGGTGTGGATCCTGAAGAAGAAGAACTAGAGAGTTCTTAAGGGTGACTCCGCCAACACACTTCAGTCATATCACTTTGGCGAGGACAAATGCAAACAACTTCCATATCTTGCACTAGTTCAAGGAGTCACAAACCCTCTTGTTGGTAAGACAAGGGACAAGGTAACCAAATGCATTCATGGACATCATCTCATGTGAATATCACTCTATGTCTATGGATATCCATGTTTGTTCCTTGTGGGACTAACCCATGTAGGTATTCAAAGTGCAACTCACTCCAAAGGATTGCTCCAAAGGATCTACATCAACATTGAGCATATACATCTTCAACACCTACATGAAGTCATCATCGACAAAACCCAAGGTTAGTTCATCCCTCTTAGGGGGGATATCACATCTAGGGGGAGCTTTACTCTAATCAATTGAGCTAAAGCAACTCTAATGGTGTGAACACAACAATGCTTTATGTAAAAGTGGCAACCCCACTTGTGCTTAAACGATGAGTATGACCTACGATCAAATGTTCTCATTTGACTCCTAAGTCGATATACTCATATATAGATGACCTAGTCATCGCTAAATTGCTTGATAGATGCTAGAGTGTTTGTGCATGCTTTGTCGCATATTTCTTTTGCCATCTTATTGTGTGAGCATGTTGGTTGCATATTTTACTCATTAAAGGACATCCATTTGTTGCTTTGATTGTTTGGCTTTTTCTCTTTTGCCAAATGGATGGACAAGAATGCCTAAGAACTCCCTCTAGCTATCTATGCTTTTCTCGTACCAAACTCTATTCATGATACATCACAAAGTTTGATCAAGTCATATTCGAACCACTCTATGTGAGGATCACTCAGAGTCCCCGATTCGTCATAGACTTAAACTTCCAAAATCACTTTGTGCATTTCGGTATGACCGAGTCATCCATTTCGGTCACACCGAGATCACTAAGTTGATCTAGGTTTTCAATCTCAGTGCAACCGATTAGAACTTTTTGGTCACACCGAGTTGCAGTAACCGCTAGCAGTTCTGCATCTCGGTGCCACCGAGTTGTTCCACTCGGTCACACCGACAGGGTCAGGTTATATATACTGACGGGTCAAATTTTGGGAATTTTTCTGAAACATTTCACCCGCGCGTTACCTCTCTGCCTCCTCGGGTCTCCAAATTGTCCTCTCGCTGCCAGCGACCTCCCACCGCTGGTCTCCGCCGCCGTCAACGGCAATCAGCCCCGCCATTGCCACCCTAGCAAGTTCACCGCCGAAGTATGGTATGAACTTGATCTTTGTGCTGTTGTTTAACTCCGATTCGTAGCACATTGCTTTGCCATGATTCTTGCCACGTATGAAATTATCCTGTCTAGCGAAAGCATCCCGTAGATTAGATTTGATTTGAAAATTTAGGTTAGGTCTCCGCGAACTCATCTCGGACCGACTGAGTTGTAGAAATCGATCTCACCGATTTGGCTTAGGCCATTGCACATGCATTTTCGGTCTGGTCGAAAATTGCAAATCGGTGTGACCAAGTTCGATTCTTTGTGAAACCCTAGCAGTCTCGGTGCCACCAAACTGTTACTCGGTCTGACCGAGTTCACTAGTTTAGTTTCCAAAAGCTGCTTCGGTATCACCGAGTTTACAAATCGGTAGATCCGAAATGCTTTCTGTGAAGAACTAAAACTAAGTTTTTAAGTCATCTGTTTTGCAAAAATTCTGCACTTTGTGATGCTCATCTACTCTACCTCATCTACAACCTATTCACAGGGTCTGCTGACAGTTTGCCTGCAAGATGTCTGATCAAAGTGACAGCCAGAACAAGTCTGAGGATCAGGTTCATATGAGTGAGGGCACTAGTCCCTCTAGCACTTCTGATGAGGGCAGCAGGAGCACACCAAGCAACTTGCCCCAGGCAGCCACCAGAACAAGGAAGAAGAAGACTCAGATTCCGAGGACGAGGATTATGTGGATGTTGAGGAAGAAGTTAGCTCCAAGAAAAAGGTGCTGAAGAAAGAGTATGGCACAGTTGCATCAACTAAGCCTAGATTGCACAAAAAGGCCCCTGCCAAGAGGGTGCCAACCTTAAAAGTTAGAGCCTCAACTGCTGAAACCTCCAAGCCAACTGGAGAGGCTGTTGGAGAAGGAAAGAAGAGAAAAGAAAGGGTGAAGAAGACCACTGCCAGAGTACTTGGTAGATCCTCCATTATGAGAGATTCAGAAGAAGATGAGGAGGAAGACGATGCTGCACCAGCTCCTAAGGCTCAGAAGCTTATGGGAGATGCAATAAAGTCAGGGGCTGCTCCATCTAAGCCCAAATCTGCTCCCAAGGTTGCTGCTCAGAAACCCCCAAAGCCCAAGAGGAACACCAGGAGTATACCTGCTGAGGAGAAGAACAAGGCCCCAGTGCCTGAAGCTGAAGAAGAAGAAGATGATTCTCATGTTTTGAGGAAGTTGAAGCCCAAAATTCCTGACCACAATAATGCTCATCCAATCGCTGAGGACATGCACATCAGGAAAGATGCATGATTGAGGTTATGGAGGCAGTCTGATCCCTATGTTGTTAGGAGGAGGACTGCAGTTGACTACATGTTCCATACAAAGGAACAACAAGATTTCTATGAGACCATTCTGCTTGACAAGAAGCCCATAGTGTGCGACATGAAATGGGTGGACTGGGAGTTCATCCGAGAAAATGAAGATCACTTCCTTGGAGTGTATGACAGCTTTAAGGCATGTGGAGTTGATGAATTCGTTGGACAAAAGCTCACCAAATGGAATGATGAGTTGATCATGCAGTTCTACTCCACTGCCCACTTCTATCCAGATGGGAGGATAGTTTGGATGTCTGAGGGTACTAGGTACCAGTCCACAGTTGATGAATGGGCCAAGCTAATCAATGCTCCCAAAGAACATGAAGATGACTTGGATGTGTATGCCACCAAGAAGAAAGACCACCACTCAATGGCAAACATGTACAAGGAGATCCCTGATAAGGCTTTGGAAACTCACAAGCTTGGATCTGTGCACTTCTTGTTGTCTGGTCTGCCTACGATCAACTGGATCTTAAGGCACACATTGCTACCTAAGTCAGGAGATCACAAGATGATCCGAGGACACTCCATCAACCTGCTGCAAATTTTTGATGCCCCCCAGAAGTTCAAAGTTATGAGCTTGATTGTGGAAACGATCAAAAGGACTGCTGCTGATCAAAAGGGGAGTTGTGGATATGCTCCACATATTTAGGAGCTCATCAACTCTAAAATGGGCACAGGGACTTACTTGCTGGACAAGGAGCATCTACCTCTATATCCTGAGTTTGAAGACAACACTATTGTGATGAATGAGGAAGAACAATCATCAGCTCAAGTCCAGGAGAAGAGAGCCAAGGAAAAGGCTGAGAAAGCTGCCCAGATGCCAAGTGTTGAAGAGGCATCTCGAGTCTTCCTGAAGAGCAAGCAAGATCAGTTAGGCTATCTGATTCAAGCTACACTGAGGATTGAGAAGGGCTTCTCCACCCTGACTCGGAATCAGGAGAGCCTGGAGAGGATTGTGGAAACAAAATTCTATGATCTTGATCTGAAGGTGACTAAGATTCAGACTGTAGTTGAGCAGCTTCAGGAGGAAGCAGAGGAGAGGAGAGGAAAAGCAACCACTGATACTTTTAAGCGTGTGCCACGAGGTCCAAGGTTTGCTGCAGTGCCAGTCTCAGATGCTAGAGCTTCAGTGTCAGCACCAGCAGCTACAGCTCCAGTGCCACCTCCAGCACCCACTCCATCAGCTCCAACTACATCGTCGGAAGCCTTCGTCCTTGGAGTTCTATCTACACCACCTCCCGAAGACCAAGCCTGAGAGACGTATAGCACTATGCATTTTCAAACTTTTTGGTAACTTGTTGCCAAAGGGGGAGAAATATGTATCGATCATAGGCTTCGAGACAGAGTGTCTTGCTTTTTATCTCTCTTGCTATTTTGGTTAAACTTCTTTATTGTGTGCTTGTGTGAGATACTTTATGTCCTTGTGAGATACTTATATGATCATGTGGTTGATCATATGCTACCTTAATGTTTGGTTGAATGATGCTATCCTTTATATTCCATATATGATCATTCACTTGCTTGGTGATGAGTGCATGCTTTAAATTTCTATCATTTTGAGCGCTCCACCAAGATGTATGTGACATGGATGAGTAACCCATGATCCTAATCGATTGTGCATTTGAATTCAAAAGCAAATTTTAAGTAATGCACAAATTTAGGGGGAGCTCTTGCTTATCACATACTTCTCAAAGCGACGATGTTTTTCAATCTTATAATCATTTGTCGAAGCTTTGATCTATATGTTGTCATCAATTACCAAAATGGGGGAGATTGAAAGTGCAACTATCCCTAGGTGGTTTGGGTAATTCCTAACAACATATAGCTCAATGAGCTAATGCTACTTGAAGATAAATATTTCAGGAAAAGCTCAATGATTGGCATGGCATGGATTAGAAAGTGGACCCCTCAAAATGCTAAGGACAAAAGGATTGGCTCAAGCTCAAAGCACAAGACTCTACATTTCATTTTTAGTGATCCAAGATCACATTGAGTCCATAGGAAAAGCCAATACTATTAAGAGGGGGTGAGGTGTTGCTTAATGAGATTCTTGCTCAAAGTGCTTAGTGATATGCTCCACAACCCTAAACCACTTTCTCATATCCAAATATATCGCAAACCAAAAGTCAAACTCATCCCCACCGATTTGATCTATCCGGCGCCACCGAGTTCACTTGACATAGCCACTGCCACAAACCCTAATCTTTTCGGTCTCACCGACAGGGATCTCGGTCTCACCAAGATGGGATTGTAATATCTCTGTTTCCCTTCGTAACGTTTCGGTCCAACTGAGATGAGCGATCGGTCCCACCAAGATTGCAATGCAAACTCTCTGTTTCCCTTTCGTAACGTTTCGGTCCTACCGAGAGAGCGAATCAGTCCCACTGAGATTCCCTCTTGGGAGTGTGCCACACCTGTTGATGACGTGCCGAAGAGTTCCAACCTGAAGAGGTCCAAGGCTATTGCACCCCATGTGAAAAAGGTCCCGGCAGGGCTGGCTGGTGAGGGAGTCCTGGATTAAGGGGTCCTCGGATGTCCGGGCTATGTGACATGGGCTGGACTGATGGGCCATGAAGATACAAGACAAAATACATCCTCCCGTGTCCGGATGGGACTCTCCTTTGCGTGGAAGGCAAGCATGGCGTTCGGATATGAAGATTCCTTCCTCTGTAAACCAACTCTGTACAACCCTAGGCCCCTCTGGTGTCTATATAAACCAGAGGGTTTAGTCCGTAGAGGGGAACACAATCATACAGGCTATACATCTAGGGTTTGGCCATTATGATCTCGTGGTAGATCAACTCTTGTAATCCTCATATTCATCAAGATCAATCAAGCAGGAAGTAGGGTATTACCTCCATCAAGAGGGCTCGAACCTGGGTAAACATCGTGTGCCCTGTCTCACGTTACCATCGACCTTAGACGCACAGTTCGGGACCCCCTACCCGAGATCCGCCTGTTTTGACACCGACATTTGTGCTTTCGTTGAGAGTTCCACTGTGTTGTCATCAGAAGGTTCGATGGCTCCATTAGTCATCTACAACAATGCTGCCCTGGGGGAGGTTTTTCTCCCCGGCCAGATCTTCGTATTTGGCGGCTTCGCACTACGGGCCAACTCGCTTGGCCATCTGGAGCAGATCGACAGCTACGCCCCAGGTCACCAGATTAGTTTTGGAAATTTGGACTATGTCGCTGATATCCGAGGAGACTTGATCTTCCAAGGGTTCACGACCCCAACCTCCGCTCCGGCCTTAGATCCGGAGCGCATAGCCAGGTCCGAAGATGGGATTCTTGAGCCCGCCGGACTATCTGCAATCACTAAGCACTGTACGGGAGAGCGGTAGTGTCGCTGCCAACCATCATGAAGCTGGACTCTTCTCCGGACACTGGCCCCGAACCCTCGGAGTCAGCATCGTGTGAGCTCGGCCAAGGAGTTTCCTTCCCGCTGTACTCCACAGACTCTCTTCTCCCTTGCCAAACCTCACCTTTAAGCGAGGCTCTGGACTTGATGCGATCCCTCCTCATTACGGAGGAGCAACGTCCGATCTATGCCCAACCCATACTAGGGGCTGAGAGCGGGGAATTTTACGTCCCACCCACCACCCACTTCATAGCCACTACCAAGGACTTAACTGACATGATCAATTATGGCTCCGAAGACATCGACAGTATGGACTACGATGCCGGAGAAGAGCATGCCAAAAACCCGCCGTTTACCAGATGGTGGACGGACACCTCTTCGTATGACATGTACATGGTGGATGCACCCAAAGAGGGTAACGACGATAATGATAAAGATCCAGTCGAGGATAAACCTCCCGTGAAACAGCCAAAGCAATGACGTCAGCGGCGCCGCTCTAAATCACGCCATGGAAAAGACAGCGATACCAGCATGAGAGACAACAATACTTCGGACGACGCCGAAGATCAAGAAGACCCCGTCGAGCTAACCTTCGCACGGGACGATCGGGAAGATGGGCAAGTTTGCCTTGATGAACAGGCTGTAAACAAAGACTCGGAGGACAACAATTATCTTCCACTCTCTGAGGATGAGGTGAGCCTTGGCGATGAAGACTTTATCGTGCCTGAGGAACCCCTCAAGCAGGAGCGCTTTAAGCGCCGGCTAATAGCCACTGCAAGGAGCCTGAAAGCAGCAGCAACTTCAAGCTGACCAAGACCTACTCAACTACAGGTGGACTAATATCCGGGCAGCCAAGGAATACGGCCTCGAGCGCCAACAAAAGTTACCCGAACCGCAAACTGCTACCTCAATTCGATGACGAGGCACTTGGGCCCATACCATCAACGTGTAATGCGGCTGACCGACCACCATGTGGCCGGGACAAAACGGAAACTCAAGCCGAACACCAGCCTATACTACCTCACCATAAAGGTAGGGACACAACAGCTCGGGGATATACATATGACCTGCGGCAGGACCTGGAAAATAGAGCAGGTCAGACCAGATCGATCTATGGATCACGGGGGCGTGCCCCGACGCGTGATGACGGCTATCTAGCCGGACGTGACAAGCATAACCACGTCTGGGCCGAAAACTGCAGACGGACTCCATTCGAGCTACATTGCGACTTGGCCCGATATAGAGGCGCCACACACCCCTTCTGCTTCACTGATGAAGTAATGGAGCATGAATTCCCAGAAGGATTTAAACCCATGAATATCGGATCATACGATGGAAGAACATATCCCGCGGTATGGATTGAGGACTTTCTTCTCCATATTCATATGGCCTACGGTGATGATCATCATGCCATCAAATATCTCCCGCTAAAACTCAAGGGACCAGCTCGGCACTGGTTAAACAACCTGCCAGAAAACTCCATTGGCAGCTTGGAGGACTTGGAAGACGCCTTCCGCGACCACTTCCAAGGTACATACATCCGACCTCCGGATGTCGATGACTTAAGTCACATAGTTCAACAGCCCAGAGAGTCAGCCAGGAAATTCTGGAGTAGGTTCCTAACTAAAAAGAACCAGATCGTTGACTGTCCGAATGCCGAAGCCCTAGCGGCCTTTAAGCATAGCATCCGCGACGAATGGCTCACCCAACACCTTGGCCAAGAAAAACCGAAGTCCATGGCAGCCCTCACGGCACTTATGACCCGCTTTTGCGCTGGTGAAGATAGCTGGCTAGCCTGTAGGAACAATAATGCAAGCGAACCTAGCACCTCCGAAGCCAGAAATAGCAACGGCAAGCCCCGATGCAACAGACACAAGCGTTGAAGCAACGGTGACAATACCGATGACACGAGGTCAACGCGGGATTCAGTGGCTCCAAGTCTGGGTAGCAGAAGAAGCCATTTAAAAGAAACAATCCGGGCTCATCCAGCTTGGACCGCATACTCGATCGTCCATGTCAGATCCATGGCACCCCCGACAAACCAGCCAATCATACCAATAGAAGATGTTGGGTCTTTAAACAGGCCGATAACTTAAATACTAAGAACAAGTAGAATAGGTCACAAAGTGAGGATGACGATGAGGAGCCCCGTCCGCCGAACACAGGGGGACAGAAGAAGTTTGCCCCCAGGTTAAAATGATGAGCATGATATATGTTACCCATATCCCCAAGAGGGAGCGCAAACATGCACTCAGGGACATCTGCGCGATAGAGCTAGCCGCCCCAAAATTCAACCCATGGTCGTCCTGCCCGATCACCTTCGATCGCAGGGACCATTCGACCAGTATCCGTCATGGCGGTTCAGCCGCACCCAATCAGTGATGGATTCCACCTCAGGCGAGTCCTCATGGACGGTGGCAGCAGCCTCAACGTGCTCTATCATGATATAGTCCGCAAGATGGGCATCGATCCATCAAGGATCAAGCCCACAAAAACTACCTTTAAAGGAGTAATACCAGGTGTAGAGGCCCACTGCACGGGCTCAATCACATTGGAAGTCGTCTTCGAATCCCCGAACAACTTCTGAAGCGAAGACTTGATCTTCGATATCGCCCCTTCCGCAGTGGCTATCACGCATTGCTCGAACGAACTGCATTTGCTCGATTCAATGCGGTGCCACACTATGCTTATGTCAAACTCAAGATGCCCAGACCACGCGGTGTCATAACAGTCAATGGAAACACTGAATGCTCCCTCCGTACTAAGGAGCACACCACGGCCCTGGCAGCGGAAGTACAGCGCAGCCTTATCAAGCAGAACTTTAATTCAGCGGCCAAGCTCCCAGACACTGTCAAACGAGTCCGGACTACTCCATAGCTTGACAGTCCAGCTCGTCAGGAGTTCGACTAGCAATTCGGCATCCGTCTCAGTCCCGACCAAATGGCGGCGTATGTACCACGCGTACATAACTACGCCCTCAAAATACCATGGGCATAGACGGAGGCATAACTCAATTGTGGTCCATAATATGGCTCGACCTTCCCCGGACACACATACTTTCCCTTTTCTTTTTTTTCTTTTCTTTTCCACAGGCCCATCACAACGGCCTGATCATCGATCCTTTAGAAGGATGGATATACCAAGGTGGCAAGTAGCACAGACGTGTGGCATAATATCTAGGTGGTCTTCTTGAAGATCACTCTACCTGTTTACAGGACTCGCACGCAGCCCCCCCTTGGTCTCGGCATGGTAAATAGCCCTGTTGCTTATCACACTATTTGTACAAATACGCTTCGATGTATTAACCAAATTATAATGGAAACAGTGTGCGGCCCAACTTATGTGGCACTGGCTTACTACTTCGTTTTATTTCGCTATTCTTATCGATTGCTCCCGTACACTTCGGTATGCTTTAATTCGCGAGGGGCTTCATTGTGCTCCATACTACGGCAACAAAGTCCGAACACTTTTTACAGTATAGTTCGACACCCTGAATTTAGCATTATATGCATCGGCTCCGAATCATGTCTTTGGTCAATAGTTGGGTTGCCCGGCTCCTGTGCTTACTACCTTACATTCCGTACTATCGGCTAGGGTAGTAAAGGGAGAACTACTGTGATTGTGTTTCTGGTTCATCCGGATAAACACCTCAGTAGAGAAAGCCAAAAACTGACTGTCATGATGCGGCGAGAGCTGGTCAGCTATTCGGAGGTTAAAATCTCTTGCATTTTTCCTTGCATTATGCGATGGATCGGCCTCCACCCGATCAGGTGTCTACAACACCCTAGTCCGGATTAACAAATACTAACTAGGGGTTGCACCTACACTTCTATTGTCAAACTCCTATGGTTAAGTAAGGGTGATAAAGCCACATAGTATGATTGCCTGGTTCGTTGAGCTAAACACCTCCTTAAAGGACCAAAACCCTTGGATCAAATGTGTTTAGGTTCCAACCCGAACACCCCCGTACTACCTACGTGGGGGCTGAAGCCGACGACTGACCAACTCTCAGATTTAATAAGACGGCCGCACACGAGGCAAAATTTTAAACAAACAAACAAGCATTATATTACATATCAGCTTTGTTTCATAATACATGACGGGATAACATGAATGTTTTCATTCAAAGATAATGTCTTTTGCACACTGCCCCTCTACAATGCGGGATCCCTTTAGGACATCATCAAAATACCACTCGGGTGTGCGGTGCTCCTTGCCCGCGGGCGGTCCCTCGGTCGCGAGTTTGACGGCGTCCATCTTTGCCCACTGCACCTTGACATGCGTGAAGGCCATCCGCGCACCATCGATGCAGACCGACCGCTTGATGGCATCAAGCTGAGGGCAGGTATCGACTAGCCACTTCACGAGCCCAAAGTAGCTGCCGGGTATGGCTTCGGCAGGCCATAGACGGATTATCAAATCCTTCGTGGTCAATTCGGCCACCCTATGCAGTTCAGTCAGCTGTTTCAGCTGATCGCTAAAGGGCACCAGATGCTCTGGTGCAAGGTATTGTAACCAGAACAGCTTCTTCGTTGAGCTCCCCTCTTCGTCTCGAAAGAACTCCGCAGCATCAGTAACACTGCATGGCAGATCTGCAAACGCCCCAGGAGAACTCCAAATCCGGGTCAGTAAGAGGTACCTTTTCTTCACATATTTGCTCTACATAATAAAGGCCTTCCCCGCCCCGATTTTCCTGGTCTCCTGGATTTCCTGGAGGGCGCGTTGGGCTTCAACCCGGGCCTCTTGTTCACTTTGATAGGCCTTAGCAAGTTCGGACTCTTGGTCCGCAATCTTGTGCTCCAAGGACTCACATTTCTTTACGGTGTCCTGGAGCTCCTGTTGGACCTCCCCGACCCTTGCCTCGTGTTTTTCGCGGGCAGCTTGTTCCTTTGCTGCTCTCTTCTGGGCCTCGGCCAGCGTGCTCCTGAGGGTCTCCACCTCGGTCGTAGCTCCTGTGAAATATCGTGATAACATGATCAACACAAACAATTCATATCTTTCTAGATCTGAATAGGCCATTGCATACCTTGCTCATCCTGTAGCTGTTTTTTCACACGACCGAGCTCTTCCTCGGCCCGCTCCAGACTCTCCTTCAGTTTGGAGTCTTCGGCAGAATGGGAGGTCGCAGCTAGCATCGACGCTTGCGTATTCACATAGACACATATGGTTAGTCTCCTGCAAAAATTATTGGATCCTCTATCCGGCTTTTCTTTTCGAACACTGGACAGAGCCTCAGGGGCTACCGTCTATACTATGACATTCTTTTTGCATAATTACGTCGCATACCTCAAAGCCTGTTAGAAGGCTAGTGCAGGCTTTGGTCAGTCCATTCTTAGCGGACTGAACCCTCTCAACCACCGTACCCATAAGGATACGGTGTTCCTCAACAATGGAAGCACTTTGCAGCGCTTCCAATAGAATATCCGGTGCCTCTGGATGGATAGAGGTCATCGGCAGAATAGATGCACCTCCTTCTTTCGAAGGAGGCTGCTTGCCAGATTTCGGAGCCGTATGGGCCTCCGGAATAGTATTCGTCTGGAGGCCGAATTGGATATGGCCCCCATCGCCAGTCTCCAGGGGGATTTTCTCCCCCATGTGTCCGGCGGCCGAGATATCACCCTCTGGCGCCACCCTGACGGCCTCCTATACCTCTCCCTGGCCTAGGAAGGTCCTTCGAGACAATACCTCGGCATCGTCCGTGGCCTTGCGAGAGGAGGCCACCGGAAGTGACCCACTGTCCATCACCTTTGGATCCAGCAAATTCCCCGAAGATGAGGATCGCTGGGGGCGGGTGTGGGCTGGACTGCAGCGCATGATTCGACATATTAAAACCACGAAGTAAAGAAGTGGGATATATGCGTGTATAAGTGCCTTTGAGTAGTTACAATTTGGCCAGGGGCTTCTCCCTGGGCGCCACTCGGAGCTGCTATCAGTGTCCAACGCGGAGTTATCCTCGAGGGAGACCCTCCCCTTCTTGGACGCCTCTGCCTTCAGATCCGCAAAGGCCGTCCTCTTCTTCCTTCCCCCCTCAGGGGGAGAGTTGCTTTTTTCCTCCTCCTCATCATCCACGGTGGCGGGGGAGGAGTGGGTTTCGGCATCTTCGGACGTCACATCCGAAGTGTCTTTACGACGAAGGCCGCCTCTTCCCTCCTGGCCCTTCCTCGCGGCCTTCTTCTCTGATGCCTGGTAGGGCGCCGGAACCAGCATCTTCGTCAAAAGTGGGATAGCTGGGTTTTCAGGCAATGGAGCCGGACACTGGATCTACTCCGCCTTCTTTATCCAGATCTGAAAAGACAAATGGAGAAACTTAGACATCTTCCTCGAATGCGCAGGAAGAGATACACCTTGAAGTATGAAGAACTTACCGGACTGGCCAGATGGGTCAGGTCGTATCCGCGGTCCTTGGACGTCTGCGGACATGCCTGATTGGCCTTGAAAAGCACCTTCCAGATATCTTCGTGCATGGAGCCGAAGAAGTGTCGCAAGGTCTGGTGCTTGGCCAGATCGAACTCCCACAGATGGCAAGTCCGGCTTTGGCAGGGAAGGATCCGGCGAAAAAGCATCACCTGGATCACATTGACGAACTTGATGTTCTTGTCCACCATGCTCTTGACGCGCACCTGCAGTGCCGATATCTCGTCTGACGATGACCAGTCCAGGCCCTTTTTTAGCCAGGAGGTAAGCCGCATTGGGGTCTGGACTTGAATTCGGGAGCCGCGGGCCAGGTGGTGTCATGGGGCTCAGTGACATAGAACCACTGCTTCTGCCACCCCTTGACGGTTTCCACAAAGGTGCTAGTGGGCCACGTGACATTGGATAGTTTGCTCACCATTGCACCTCCGCACTCCGTGTGTTGACCACCCACCACTTTTGGCTTCACATTGAAGATCTTTAGCCATAATCCGAAGTGGGGTGGGATGCGGAGGAAGGCCTCACACACGACAATGAATGCCGAGATGTTGAGGAAAGAATTCAGGGCTAGATCATGGAAATCTAGCCCGTAGTAGAACATGAGTCCACCGACGAAGGGGTGGAGGGGAAATCCTAACCCATGGGTGAAGTGGGGGATGAATACCACCCTCTCGTTGGGCTCCGGGGTGGGGACGATCTGCCCCTTGTCCGAAAGCTGGTGGGCGATTCCTTGGGCCAAGTACCCTGCTTCCCAGAGCTCCGTGATGTTCCCCTCGGATCCAGACATGGTCGGAGTGCTTTTTAGAGGAAGAAAGGATGGAAGCTTGGGCGCTGGAGCTCGAGAATGGATGGGCAGAGAGGAAGAGGTCGTTGGTGAAAGAATGGATCTTTATCCTCTTATAAAGACAGCGAATGTCAAGCGCCTCCCCACTCGCCTTAAAACTCGCCTATTCCCCAAGGGTCGTGCGGACGGCACAGTTGGATTCCGCACGCCCGTATTGATGAGAATCCCACAATAAGGGGACACAATCTCTGCATCAACAAGACGTGCCAATGAAAACCACATCTCGAAACGTGGAGCAGAAGGCTAAAAAACGGTTCGAAATAATGACCGGGCGGAGACGTGGCATCTCGCTACAAAAGTTGTCAGTAGATGGGACCCATGAATTATTATACTCTCTACGTTTGTGTGTGGTACTTATTTGCAGATCCGGACACGTTTTCTGTGTTCGAGGACTACTTTGGAGTATTTGGAGGAGGAACCCGCCTTGCAATGCCGAAGACAATCTGCGTGCCGGACACATCGTCATTGAAGCCTGGTTCAAGGGCTACTAAGGGAGTCCTGGATTAAGGGGTCCTCGGACGTCCGGGCTATCTAACATGGGTTGGACTAATGGGCCATGAAGATACAGGACAGAAGACTTACTCCCATGTCCGGATGGGACTCTCCTTTGCATGGAAGGCAAGTTTGGCGTTCAGATATGAAGAATCCTTCCTTTGTAAACCGACTCTATACAACCCTAGGCCCCTCCGGTGTCTATATAAACCGGAGGGTTTAGTTCGTAGAGGGGAACACAATCATACAGGCTAGACATCTAGGGTTTGGCCATTACAAACTCGTGGTAGATTAACTCTTGTAATCCTCATATTCATCAAGATCAATCAAGCAGGAAGTAGGGTATTACCTCCATCAAGAGGGCCCAAACCTGGGTAACATCGTGTCCCTTGTCTCCTGTTACCATCGACCTTAGCCAGACAGTTCGGGACCCCCTACCCAAGATCCGCCGGTTTTGACACCGACAGCTGGCACTGATGGTACTTTCACTATCAATGCCAGCCTTCATGACAAATAGGTAAGCATGCTCATTTCCTTCCCACGGGCGAATATTGATGTGTTTGCGTGGCAACCATCTGATATCCCTGGTGTTCCCAGGGAGGTAATCGAGCACCACCTTGCTGTCTGCCCACATGCCCGACCCGTCAAGCAGAAGGTTCAGAAGCATGCCTTGGAGCGGTAGCAATTCATCACCGAGGAGATCAAGAAACTTGAGCCAGCTGGTTTGGTCAGAGGAGTACTACATGCAACATGGTTAGCAAACCTAGTGGTTGTGCGCAAGGCTAATGGGAAATTGAGGTTTTGCATAGATTTCACGGATCTGAACAAGGCATGCCCAAAGGACCCATTACCCTTGCCGTGCATAGACTATATTGTGGATTCCACTTCTAGGTGTGATTCGCTCTACTTTTTGGATGCATACTCTGGATACCATCAGATCTTTATCTCCAAGGAAGATGAAGAAAAGACCTCATTCATCACCCCATGTGGCACATACTACTTTGTGCGCATGCCTTTCGGGTTGAAGAGTGTTGGGTCCACATTTGCAAGACGAAGGACACACCAACCCTCATCCAGGAATTAAAAGAGACATTTTCTAATCTGCGCAAGATCAACTTGAAGCTGAACCCGGAGAAGTGTATGTTTGGCGTTCCCTCCAGCAAGCTAATTGGTTTCTTTGTGTCCCATCTCAGGATCGCACTACAAAAAAGACACATCCGTAATGTTTTGGGCCAAACGAATTTTTTCTGTCATGCTTACGACACTTCTACGACGATAATTGTGACAAAACCCGATATCATCATAGATGTGGTGGGCTCCTACTTCTATGACAAAAAATGATGACAGAAAATGGGCTTTTCGTCCTGGGCGGGCCGGAGACGCAACTGCATGAAATTCTTTGGGCCATCCATGACGGAAAAAACCATGGTAGAAGCGAGGGCGAGGAAAATATCGTGGGAGTTCCTGGTTACGGTGGGTGGTCGGGGGCCGAGCAATGCGCGTTACTCTCGTACGTACGCGCATGTGTGCGAGGCATTGCACTCTAACTGAACCCGAGCGAGGCATTGGGCTCTAATTGAACCCAAGCGATTGCACTGCAGGCTACGCGTTACTGAACCCGAGCGATCGATGGATGGCTGTTAACTGAACCTGATTGAGCGATTCTTTCGCTACTGCTGCTAACTGAAGCCGATCGAACCTGCTACCTCTTGATGAACAGTGATCGTCGTTACGGGTGGGGGGGGAGGTTGGATGAACAGTTCCCGGTGGGGGGGGGGATGAACATGACCCCGTGGCAGTAGAGGTCATTGCCGCTAGATGAACAGGACCCTGATTGATCGAGCTGGTTGGGGGTGGATGAACAGGACCTCATGGAGGGCTGGATGAACAGGACCCCGTGGAGGGCTGGTTGAATAGTAGCCAGTAGAGGGCTGGACGAACATTAGCCCATGGAGGGGTGGTTGAACAGGACCCCATGGAGAGGGCTGGTTGAACAGTAGCCGGTGGAGGAGCGGTGGAGGTTGGATGAACAGGATCCCATGGATGAACAATCGCAGGTGGAGGCCGGAGGACGTCGACGGTGGATGAGCAGTAGCCCGTGGAGGCTGGAGGAGGTCGACGGTGGAGATGAACATTATCCCGTGGAGTCCTGTTTTGCGGTACGCCACACCCCTCCCAATGAACATGACCCCTGTTTCGACCGTAGTGCTCTAACACAAGTCCGTTTCCTCCGTTTTGCGGTACACCACACCCTTCCCGATCAACAGGACCCCGTTTCGACCGTAGGAGGTCCAAGAGAAGTCTGTTTCCTTCGTTTTGCGGTACGCCAAACCCCTCCCGATGAACAGGATCCCGTTTCGACCGTGGCTGGTTGAACACAAGGCCGTTTCCTCCGTTCTGCGGTACGCCAGGCCTCGTTTCGATCGTCTGTTCCGTCCAAGCCAGTTGGCTCCCTATGAACACCACGTATTCTGTTGCCTCCCGATGAACTAGAAGCATTCCGTTGCCTCCCCATAAACACGACGACGATGCAGTTTCTCCATTCTGACCCAGCCATATACACGAGTCCTTGCCGTGCGTATGCGCGAGTAGGCGTTCGTGACCCCGCCCGTATGTACGTACATGGCCGTATTTACTTTCTTGCACCCTGGCTGTACGTACATGTACATGGTACATGCGTGCCTCTACTACGACACGTGCCATTGCTTACACGGCCATGGTTCATCGGTGCAGCCTGCAAACAGACCGATCGTATGTACGTACACGTTCGCGACCAGATTGACAATGCTACGTATGCTTCGAGCAGGTGGGTCCCAACTGTCAGGCACTTCCTTGCGTGTGAAGATGTAGCTGGTGGGTCCCAACAGTCAGGGGGTGAATAATTTTTTTGTCCGTAATATGGATGCACTTCCTTGCGTGCGAAGATGTAGCTAGTGGGTCTCAACAGTCAGGGGGAAACATTTTTTCGTGAAATACGGTGGCCCGTCCGGTGGGTCCCTGCTGTCAGGTGGAGGAATCATTTTTTTCCGTGTAATAAGGAGGCACGGTCATGGACCCAGCTGTCAGCCTCTCCACGTACAGTACTCTTCCGATGGAAGTCGTTCGTTGACCACATTGACCACGTCGTGTCGAGAGCACCTAGGAGGTGGACGACGGTGAGGCCTAGGAAGGGGACGATCCGGAGCCGGGGAAGACACGGCAGTGGATGCCCATGCGGAGAGGAGTATGATGGTTCACTGGTTCGGCTGTGGTGTGAGGTTGCCGTCGCCGTAGAATAACAGGGGATGTGGGTGAGTAAAGGGATGGCCTGGTTAGCGGTGGGAGTAGTAGGGGGCGGTGAGGCCTCCGCCGCAACACAGCCGGCCACAGGAGGCAGGAGCAGGCGACATGACCGGTGCTGCTTTGTGCGGCTGGAGCAAGAAGACCAGAGGTTGAAAAAGCACTACGGCCGTTGGATGGACATCATACGATCACTGTAGCTAGAATCATTCATATTGACTAAGTTGACAAAGCCCTCCATCCGCGTCAACTTAGTAGGCCCACAAGTCAGCCTCCCATATGGTGAGTCCCAGCTAGCAGGGGGAGTATTCATTTTTTTGTGCGTAATAAGGAAGCACTTCCTTGCGTGCGAAGATATAGCTGGTGGGTCCGAGCTGACTATGAGGAATGTTTTTTTCGCGAAATACAGAGGCCCTTCCGGTGGGTCCCAGCTGTCAGGTGGAGGAATCATTATTTTTGCGACCCCTACTGTCAGCCTCTTCCGATGGCTGTTGTATGTTCACCATGTTGACCTCCCCGCACCGAGAGCACAAACACGGTGGACGAGGGCGAGACCCAGAAAGGGAATGACCTAGAGCCGACGAAGCCACCGCAGCGGATGCCCACGCTGAGGGGAGTACGAGGGCTGACTAGTCGGCTGTGGGGTGAGGCTAACGTCGCCGGAAAATAATAGGATGTGCGGCTGGGTAGAGGGATGGCCTGGCAGCAGCACAGCCAGCCACAGGAGGAGGGAGCAGGCAGTCCCGCTGGCGCTAGTTTGGGCGGCTGCAGTAGGAAGATCAGAGATTGAAGAAGCACGACGGCCGTTGGATGGACATCCGACAGTCACTGCTCTATGTTGACTAAGTTGACAAAGCCTTGCGTACACGTCAATTTTTTTAGGACAGCTTCATCGTCAACCTAGTAGGCCCAGAAGTTAGCCTCCAAATCTGTGGAAAATAACATACATCCCATTTGCCATTATTTTTAATAATTTATAGCCCATTTGCTAATTCTTAAGGATATTTGAAACCCATATTCTTTTTATTAGCATTACAGACCATATATTCTGGGCACTGTTAAAAAATTCAACAAAATTTTGCATATTTCAGTGGGATCCGAACTCTTTTAATCACGAAATTTCGAGTCACGTTAAAAATATTTTTTGAAAAATTATATTAAAATAAAATTCAAAAAATAATTCTCCGCAAAAAAAAAGAATGAAATTTAAAAGCTTAACTAGCAAGATGCCCGTGCGTTACATGGAACATGAAGATGCATTTGTATGAGTAGTTTATCTTGTGGGAGAAAAGATGATTTTTTTTGAAACTATGATGATTTTTATAGCAAATTCGGAAACTATACACCCTAATGCATAAAAATCAAAAGTATCACCCTGTCGGCCTCCTGTTGGCCGAAGAGGGACTTTTCGGCCAACCGTTGAACGAAGAAGGTCTTTTCGGCCAACCGTTGGCCAAAGAGGACTTTTTGGCCAACCGTTGGCCAAAAAGTCCCTCTTCGGCCAACAGTAGGCCGAAAAGTGGTCTTCGGCCAACACCTGCTCTCCTGTTTTAGAAAATTCATATCAATTAGGATTTTTAATATTTTAATTTGATTCTTTTTGCATGAGATTAGAAATTTTCTGAAGTTATTGTAAATATCAAGTTTGACTAGATTTGAAAATTTGAATTTGAATTTTCATGAATTTGCTCAAATCACTAGATTTCCTACAATTTGAGCTATGAGTATTTTTTAGATGATTCTTTTTGGTACTGGTTCTTTGTGACTTTGTTTATCCGTAGTAATTAATTGGCAAATTTTAGGATTACTTAAAATTACGTTTTTATGAAAACAGTTCTGTTTTAGTGTTTTATAGGTTTTGGGCTATTTCTTTTAATTTTAATTACTCTAAATTGTTTTGTTTTGCTTTTTTTAACATATTCTTTTAGTTTCTGTTAATTTATCAGTAGCTATTTTTTTATTTTATTTCTTTTATCCTACTAGAAAACTTTGAGCTAGAGAGGAGTTTATATTTAAAAGTGCCTTATAAATCCTGTACAAACATTGCCCTTTTATACATGAAAAAACTATACCTTCCCGCAATCTTTTTCCCTCCATTTTCTTTCCCTCCATTTTCTTTCCCGCCTTTTCCTCTGCTCCCTTTTTCTTCCCCGCCATTCTCTCCCGCCACACTAAGGAGGCCAGTGTAGTCTCGTCAAGATGTATCTACTGTTAACTTGACAGAAACTAAAAAAATATGTCAAAAAAACTAAAGAAAACAATTCAAAGCAATGAAAATTAAAAGAATATGTCAAAAAAAAACTAAAGAAAACAATTCAAAGAAATAAAATACAAAAAATACTACAAATAAAATATCTACTGTTAACTTAACAAAAACTAAAAGAATATGTCAAAAAACTAAAGAAAACAATTCAAAGCAATTAAAATAAAAATAAATAGCTCAAATTAAAAGAATCATCTAAAAAAATACTCCTAGCTCAAATTATAGGCAATCTAGTGATTTGAGCAAGTTCATGAAAATTCAAATTCAAAGTTTCAAATCTAGTCAAACTTGATATCTACAGAAACTTCATAAAATTTCTAATCTAATGCAAAAAGAATGAAATTAAAATATTAAAAATCCTAATAGATATGAATTTTCTAAAACAAGAGAGCAGGTGTTGGCCGAAGACCACTTTTTGGCCTAGTGGTGGCCGAAGAGGGACTTTTTGGCCAACGGTTGGCCGAAAAGTCCTCTTTGGCCAATGGTTGGCCGAAAAGTCCCTCTTCGGCCAACCGTAGGCCGAAAAGTCACTCTTCGGCCAACAGGAGGCCGACGGGGTGATACTTTTGATTTTTATGCATTAGGGTGTATAGTTTTCGAATTTGCTATAAAAATCATCATAGTTTCAAAAAAATCCAGAAAAGATGACATTTTAATGTAATTTCCAGTTGGCTTTGGTTTTTATAAGAGTATAGAAATCCAAAAAAATGATATTTTAATGTAATTGTCGGTTGGCTTTGGTTTAAAAATTTACAGCCCATTTCTTACAACTTATAGCACATTTTCTGGGGAAGCCCATTTCTTACTACTTACATCCCTCCTCGTCTTGAAAGATTTGCAGCCCAGCAGGGCTGAGAAAAGCAAGTAGGCCTCGGTTTTGGTATTCTAAAAAAAGAACTGGGCTAGCCATTTTCAGAAAGAAAAAGGATATCAACTGGGCTCATCATGTGCTTAAATAAAAGCGTAAGCGTGGGCTAGACGGGCCACAGCCCCCGCACAACGCCCAGTTGAGCTCCGTCTCTGAAACTAAAAAACAACTGGGCGAGCTGCTGGGTCCCTGGTGTTATCCGCTTGTTGTGTAATTTTCTAGGTTATTGACTACACTAACAATGGCATGGGACCTAGTTGTCAAACAATTAGGAGGAAGTATTTTTTGGCTTGTAATAACGAGGCACCTGCTTGCGTAATGCAATGACCGTGGTGGGTCCCTACTATTAGCCTCTCCACGTATAGTCATCTCCTAATTCCTCTTGGGTGTTGACCATGTTGACAACGCCAGACAGCGGTGGGCACAATGAGTGAACTAAGGAGGAGAACGACGATGAGGCCTCAGACGGGAACGAACAACACCCATGGAAGATACGGCAGTGTAGTGGCAGGTGGATGGGAGTACGAGGGGAACAACATGCAACTCAAGCTTATAGACGGTACAAAAAGCCCAAGGATTAATTGTTCATTAAAATTTTAGAGAAAACCCAGATTGAACATGGCAGTAACATCTAACCCAACCACTCTTTTTCGTAGTCACAAACAAATGGGTCGGTCTGATCCATAAAATCAACATCATGTGCAAAAAAAATTATTTCAGGATGACTACAACTTGTTGTAAATAGAAGCCGATCACGTTTAGAAGCCCATTTGTCCACCCGGTACTTCTTTTTTTGCTGTTGAATGTGTTCGTCCGTGAGAAATCTCTTGCTGTAAAACTTAAGCCTCATGGACAATAGTAACCTCGCATTCAATAGGAAGAATGTGACAAAGCTTATGTTTGCCTGGTTGGATGCATATCTTTCCATCTTTATTGTCCTCAAACGAATGTCATGAGAACTGAGAAAATCCTGGTGCTTATTACGCCACCGATTGGTTATACGTTTTTTTCCATGTGGTCGCAGTACCTAAGTAGACATGAAGATTGAAAACAGTTAAGATCTGAAAAAAGAGTATGTCGAAAGAGAGACAGCTGAACGGTTAATTCTAGTACAATATATACGGGCTTTCAATGTGCATGAAATCATCACCCCTATATATAAATTCTCCAAAGATCGAAAGCATGGCAGCAAGCCAATAATTATGTTCAGATCAAAACTAGACATTCCGATATATAAGATCTTGACAGGATCCAGGAGCATTGATAGGCCATCCATGGACGAACTCTTCATTGAGCATATAACATAATATTAGTACCCAAAGTGTACTCCAAGATGATATAAAACTTATGTGCACAAATGAAAAATGTAGCTTATGATGACAAACGTGTAGATGATAATATATGGTACCTGAAAAAGTGAGGAGCCAAACACTAACTTCTTGTGATCATTAAACGGAACAAGAATTACACCCAAGGTCTCCAGTTTGGGCGCCGAGACGACAATTATTTGTGAAGGTTTATAACAATTATCAAGAAGCAACCTTTCAAGTGAAGGGGCATCTTCGATGATGAGATGTTGTCCTTCAAAACAAATTCCAATGATTTTAAGGTGAGGCGACTTTATTTGGAGACAACTGATAGGGATTTCTGTTCCCAATACAATCAGCAAGCGCTCTAGGGCCGGGCAACTAGAGTGGATGATGTTGTGCAGTGAGGCCTCCGACAGATAAACCACCACAAGCTAAAGTTTTTTAGTAGTGGGAGTCGAAGCATTTGTACCAGATCGTCTGGTAGATGGCACCGGGCGAAGGTGGCAGTGTGGAGAGAGGAGGAAAACCGTGAGATGGACAATGGTGGTGTGGGCACGAATTCTTGGTGTGCTCATGGTATGAAACTTTCATGGTAATGGTAGAACTCAAACTCCTGAAGTTTTCTGAATTCAAGGGATGTCAGCCAAGCGTCCACCGTGCCGGGTATGGATAGCAGGTAGCGTGTCGGGATGCAGAGGCGTTGAACGGGGCCCTGCTGGTGAGAGGAGACGATGGCTCTGAGGAGATCAAATTCAGGAAGGACAGATATCTAACGACAGTCGAGATTGAGGGGCGCAGTGCGCCATAGAGGGCGCCACTGAGTTGAGAGGACTTGTGTGCGACAACAATCCTTGGTGGGGAGAAGCGAGATGATCTCCTCAAGGATGACATCCGGGATATCGTTGATGCGGTCCACTGGAGATTCTATCGGTTCCTCAGGTCCAGGTGGGGGGGGGGGGCTCGCCGCTTCTACTCGCGGTGCCGGGTGCGGGATCTACAACTGGCATCGCTACTGGCGGGAGCCTCATCTTCTTGGCACTAGGGCCAGCCGAGTCCATTTTCCTTGTGGGCGTCGCGCCGAGCTCACGGGTTTTAGCAGAGTAGCTAGAGACGAGCCGAGTGGCAGTGAGAGTGGGGAAGAAGGAGCGCTAGGGTTTTCTATAGGAGTGGAAGAAGAGGAGCAGGCATTTTCTGTATGAGTGAGGAAGAAGGTGAGCGGGGGTTTTCTGGACGAGTGAGGAAGATGGGGAGCGGGGGGAATTGGGGGAAGACGGAAGAGGGAGAGTGAGCTGCAGTATAAGTGAAAGCGAGGAGGAAGGAGGGTTTTTCTGGGTTTGCCCCCTCTTTAAGAAATATGGGCTTCTCGTCGCAAAAAACAAAAACAAATGGGCTTTAAGATGTATAGGCTTTTGTATCGGCCCAGTCGGCTGACCGTGTTTCGTACTGGAGGGCCTTGTGCTAGAGGCAGCCCGAGACACTCTCCAGCTTATTGCCCATTCGAAAGAAAAAAAAGAGACGCCTCCAGCTTATGGCTACTCATCAGTAACCTTTTTCAACTTGGCATCCATCAAATTAGAGGATGCGGTACTGAATGTAGACACTCACACTGGTCGCGTAGCGCGGCAAAGTGAGGTGTCAAATAACAGGCCTACAATATACTCCCTGTGTCCCAGAATATAAGAATGTTTTTGATACTATGTTAGTGTTAAAAGTGTTCTTATATTTTGGGATGGAGGGAGTACTTACTAGATTGTGAAGGTTCACAGGCTAGTCAACATTCACATTAAACTAAGCTTCAGAAGATACGGTATGCATACTAACATTCCGAAGAAGAAAAGTTCAGCATGTTTATGCATCTCAATGATTCACCATACTATAACCAATACCAAGGTGTGAGAAGGTGTGGAAATAAAGAAAATTGGTCGATGCTTCTCTGAGCAAAGGGCCTTGATAACCCACAAGTATATGGGATCGCAACAGTTTTCGAGGGTAGAGTATTCAACCCAAATTTATTGATTAGACACAAGGGGACCCAAAGAATATTCTCAAGTATTAGCAGCTGAGTTGTCAATTCAACCACACCTGGAAACTTAATATCTGCAGCAAAGTGTTTAGTAGCAAAGTAATATGATAGTAGTGGCAACGGTGGTAAAAGGTAACGGTAGCAAAAGTAATATTTTTGGTATTTTGTAGTGATGATAACAATAGCAATGGAAAAGTAAATAAGCGAAGAACAATAGATGGAAAGCTCGTAGGAAATGGATCGGTGATGGAGAATTATGCCGGATGTGGTTCATCATGTAACAATCATAACCTAGGGTGACACAGAACTAGCTCCAGTTCATCATTGTAATGTAGGCATGTATTCTGAATATAGTCATATGTGCTTACGGAAAAGAACTTTCATGACATCTTTTGTCCTACCCTCCCATGGCAGCGGGGTCCTAGCGGAAACTAAGGGATATTAAGGCCTCCTTTTAAGAGTACCGGAACAAAGCATTAACACATAGTGAATACACGAACTCCTCCAACTACGGTCATCACCGGTAAGTATGCCGATTATTGTCACTTTGGGGTTAACGGATCATAACACATAATAGGTGACTATAGACTTGCAAGATAGGATCAAGAACTCTCATATATTGATGAAAACATCATAGGTTCAGATCTGAAATCATGGCACTTGGGCCCTAGTGACAAGCATTAAGCATAGCAAAGTCATAGCAACATCAATCTCAGAACATAGTGGATACTAGGGATCAAACCCTAACAAAACTAACTCGATTACATGATAAATCTCATCAAACCCATCACTGTCCAGCAAGCCTACGATGGAATTACTCACGCATAGCAGTGAGCATCATGAAATTGGTGATGGAGGATGGTTCATGATGACGATGGCGACAGATTCCCCTCTCCGGAGCCCCGAACGGACTCCAGATCAGCCCTCCCGAGAGAGTTTAGGGCTTGGCGGCGGCTCCGTATCGTAAAACGCAATGAATCCTTCTCCCTGGGTTTTTTCCTCCCCGAAAGTGAATATATGGAGTCAAGGTTGAGGTCGGTGGAGCGTCAGGGGGGCCATGAGGCAGGGGGGCGCGCCCAGGGGGTAGGGCGCGCCCCACACCCTCGTGGACAGGTGGAGTCCCCCCTGACGTGGATCTTCCTTCCAGTATTTTTATATATTCCAAAATAATTCTCTGTGGATTTTCAGGTCATTCCGAGAAATTATATTTTTGCACAAAAATAACACCATGGCAATTCTGCTGAAAACAGCGCCAGTCCGGGTTAGTTCCATTCAAATCATGCAAGTTAGAGTCCAAAACAAGGGTAAAAGTGTTTGGAAAAGTAGATACGACGGAGACGTATCAACTCCGCCAAGCTTAAACCTTTGCTCGTCCTCAAGCAATTCAGTTGATAAACTGAAAGTGATAAAGAAAAACTTTTACAAACTCTATTTGCTCTTGTTGTTGTAAATATGTAAAGCCGGCATTCAAGTTTTCAGCAAAGATTACGAACTAACCATATTCACAATAACATTTAGGTCTCATGTTTACTCATATCAATGACATAATCAACTAGCGAGCAATAATAATAAATCTCGGATGACAACACTTTCTCAAAACAATCATGATATGATATAACAGGATGGTATCTCGCTAGCCCTTTCTGAGACCGCAAAACATAAATGCAGAGCACCTTTAATGATCAAGGACTGATTAGACATTGTAATTCATGGTAAAAGAGATCCAGTCAAGTCAAACTCAATGTAAACTAATAGTAACGAATGCAAATGACAGTGATGCTGTCCAACAACTGCTTTTTAATAAGAGGATGGTGACTCAGCATAAAAGTAAATAGATAGGCCCTTCGCGGAGGGAAGCAGGGATTTGTAGAGGTGCCAGAGCTCGGTTTTGAAATAGATATGAATAATATTTTGAGCGGTATACTTTATTGTCAACATAACAACCAAGAGATGGCGATATCTTCCATGCTACACACATTATAGGCGGTTCCCAAACAGAATGGTAAAGTTTATACTCCCCCTCCACCAACAAGCATCAATCCATGGCTTGCTCGAAACAACGAGTGCCTCCAACTAACAAGAGTCCCGGGGGAGTTTTGTTTGAAATTATTTTGATTTGATTTCCATAAAGCATGGGACTGGGCATCCCGGTGACCAGCCATTTTCTTGTGAGTGAGGAGCGGAGTCCACTCCTCTTGAGAATAACCCGCCTAACATGGAAGATACGGACAACCCTAGTTGATACATGAGCTATTCGAGCATACAAAACAGAATGTTTATTTGAAGGTTTAGAGTTTGGCACATACAAATTTACTTGGAACGACAGGTAGATACCGTGTACAGGTAGGTATGGTGGACTCATATGGAATAACTTTGGGGTTTATGGGATTAGATGCACAAGCAGTATTCCCGCTTAGTACAGGTGAAGGCTAGCAAAAGACTGGGAAGCAACCAGCTAGAGAGCGACAACAGTCATGAACACGCATTAAAATTAATCAACACCAAATGCAAGCATGAGTAGGATATAATGCACCATGAACATAAATATCATAGAGGCTATGTTGATTTTGTTTCAACTACATGCGTGAACATGTGCCAAGTCAAGCCACTCGAATCGTTCAAAAGAGGATACCACCCTATCATACCACATCACAACCATTTTAATAGCATGTTGGCACGCAAGGTAAACCATTATAAGCTCCTAGCTAATTAAGCATGGCATAAGCAACTATAATCTCTAATTGTCATTGCAAACATGTTTATTCATAATAGGCTGAATCAGGAACGATGAACTAATCATATTTACAAAAACAAGAGAGGTTGAGTTCATACCATCTTTTCTCATCTCAATGAGTTCATCATATAATCATCATTATTGCCTTTCACTTGCATGACCGAATAGTGTGGATAATAATAATAGTGCACGTGCATTGGACTAAGCTAGAATCTGCAAGCATTCAATTCAAGAGAGAAGACAAGGTAATATGGGCTCTTTGTTAGATCAACAATAATGCATATAAGAGCCACTTTAACATTTTAATTATGGTCTTATCCTCTCAACCCCCAAAGAACAAGAAAAGAAATAAAACTATTTACACGGGAAAGCTCCCAACAAGCAAAAGAAGAACGAGAAATCTTTTTGGGTTTTCTTTTTAATAACTACTATAAGCATGGAAAGTAAACTAGCTGAAAGCTACAACTAATTATTTTTGTTTTTCTTAAGGTTTATTAAACACACAAGAAGAAAGCATAAAAAGGAAAATAAGCTAGCATGGATGATACAATGAAAAAGTATGAGCACCGGCAACTAGCAATGAGTGTGTGAACATGAATGTAATGTCGGTGAGAAATACACAATCGCTCAAGCTTAGGCTTTTGGCCTAAGTTGGTCTATAGCCACGGCTGGCCTGGCGGATATCCAAAGTTGTAGCTGGGGTCGTACTGAGATGCAGCAGCTATTGCCTCATGAGCTGCCGCTTGGAGACGGGCCATCTCTGTCCTCCTCTTATACTCCTACGCCTCCTCCCTGGTTATAACATATCTCCCTTTTGCCTGAGAGTCAAACAAAGCAGGAGCAGGGAGAGTGACATGATAGGTGCTTCATCTGTCAAAGATTAGTCGGCACTGGAGGAACTGATCGTTCCTCTCAATAAACTGTTGACGAATCATGGCCTCATAATCTAAATAAATAGGACACAACTCAATATCCTGCCCATGTATGGGTATACCAAGAAACTTAGCTAGACGGGTTGCATAAATTCCACCGAAGAAATCTCCATTATATCTATTATTATGCAAACTACGTGCAGCGATACACTACAAAAAAATACACTTCCGTGATGATACGTGTTTGTCACAGTAGGTCGCATTTTCTGTCATGCATGTACATCCATGACGATTTTATGAGAAAATCAAGATAGTCATACCCGTGCTGTTGTAGAAGTGTTCCATGACATTACCAAAATTATCATCACGGAAGTGTCCACTTCATGACGATAAATCGCACGTCACAGAAGTGCTTTCGTCAAGGGTGACCGACACGTGGCATCCACCGTAATGGAACGCCGTTAAGCTATCGGGTCGGGTTTTGGATCTGATAACCCGTTAACAGCCCCGACCAATGGGGATTTTCCATGTGTAAATGTAACGCCCCAGATATACTTTCCATATTTGTATCCAACTCTTGCCATCTCCGGCGCTAAGTTATATTTATTTCTCGGGTTCGGGTCTTTGTCTCCGTGTGTTGTTTTTATTTTTCGTGCATCTCTTATCATGTCATCTCGTGCATTGCATTTGCATACATGTTCATCTCATGCATTCGAGCATTTTCCCCGTTGTCCGTTTTGCATTCCGGCGCTTCGTTCTCCTCCGGTGGCCATTTCTAGCTTTCTTTCGTGTGTGGGGTTCAAACATTTCCGGATTGGACCGAGACTTGTCATGCGGCCTTGGTTTACTACCGGTAGACCGCAAGTCAAGTTTCGGGTCATTTGGACTTCGTTTGATACTCCAACGGTTAACCGAGGGACCGAAAAGGCCTCGTGTGTGTTGCAGCCCAACACCCCCCCAAATTTGTCCCAAAACCCACCAAACTCTGCTCCATGTCCTAGATCGTTCGATCACGATCGCATGGGCGAAAACCGCACCTCATTTGGACTCTCCTAGCTCCACTTATGCCTATATATACACCCCCCCATTTCGGATCTCGTCTTCCTCCCCGTCCTCCACCTAAAAAAAACAGATCTCCTTCCTCCGCCGCCGACGGACGTGTCCGGCCCGCGCCGGACAGCGTCTGCTCCACCCCGCCGCCACTCAGCCGCCGCCACGTGGCCCGGGGGACCGTTTCGCCGCCGTCGGCCCGCCAGGCCCGCGGGAAGCCCCCGCGGCCCAGCCGCCTCGCCCCGCCGCCTGGTGCCTCCCACCGCCAGCGCCGCCTCCCTCCTCGTCTCCGGCGCCCGGCGCCGCCGTGGGCCGCCGCCCCGCCACCGCTCGCCGCCCCTCCGCCGGCCTCCTCGCCGCCCGCGGCCGCCACCACCGACGCCCGGCCGGCGCCGCGCCCCTCCGCCGCCTCCTCGCCGCCTCCTCGTCGCCGGCAGCCGCCACAGCCACGGCCCCCTCGCCGGCGAGCTACAGGAGCTCCGGCGTGAACAGTACTCCGGTGCCGCCTCGGGATCCGTGCGCTGGATCTAGATCTGGGGTTGACCCCCTCTCCCCCGAAATCCTAACTCCCAGATTTTTATGCATTCTTTGACTGCTCGTATCTCCGCAACCGTAGCTCCGTTTTGGGCATATGATATATCAAAATCTTCGCCTCGACATGTACATCATTTCATTCCATTGCATCATTTGCATTTGAGTTCATCTTGTTGCCCAAAATGCTGTTAGAAGGAGGCTTCGTGAGTTAAATTGCAGATCCGTTAGTTCATCATGCACTTTTGTCATTTTTGCCATGTTTAATTCGTGCATGATATGCCTGTGCCCCTTTGGGATGAATTGTTAAGCATTTTGTCTTCTTTCCAGAGGTGCCACCCATGCATTTTTAGGATGTGTGTGTTGTCTTGTGCAAGCTTGCGAAGAGAGGTACCTGAGATTGCTGATTTCAGAGACTTTGTGATTTTCACCAAGTCTGGGATATTTTAGTTCATGATCCTATATGTCCAGCTTGTTTCCTAGTGATCCGTGCCTCTTTTGAGGATGATCAGTAAGGGAGTTTTGATATTTATGTTATGCTCTATCCATCCATGTCTTTGTTTGCATATGTGGAGTGCTCTAGGTTGACTCAATCGAGCTCAACTTTTGCTTCGTTGTTAATCTGGGCAGATCGTCAACTTGTTTGCGATTTTGCCGATGCTACCGTTAGTGTTCCATGCATGCTATGACTTTGTTCTTGCCATGTGTAGCTATCATATTGTGCCTTCTTGCTGGTTATATGCTTTCCTTGCCATGACTTGCACCGTAGTGAGTGTATCGAGCTCGTTTACATGCCTTCGTGAGTTAAATTTCTGCATGTCTCAGTTTTCACTAAGTCTGAAAACTGATTGTGTTCGAGCTATGTTCGTGAGCTCGGTAGAGTATTTTGGTGAACCCTTTTGGCCCCAGGTCACTTTGGGTGTTTTGTTAATCTTGTTGAGTAGCTCCATGCCATGTTCTTACTTGTCATGTTCAGGTTTTGTATCATGTTGTTTTGCTGCTCCGAAGAGGGCTTCGTGATCTGAAATTTCAGTCTGGAATCTGTTTTGCGTTTGCGTTTTTGCCATGCTTGTTTGAACCTCTTAATGGATGAATTTGCCTATGGCTCAGTGCTAGTGTTTTGTTAATCATCTTGTGTACATCACTGCCATGTATTTTGTTTTCATGTTTGGTGGCTGTAGCATGTACATTTCATTGCATTTAGGAGCCTACTTGCTGTATATCGCAAATAGGTTCGTTTCGTAAAACGCTCGCCATTTCCAAACCATAGCTCCGATTCCTATGATCTTTATATTGTTTTCAGGTGATTTCTTCCCCTCTATCCAGTGGCACACTTGGTTTTCCAAGTTGAGGCCAAGTTCATGCATTTTCTGTAACGTCTTGCATTTTGCATCCTGCATCGCATCCCGCATAGCATACCGTCTTTGCATATTATTGTTGCCCTTGCACGTGGTTGATTGTATCCTTGTTGCTTGTTTGTGTTGTTGGGTAGAGCCGGGAGAAGAGTTCGCTAACGAAGAGCCCGTTGAGTGTGCTTTTGAGGATCCAGTCAACTCTGACAGCTTTGCAGGCAAGATGATCATACCCTCGAAATCACTACTATCTTTGCTATGCTAGTTTGCTCACTCTTTTGCTTTGCCACTTCTACGATGCCTACCACTTGCTTGTCAGCCTCCCAATTGCATGATTGAACCTCTAACCTACCATTGTCCTAGCAAACCGTTGATTGGCTATGTTACCGCTTTGCTCAGCCCTTCTTATAGCGTTGTTAGTTGCAGGTGAAGATTGGAGCCGTTCCTTGTTGGAACATTTATTTACTTGTTGGGACATCATTATATTGCTATGTTATCTTAATGCATCTATATACTTGGTAAAGGGTGGAAGGCTCGGCCTCTCGCCTAGTGTTTTGTTCCACTCTTGCCACCCTAGTTTCCGTCATATCGGTGTTATGTTCCCGGATTGTTGCGTCCCTTACGCGGTTGGGCTATAATGGGAACCCCTTGATAGTTTGCCTTGATTAAAGCTTTTCCAGCAATGCCCAACATTGGTTTTATCATTTGCCGCCTACCCCCTTTTCCCTTGGGTTTCCGCAGCCCGAGCGTCATCTTTATTTTAGCCCCCCACGGGCCAGTGCTCCTCTGAGTGTTGGTCCGAACTGGAGCCCTGTGCAGCGCCACCTCGGGGAAACTCAAGGGCTGGTTTTAGTTGTACGGATTGCTCATCTGAGTGTGCCCTGAGAAAGAGATATGTGCAGCTCCTATCGGGATTTTTCGGCACATTCGGGCGGTGTTGCTGGACTTGTTTTAACCTGTCGAATCATCTTGTTGTACCGAGATACCGAGTCTGATCGGTGTGTCTTGGGTGGAGGTCTATTCCTTCGTTGACCGCGAGAGCTTGTTATGGGCTAAGTTGGGACTCCCCTGCAGGGATTGATCTTTCGAAAGCCGTGCCCGCGGTTATGGGCAGACGGGAATTTGTTAATGTCCGGTTGTAGATAACTTGAACTAAAACTTAATTAAAATGAATCAACCGTGTGTGTTACCGTGATGGCCCCTTCTCGGCGGAGTCTGGGAAGTGGACACGGTGTTGGAGTTATGCTTGCGCAGGATGTTCCTTTAGCTTCTCGCTCGTGCTTCGCCTTCTCTTCTCGCTCTCATTTGCGTATAAGTTAGCCACCATATATGCTAGTCGCTTGCT
This sequence comes from Triticum urartu, assembly GCF_003073215.2. Lineage (NCBI taxonomy): Eukaryota > Viridiplantae > Streptophyta > Magnoliopsida > Poales > Poaceae > Triticum > Triticum urartu. The sequence goes on along the minus strand of NC_053027.1, from coordinate 279,855,775 downwards.
GCAGCTCCACTTATATTGCCGTACCTGTCCTATAAGCTTGCATGCCTGCAGGTCGACTCTAGAGGATCCCCGGGTACCGAGCTCGAATTCGCCCTATAGTGAGTCGTATTACAATTCAGTTGACGATTACGAGCTCAAGTGGGAGTTCGACGAGGACTCTCAGCGATACTACGTGTCTTTTCCGGATGATCAGTAGTGGTGCCTAGTTGGGGTTATCGATTCAGGGCCTTGTCGCATGTTGGGTGTCTTTTCTATTTTGGCACCGTAGTCGGGCCATGAGTGATTTGTATGATGGATGTTATTTATGTACTTTGATGTGACGCGGCGAGTGTAAGCCAACTACGTTTCTCCCCTTTATATTATTTATGTACATGGGATGTGTAATGATTTCCCGACTTGCGACATTGCTTTCAATGCGGTTATGCCTCTAAGTCGTGCCTCGACACGTGGGAGATATAGCCTCATCGAGGGCGTTACAGTAAAATCATCATTGGCTGGAGGAGACACGTGTCAGGTCCGCGTAGGCACAGGTGTCACTCATCCAATGGGCGAGACGCGCCTATGATATGTTGACACGTGGACCGGCCCACCAAGTTTAAATGGGCCGGCCCAACTGAAGGCCCACAAGATTTTGCGGACCATAATGGGCCGGCCCAGCTAAAGGCCCACGAGATTTTGCGGACCATAATGGGCTGGCCCAGCTAAAGGCCCACAAGATTTTGCGGGCCATAATGGGCCGGCCCAGGTAAAGGCCCACAAGATTTTTGTGTGCCATAATGGGCCGACCCAGGTAAAGGCCCACAAGATTCTTGTGGATCATAATGGGCCATCCCAGCTAAAGGCCCATGAGAATTCGCCGACATTAATGGGCCGGCCCAGCTGTAGGCCCACAAGATTTTGAGGACCCTAGTAGGCCGGCCCATTAACTGGCTGCCATGTTTTGGGCCGAATGCTGGCCCATATTTGATCCGGTCCATTAATGGCCTGCCACGCTCTGGGCCTAATAGTGGCCCATATGAGATCCGGCCCGTTAAAAGCCTACCACGTTCTGGGCCAAATTACGGCCCAGATCAGGTCCGGCCCTTTAAGAGGCTTTGGGCTCAATTATGGCCCATATCAGATTCGGCCCGTCAACTGGGCACTATGCTTTTGGGCCCACTTGCTAAAGGCCCTCTTAGTAATTCATCCTGATATTAGTTTTGGCCTGTTAAGGGCCCGTTCAACATTTCAGCCCTATATTAATTTCGGCCCTTTTAAAAGCCCGTCATATAGTTGGGCCTCACTACGTCCCGGTTTGCATCCGGCCTGCTCGCAGTCGATATCTGATTGGGCCAAACAAGGACCGAGACAATTTTTGCCTGTCAGAAGCCCGTGATTTGATTCGCACAATCATGGGCCGGGGTTCATTTCGGGCTGCTGCCGGCCCGTGAGCTGTTCGGCACGTTTCAGGCCTAACCTACATCGTGATTGCATGACAGCTCGATTATGTACTGTAATTTTACGGTTTGGCCGGCTTACTGCGAAGACAGGATATATATACAGTAAAATAACTGCAGCATCGTGAATAAGAAGAAACCTAGACTATACAATAAAGAAATTATGGCATATTACATCCATTGGGCATCAAAGTTCGCCACTATGATAATAAAGCACAAGCAGACACTAGATTACATACACTGGGCATCAAAGATCGCCACAGTGCAAATAAACACGCCCACAAAATAATATACAAAACCGGCAGCACTTCAATAGAGTTCAAGAAAGGTTAGCCCTGCTAGGGAGCTGCAACGCAAGCAGCTGATCAAGATGATGAGACTGCGCTTATTCAACACTTATATCTTCCTCACTCTGAAAGATAAACAAGCAGATAGATGACAGGTTTTGCACATAAAAGTATCAGTGCTGACAATTCATCACATTTCTTACTGACGAATAAAGTGACACAGTTTAAAATTGCATTAACACAATATGGTATTGTTTAGGTCAAGACATGGCAGGAAATGACATTGTGAAGGAGTTGGCAGCTTCACGACACTACTGGATTACAGATCAAGAACTCATAAGTATCAATTGTTAGAGCATCTCCAGCCGTTGGCCCCCCAGGACGCATAAAAATCGCCCCCTGGGGGTGAGCCGGCGATACAATCGGCGCTGGGGGCGGTTTTGCGCCCAGTCGTCGCCCCCAGCTCGCCCCAGGCGCCGAAATTGGCCCACTTTGCAGCCCCATTTCGGCGAATAAAGGGCCCATATGGGAGAGAATAGGCCCATATTCAGCATGGTTCGCCGTGTCTCGGCGTTCAATTATCAACACAATTTTTTCTTACCACATATTTCATCACAGAAAAATCAAATACTTCAACAAAACAGTACAACAACAAATAGTTCAATACAAATTATATAGTTCAACAAATAAAAACTCGTATTTCATCACACGGCGTCTCCCTTGAGCCTCCATAGGTGCTCAATCAGATCTTTCTGCAGTTGATGATGCACCTGTGGGTCTCGGATCTCCTGACGCATACTGAGATAGGCAGTCCAAGTTGCCGGTAGCTGGTGATCAACTTTGGCTAGAGGACCCTGCCTGTAGTATGGTTCAGTGTCAAACACTCGGTCTTCTTGCTCGCTCTCGATGATCATGTTGTGCAAGATGACACAGCAAGTCATAATATCCCACATTTGATCTTTGGACCATGTCTGAGCGGGGTACCAGACAACAGCAAATCGAGATTGGAGCACACCAAATGCCCGCTCGACATCCTTCCTGCATGCCTCCCGAATCTTCGCAAACCAGGCATTCTTGCCTCCTGGCATAGGGTTTGAGATGGTCTTCACAAATTTCGACCATCTCGGATAGATGCCATCAGCTAGATGGTACCCCTTGTTGTAGTGCTGCCCATTGATCTCGAATTCACCGGAGGAGAATGACCTTCAACAAGCTTGGCAAAGACAGGAGAGCACTGCAGCACGTTGATGTCATTGTGAGTTCCTGGCATACCAAAGAAGGAGTGCCAAATCCAGAGGTCCTGTGTGGCCACTACCTCAAGAACCACACTGCAACCGCCTTTGGCGCCTTTGTACATCCCCTACCAAGCAAATGGGCAATTCTTCCATTTCCAATGCATGAAGTCGATGCTTCCAAGCATCCCAGGCAATCCTCTTGCTGCATTTTGTGCTAGGATCTGAGCAGTGTCTTCCGCATTGGGTGTTCTCAAGTATTGTGGTCCAAACACTACCACCACTATCTGAAAGAACTTGTAGAAACACTATGCTGGTGGACTCGGCCATGCGCCCATAGTCGTTGAGTGAATCACCGGGAGCTCCGTATGAAAGCATCCTCATTGCTGTCGTGCACTTCTGGATGGAGGTGAATCCAGAGCGCCGGTGCAATCCATCTTGCACTTGAAGTAGTTGTCGAACTCCCGGATGGAATTCAAAATCCTGAGGAAGAGCTTTCGGCTCATCCGATAACGGCGCCGAAATGTTTTCTCGCCATGAAGTGGAGCATCGACGAAGTAGTCGGAGTAGAGCATGCAATAGCCTTCGAGACGATGCCGGTTCTTTTCTTTCACCCGCCCAGGCGCCGAGCCGCCTCGCCGCGGCTTTTCATTGCTCGCTAGCAGTTGGGCGAGGGCGGCAAGCACAATGAGATGCTCTTCTTCCTGGACGTCGGCCTCGGCTTCCTCCTCCAGCAGCGCGGCGAGCGCTTCCTCGTCATCCGAGTCCATCACCGAGGCAGGCAAATCGCTGAACACCTTGCGCCCGGTAGGCGTGTACCCGCCATTAAACTGCTCCTCCGCGGCCGGGAATGGCGGCTGGAAATGCCCAGCTGCTGTTGGATGGGCTGTCGCGGCGAAGCGCTGCTATTTTTCTGGCGGGGAATGGCTATCTAGCGGTGAAGGGCGGCGGGCGGCGCCGGGATATAGCTAGTGGTGGCCGAGGACGCGAGGGGTGGGATGCGAGTCGGGGAAGAAAACCTTGAATTTCCCCCTAACGGCGTGGGCCAGCCGCGCTTTTCCCTTGCGCCGGAGTCCCCAACTGCTCCCCAGTGCGACGGGTTCGGCCTGTGACCGCCGGGCGGAAAAAAGGGCCGAGCCGGCGATTTTCGGTGTCCTGGGGGTGCGACTAGCCGTTTTTTTCGCGCCGGCGCCGAAAAAGTGGCCTGGGGAGGCTTGTTGGGGGCGCGGCTGGAAATGCTCTTAGTGTGCTGTCAATTTATACCATTTCAGATTGGGAAATAAAGAGACGGTTTAAATAATACTAGAATGATATGACACTGTTCATAGTTAAGACATTGCAGAATATGACATTGTGCTGTAGTGGGTAGGTTCACCACACCACTTGGTTACGGATGAAGAACAGAAGCATACATGCAGTGCAAAAGAAGATCACTTGCTCTGTATAATTTAATTTACATGGTATGAAGAAGGAACTTGGTTGTACAACTGAAAACTTAAATTGAGAAAGGACAAACTTTTGTTTATGAACTACATAATAAACTTTAAACAAGCAATTTGATGCAAACACCAAAAATAAACAGTTGTTGCAGTCATGCCTAACCAAATATATACAACAAAGTTTGAAGGCTTGAGATGGACAAACTTACATTATTGGTGAAGACAGGCTCTATAAAGGCCTTGTCCATGCTGATGGGGGGGGGCAATTCAAGAAGTTTACCACAGAAACTTCTTCAAAAGCATTGCCTTTATTCTACATTTTCTTAAGAGTAAATATAGATGTGATAATATACAAAAAAATGGAGAATATTTAAGATGAGATGAAGAGTGATGCTACATAACCAAGTAGCTATAAATGTAAGTGCAGTGATACAGGCAAAAGGTATAGCCAAGAGCAATGCACAGCTAAACTTCTTCAGTACCAACCTTATGGTAAGAGTAAATATAGATTTGATGTGTAGAAAATGGAGGGCAAAGAAAAATAAGCTGCAGAGTGATGGTACATGAACAACTACCTGTCATTATAAGTACACTGATAAAGGACATCATGTACTTAAAAGAACAATGCAGAGCTAAAGAAACATTGGCATTGGATATATTCTACACTAATGTAACCATTCATACAAATCAGATAATTTGGAGCGATCAATTGATAAGCAAGCTATCATGCATACTGCTATCACATAATGAACCAGGTATGTATGCAAGTATAGTGATACAGGACAACAGGTACTAACAAGAGAAAAGCAGTGGGCAGCATATTTGCGATATCATGTCGTTCTTGTCAAACCGGAATTCTTCTTCGAGCAGATTTCCTGCAAAAAAGATCCATAAGGCACATGCGGAAAAGTAGAACTTCAAATTTTCATGTGATTTCATAGACACTACCTCATCCTGGGAACGAGACGAGTGCATAACGAGGTTTTTCCATTCAATGTCTTCTAAATTTAGCACAGGAGACTTCACCGAAAATTCGTTTATAGACTTGCCATCAAAGTGTGGTTTCCTCAGGTAACACCGATACTGCTGCAATGCTTCCTTGAAAAGCACAAGCAAGCTTTGCTCGTCATGACTATCCAGATTGACCATCGCCTAGTTACAACTATGTAATGTCAATCATTGACATGTTCAATCAGCAGAAAACAGGAAAATAATAACCATGAATAATAGCACTTACACGTAAGTTGGACAGGAAGATGTGAAAATGGTGTTTGTCTTCACAATAATCTTCCCATGATGGGAATATATGCACGTAGTCCCTAACAACGTTGAAAGTATTGTCTTTTAAACTGGGAATAAATGGAATGGGGTTCCAATTTGCAGGAATTGGCCATCTCTGCAGTTGGGATAGGTCTTCGGCCGGTGGACTTGCTGTACGTTTTGCTGGAGTGGGATTTTTCTGTGGTACAGCTCGTGCTATTGCAAATGAAATCGGTATACCTTTTTCTGGAGTGCAGGTTGTCGGGTGGTAGGTGCGACATATGCCAACGGGTGGCTTATCATTGTGGGAGCCAGTAAGACGTCGCCGGTGCCTGGAAACGGGATGAGGCGAAGACATGCATGCCGGCGAATCTTACCTAGCTTCGGGGCTCTCCGTGGAGATAACACCCCTACTGCTGCTCTGCGGGGTCTCCGCATGATCTCTAGACGAACAAGTAGCTACACAATGCTCCTTGAGCTGTTCGGTGGGAGGAGGAAGAAGGGCACGGCTAGCTTGCTTCTCCTCCTTGTGTGTGTCTAAAACTAGCTGAGGGTCGAACCCTTTGCATGGGTGCCCCGGGGGGGTTAATATAGGCCTACCCCCCGGGGGTACAATGGTAATCCGACTGGGCGCGGGGCCCAGCCGTCTGTGACTGCGCTCGCCGGCTTCTGCTCCGACTGCTGGGGCCCGCCGGCTGGTGGGTCCTGCCGGCTACCAACTCCTTGGCAACAGGCAGGCCCCACTGCCAAGGGTCTTGTCGATGGCTGGTTACTGTTGCCTCAACCTGATGACGAGGGCTTCGTCGAGGTAAGCGTGGCTACAGTGCCGCCGTCCGGCGGGCGATTACTGTAGCCTTACCGCGTCTGGTCTCCTTAATGGGGCGTCCTCTTCGAGGGGGGAAGCGAGCTGGCTGCGGGGAGCCGGCCCTGCCTCGGGCTGACTGGGGGAGGCCTGGCCGCCTTCGGGCGTCTCTCTGCCCAAAAGGGGCCCACCGCCCATGGGCCGTACTGGCGGCCCGTCGTGGGTGACATCAGGGTCAACATGGCAACAATGCCGCGCTGGACGGGTCATGGCCACTCCGTACGGCGCACTATGCCAGGCGTGCTCCGGGATTCGGGGGTGGCAGGCTTTACTGTAGCCACGCCCCGTCTCATCGCCGCTAGGTGGATGCAAACTTTGAGGGTACGGTCTCGGCCGCTCTATGGGAGCCGGCTTCTCGGAGTCGGCCCTCCCATGGCCGGCTTCTCGTAGTCGGCCCCCCCATGGCTTTCTTCACGAGGGCTAAAGTCGGGCCGCCTTCCGAAAGCCGGCCTGGGTGACAGCCAGCAAGGGGAAGGCGGCCCCATGTCTTGGATTCCTGAGAGCCGGACGGGCTCGTAATTTCTTCAGAAGGGCCAGGGGAAGCCGGCTAGGCTACCCATGGCTATTTACTCCGATAGTAGTCCCCGAAGCTGATCGAGCTTCGAGGCGGGCAAAGGGACGAGAAGCTTGGTCAGCTTCCTATCCTGAAGAGCCGGCTTTGCTCATGCGCGCCGACTTCAGAGAGCTCCGGTTCTCGTAGGCGGGAACGTGGGCCACGTGGCGAGGAAATCCTGCCAACGCACGCGCGCGACGGGACATCGCCGCAGGCCCGGGCCCGCCACTCGCATGCCTCGGTCCGAGCACGGATCTTCCGTGGCCCACATGGACCGCTCGCCTTCCCGCGGCGGTTTTATTCCGCCATCATGGCACAGTAATCGCGGGATGTGGGGGAGTGGGCACGATCGATCCCCATGTTTCCCCACGCCGCGCCTCCTCGGCTCCGCCACGCGAGCCTATAAGTAGGGGGAGGAGGGGGAGCGACAGAGGTTCGCACGCTCTCTCTCGCTCCGCCCCTTCTCGTCCTCCTTCCTCTCATTGCCGCCGCAACCTCCTGTCTTAGCGCCGCCACATCGTCTTGCTCCCATGGCGCTGTCGAGCTCGTGGGATGGCTCCAACGTCCACGAGGACCATGTTGAGTTCCTTCGCCAGACTCGGTGCCTGCCCGATGCCAACCTCGTGCAGGTCTGCCTGGCGCCGGAGATGGAGATCTCGCCGGCACCGGAGGAGGGTGAGCGGGTCGTCTTCCGCTCGCACTTCCTTCACGGCTTCGGCCTTTCGGCGAGCGGATTCCTGCGCTCCTTCCTCGTGTTCTACAATCTTCAGCCGCATCACCTCACGCCCAACGCGGTGATGTTGCTGTCGGCCTTCGTCTCTCTCTGCGAAGGTTTCTTGCGGCTGCTCCCCACGCTGGAGCTCTGGGGGGAATTCTTCCAGAGCAAACTCGGCACCGTCGTCGTAGGCGTGCCCGCCCCCTGGGGGGCCTTCATCGCCATGAGGAGGGCGGGCGAGAACAACCCGTTCCCGCCCATCCACCTGATCCAGTCTGTGAAGATCTGGCAGAAGTCATACTTCTACGTGAAGAATGTCGCCGAGCAAGGAGACCACGTCAACCTGCCGGCTTACGTAGCCGGCCCGCCGGCTGGGAGGCAGCCCTCATGGAGTTTCCGGTCCCAGTCACTGTCTCCGGCCGGGAACGCCGCCGTCTCCCGGCTTCGGGTGATGATCCAGTCGGAAGGCCTGAACGGGGCCGACTTGGTGGCCGCCTTCGTGGAGCACCGGATATCTCCTCTCCAGAGCCGGCCTCACATGATGTGCCAGATGAGCGGCCGCTTCGACCCAAGCCGGCTGAGCACCAGGGAGATGCCTCATGCGGAGGTATCGTACATGGTAAATTACATCTCAAATTGCAAGCTCGCCGAAGACTGGCGATACGGCAAGGCGCCGTATTCTCGCGCCAACCCTCCGGCCGTGGTAAGTTTTCCTTTTCTTCTTCTTGTTGGTAGCCGGCTTCATGATGGTCGGCTTCTAATCAGCCGGTTCTTCTTAGCAGAACCCCCTTCTCCCGCCGACGACCGAGGCAGCGGGGATAGAACGGCAGAATGCCCCCGACCGCACGGTGGACGACGTCGACGACCCGGATTTGGGGGCGGCCGCCATGGAAGATGCCGTCGCGGGGGACGACGCCGAGCCCGGGGGCTCAAGGCTTACCGCCAGCTTCCAGGACTGGCCGGATGACGCTGAAGCTGAAGTCGCCCCGCGTCGGCAGCCGGCGGCCGACCATCAGGGCGCGGGCTCGTCCATCGCGTCGGCTGCCGGCGGCGGTGCACAGAAGCGCCGGGCCGCTTCAGGCCTCTTCGGCAGTCGGCCGAAGAAGTCCAAAGCCTCCACCGCGGCGACCAAGCGAGATGAGGCGGCTGCGAAAGCGGCCCGCTTCCGCAAGGCGGTGAAGCAGCCTCAGGCGGTCTCAGCGTAAGTCATCAATTGCCCTATCGCATGCTTCTCATTATTCTCTTCTGGTTTGAACATTCTTCTTAACGTTTTCCCGCTTGCTGGACAGGGCGCCGCTTTCCCTTGAGTGGGGTCCGGGCGGCTCCGTAGTGGGGCCGGCTGGAGGGTCTTCGAGCTCCCGCCGCGTGGACCCCCGCGCCGATCTCAGGGAAGCCACTGAGCGGAACGCCCGTGAGGCGTGGGAGGAGCGCGAGGCGGCGGAAAAAGCGGCCGCCCAGGCGGCGAAGGAGCAGGCCGGCGCGGCAGCCAAGGCCCAGGCGGAGTCGGCGACCGCGGAGACGGAGGCGGGGGGTTCGCGCAACCAGCCTCCGCTGCTCGCCATTCCCCTCCGAGCCGTGGCCCCTGACACCCCACTGCCCTTGGCGGAGGAAATCGTCCAAGACCCGCCGCTGATGGAGAGGAGGGAGGACCCCGTGGCCTTAGCGAGGAGAGCGCCGCCAGCGGCGCCAACCGGAGCGGGCCAAGGCTGCCAATCGTCAGTGGCACCAGAGGAGCCGACCGGGGGTGAGCAGGAGGACAGAGCCAGCCTCGAGGTGCAGCCGGTGATGCGTCAGCGCGCAGGGGGAGGCGTCGCTCCGCCAGAGTCGCACCGAGTCGCGAGCGCAGGCCAGTCGGCTGAAGATCCGGAGGCGGCCAGCACTGCCACGTCCGAGTGGACTCCCAGCAAGGGGACTGGTGAGCTGAATGTGGTGGCTCAAGGGGTCCGGAGCCGGCTTCAAGCTCAGGCCGCCCTGCTGCAGCAGTTCACCCAGGAGTTCCTGTCGACGCGAGCCGCCATCCGGGTGAGTCCTTCATTCTTGGCCGTTTTGATCTCTTGATTTCTTCCGTGGGGGCGCGTCAGCGCACCCACTGGGTGTAGTCCCCGAGATTCGGGCCGACTGCTGCGCAGTCGGGTCAAATCTTTCTTGACAACCACCTCATCTTTGCTTCTTGTCTGAATCTTTCAGGAATATCATAACCTCCGTGTTGCCGCCTTCAACTCCCAGGCTCGGGAGTTGAGTCGGAGGACCGACAACCTGGCCGACAGCCGAAGTAAGTGCTTGATTTTGTCTGTCTCCTGTGGGGGCGCGTCAGCGCACCCACTGGGTGTAGTCCCCAAGATTCAGGCCGACTGCTGCGCAGTCGGGTCGGATCTTTCTTGACGACTTTTTCCTTATTGGTTTGTCTTTTTCTTTGTCTTCAGGGGCCAACGCCGACTTGAGGAAGGAGCTCGGCGAAGCGCAGGCCGCCCTTCATACCAAGGACGCCGAGTACGCTGTCTTGGTCCAGGAGCGTGACCGCCTGGCCAAGAAGCTGGCTGACCAGGAGAAGAGCCACAAGGCGGCCCTGCAGCAAGCGCAGGATAGCGAGGCCACCCTGAAGGCAGAGTATGAGACCGAGGCGGCGAGCTGGGCTGAGACCCGGCGAGCACTTGATGAGGGCTTCGGCCGCATCGAGGACTTGATCGACGGTAAGCCGCCTTCCTCGCTCCTCTCCTGCCCCTTGGCGTCTGGTTCTTGTTCTAACTTGTGCTGCTGCCTATTTGCCTGCGCAGACTACTTTCCCGGCTACTCTGCCTTTGCCGCCCAAAGCATCAAAGCCCACCGCGAGGCGCGCCGTCAGGCGGGGCCCAACATCGCGTCGGATGCGAACCGGACGCTTGAGGAGCAGCTCTTGGCTGTCCAGGCGCGGTTGCAGCCGGCTCATCGGATGCTTCACTGGCTCCAACGTGCCGGGGAGCAAGTGTTGGCCGCCCTCTGGCCCGGCGAAACGATCCCCCGCACCCCAAGCCGGACTGGCGACTGGCTGGAGGTCGCCGTCGGTCGCTTTGAGGCTTGGAAGGCGTCGGCGGCCCGCCTCGGAGCCGGGCGGGTGTTGGGGTTCGTTCGGGCTTGGTACCCAGGGCTGAGCCTGGACCAGCTGCGCACTTGGCGGATGGAGGCCGACGCGGAGCTGGAGGAGGTGAGGCAGGCTATCGCCCAGCGTGCTTCGACGATCGCCGAGTGCACCGACATCAGCGTTTTTGCACCCGAAATCGATGATGACGGTGTTGCCCAGCCGGAGGAGTGGTTCGGGCTGAACCCGGCGGTGGGCGAGGACTCGGCAGAGGAGATCGCCTCCAGCGATGAGGGCGAGGATGACGAGGAGGAGGACGGCGAAGACGTCGAGCCGACTGGTGGAACAACCGGCCGACCTCAGGCCGACCGTGCCTCCAGCAACGAGGCGCGTGGAAACGCGCCCTCTGTGGGAGGCGGTGACAAAGCCGAGGTTCGCCAGCCGGCCGCTCCTTCAGCCGGCACAACTATCTCCGCCAACCAGCCCAGCTCGTCGGTCGCTCCGCCGGCTTGACCTGCCGTCCTTATTTTTCCTGCTTGTTGTCTTTTGAACAATCTTCATTAAGTTTTCGCAGTTCCACCCACTTGGGGTGTATCCAAACTATGTTGAATGCTGGCCTCTCGGAGGTCTTTTATGTAAATATTATTATGTGCATGTTTGGTTTCCATTCGCGTATGCTTTTTATCCTTAGGCTTTTTCCTTTGCCGCCTTCCCTCTTTGGGGAGGCAAGTACTTGAGCTTTCTTGGATTGAAGTGAAGTGAATGGAAACCAGCCGGCCGGCTACTCTGGTAGCCATTCGGCGGTGGGAGAAAAACCGGCTTTTGTTATATTAGTCCATTAGTCCCTAGCCGTTTTTCGTGTGGGCGCCCGTTCCTGCCTTTAACTCTTGCCAGTCGGACAGCCGGTTCTTCGAACTGCGACTTTTGGCAAGAGAAAGCTTGGGTGCCGGCACACTACTTGTCTGACTGCGGGTAGGACTTCTCATATAACTCCAGTCGGCCAGTCCCCGGGCCGACTAGTCGAACCCGGTGCCGGACGGAACAAGTAAATGAAATGACAAAGTCATAAGCATGATACTTTTCATTCATAGATAAGAGATGGCAGTCCCCGAGCCCTCCTCAGGGGGCCTATTGTCTCGTACTTAATACAAAAGTTAGCGTGATACATACTGTATTTCAACTGTAAAATCTTCGAAGGAGGTTGGCGTTCCATGGTCGTTCCGACTCCTTGCCGGAGTCGTCTCTCTTGCATGCCTTCGGCTTCTGTGCGTCAATCAGGTAGTAGGAGTCGTTGCCTAGAGCTCTGCTGATGACGAAGGGGCCTTCCCAAGGGGCCGAGAGCTTGTGCTGGCCGGCTGTTCGCTGGATCAGCCGGAGCACAAGATCGCCCTCTTGAAAAGAGGTTGGCCTGACCTTCCGGCTGTGGTAGCGGCGCAAACCCTGCTGGTAGATGGCAGATCGGCTGAGGGCTAACAGCCGGCTTTCTTCTAGCAGGTCTACGCCGTCTTCTCGTGCTTCCTTGGCCTCCGCTTCTGTGTACATGGTTACTCGAGGCGAGTCGAACTCGATGTCAGTTGGGATGACCGCCTCGGCACCATACACAAGGAAGAAAGGGGTGAAGCCGGTTGACTTGTTTGGAGTAGTGCGCAGACTCCAGAGGACAGCCGGCAGCTCGTCGAGCCAACAGCCGGCTGAACGCTCTAGAGGTATGACCAGTCAGGGCTTGATGCCGGAGAGGATGAGGCCGTTGGCTCGCTCGACCTGGGCGTTTGACTGCGGGTGGACGACGGACGCTAAGTCCAGCCGGATACCTTGGGCTGCGCAGAAATGTGCCAAGGCTCCTTTGGCAAAATTTGTGCCATTGTCGGTGATGATGCTGTGTAGCACGCCGTACCGAGTTGTTATGTCTGCAATGAATGTCACAGCAGTCGGCCCATTCAGCTTCTTGATCGGCTTTGCTTCAATCCACTTGGTGAATTTCTCCACGGCGACGAGCAGATGCGTCATGCCGCCGCGCGCCGTCTTGAATGGGCCCACCATGTCCAGTCCCCAAATAGCGAAGGGCCAAGTGAGGGGAATGGTCTTGAGTGCCGAAGCCGGCATGTGTTGCTTGGAGCTGAAGAGTTGGCACCCCTTGCAATTTTTAACTAATTCTTTGGCATCGTCCAAAGCGGTCGGCCAGAAGAAACCATGGCGGAAAGCTTTGGCGACGAGTGATCTTGAAGCCGCATGGTGGCCGCATTCTCCTTGGTGAATGTCTTTGAGGATTGCGATGCCCTTCTCTTGTTCGGCGCACCGTTGGAGGATTCCAGTGACACTTCACTTGACTAGTTCTTTGTTGATGATTGTGTATGCTCCAGCTCGACGTTGCACTTGTCTTGCCTCTGCTTCGTCAGCCGGCAGATCTTGGTTTACTAAGAAGTTGAGGATGGATTGAGCCCATGATGGAGCCGCGACTTCTCCTACTGCCAATGTGGCTACAGCCACCAGGGTGGGCGGGCTGGGTGGTGAAATGCTGGAGTCGGCCGCCGGCTGTTGCGTTGGTGCAGTCCCTGGGCCGGCTACTGCAGTCCTCGAGCCGGCTACTGCAGTCCCTGAGCCGAGTGTGGCAGTCCCCGAGCCGGTTGCCGAAGTCCCCGGGCCGATTACGGAAGTCCCAGGGTCGCCCGCTTGGTTCTTCGAGCCAGACCCGGCCGCGTCGGGGTCAGGCGGCACAAAGATGGAATCGGACTCTGGAGACGGCTTGATGGACGGCTTGAGGAGGCGTTGTAGAGCGACGCCGGTTGGAATTGCTTGCGGAGTGGAGCCTATTCGAGCCAGGGCATCGGCTGGCTCGTTGTCGGCTCGCGGTACGTGGAGGAACTCGCATCCTTCAAAGTATCCGCTGAGTTGTTGAACCAGGAAGCGGTAGCTCGCCATTTTTGCGTCCTTGGCATCCCAGTCGCTGGATGATTGTTGGACCACCAAGTCCGAGTCGCCATAGCATAGGATCCAGCGAATGCCGAGTTCCTTGGCAAGCCGGAGCCCGTGTATGAGCGCCTCGTACTCGGCCACGTTGTTGGAGGCGGCAAAGTGAATCTGCAGCGTGTATCTGAGCTTGTCGCCTTTGGGAGAGGTAAGGACGATGCCGGCTCCCAAGCCGGTGCACATCTTGGACCCGTCAAAGTGCATGCGCCAATGGGTGGAGTCAAGAGCCGGCGGTAGGTACTGGGTCTCAGCCCAGTCGACGAGGAAGTCGGCCAGTGCTTGGGACTTGATGGCGGTGCGGGGCTGGTAGAAGATCGTGTAAGGGTCCAGCTCGATGGCCCATTTTGCCACCCGGCCGGATGCGTCCCGGCTGCCTATGATCTCGTCCAGCGGGGCGGTGCATACGACCATGACGGGGTGCTCTTGAAAGTAGGGCTTCAGTTTCTTGGCGGTGAAGTACACGCCGTAACACATCTTCTGGTAGTGCGGGTAGTTCTGCTTTGAAGCGAACAGCACCTCGCTTAAATAATACACCGGCCTCTGGACTGGCTGGGCTCGGCCTTCTTCTGGGCGTTGGACTACGATGACGGTGCTGACCACCCGACTGGTTGCGGCGATGTAAAGGAGCATGGGCTCTTTCTCAGTCGGCGCCGCGAGGACAGGCGGCGTGGCCAGCATCTTCTTCAGCTCGTGAAAATCTTGGTCGGCCTGGTCGTTCCACTCGAAGTGAGTGCTCTTCTTCATGAGGCGGTAGGGGGGAGAGCCTTCTCTCCGAGTCGGCTGATGAAGCGGTTCAAGGAGGCCAAGCATCCGGTGAACTTTTGGATGTCTCGAAGCTTGGTGGGGATCGCCATTCTCTCGATGGCCTTGATCTTCACCGGGTTGCATTCGATGCCGCGTTCGGAGACCAGGAAGCCTAAGAGCTGGCTGGCTGGCACTCCGAACACGCATTTCTTGGGGTTGAGCTTGATTTGGAACCGGCGCAGGTTCTCAAACGTTTCCTTGAGGTCTCCCAGAAAAGTGCCACGCTTCTCCGTCTTCACCACAATGTCGTCCACGTAGACGTGAGCGTTTCTGCCGAGTTGCTTGAGGAGGCACTTCTGCATGCAACGCTGAAAAGTAGCACCGGCATTTCTTAAGCCGAATGTCATAGTCAGGTAGCAGAAGGCTCCAAATGGCATGATGAAGGCGGTCTTCAAGCGGTCGTCCGGATCTAGCTTTATCTGGTGATATCCTGAGTAAGCATCCAAGAAACTCAACAGCTCGCATCCGGCCGTGGAGTCTATCACTTGGTCAATCCTCGGCAGGGCAAAGGGATCTTTGGGGCAAGCCTTGTTGAGGCTAGTGTAGTCTATACACATGCGCCACTTGTTGTTCTTCTTTGACACGAGGACCGGGTTGGCAAGCCACTCTGGGAAAAACACTTCCATAATGAAGCCGGCTGCCAGAAGCCGGGCTATCTCCTCTCCCACAATCCTGCGCTTCTTCTCCGACAATCGGCGAAGGGGTTGTTTGACTGGCTTTGCGTCTTCTCGGACGTGTAGTTTGTGCTCGGCGAATTTCCTCGGAACACCCGGCATGTCCTTGGGGGACCATGCAAAGATGTCCCGATTCTCACGGAGAAAATCGGCGAGCTCGCCTTCCTATTTGCTGTTCAGGCTTGCCCCGATGACGGCAAACCTCTCTGGATGCTCGGGGTCAACAGGTATCTTCTTCGTCTCCTTGGCCGGCTGGAAAGATCCTTGAGCATCATGCTCCTTGGGGTCGGGGGACACGGCCGACTGCTTGCCGGCTATGGCTACGACTCGGTCCAACATCTTCTTTTCTTCGGCAATCACAAGGGACTCGGCCAGCCGGCTGCTGGCTGCCGCGCACTCAGAGGACTTCTTGTAATCGCCGGCCACGGTGATGACGCCTTTGGTACTTGGTATCTTCATCTTGAGGTATGCATAGTGGGGAACTGCCATGAATTTGGCCAAGGCAGGTCGGCCAAGCAATGCATGGTAAGGGCTCTCCAGGTCCACCACTTCAAACCAGATCGCTTCCCGACGGAAATGCTCCTTGTCCCCAAAAAGTACATCAATCTTGATCTTGCCAATGGGGGCGCAGGACAGGCCGGGTACGATGCCATGGAACACTGTTCGAGTTGGCATGAGCTACTTCGTCTTGACATTTAGCTTCTCCAGGGTGTCACGGTACAGGATGTTGATGCTGCTCCCGCCGTCTATCAGCATGCGGGAGAAGCGGGCGGCATGTCTGTCCGTCGCGAGGGTGGCTTCCAGGACCAATGCGTAAGAGCCGGGAGATGGCATCACCTCTGGATGGTAGGCCCAGCTCCAGCTGATGGGCTTTTCTGACCAATGCATGTGTTTGGCGGGGTCGGCAGTGACCATGCTAACTTCCTGGTGCTCTCGGCGTTTGCTGCGCCGGTCTTCGGGCTGGCTTGTAAAGACGATGTAGGTTGCTTGCTCATCAGGGAACTCGTCATGCACGGCTCCGACTGCGGGCCGAGCGGCCGGAGGCGGCGGAGGCGGAGGCGGCGGGCCGGCAGGCGGAGGCGGCGCGAGCCCCTCGCCTTTGGAGATTCGGGTGAGCCAATGGCACTTCCGGGTTGTGTGGTTGGACGGCTTCGCGCCGCTGTGGAACTTGCACGGGGTGTCGAGAGTTTGCTCGTAGGAGAAGGCCGGCTGCCAAGCCGGCCTGCCGCCCTTGGGCTTCTTGGGCGTGGGTCGCCCTTCAGGCGGCACGTCTTCAACTGTGGGCACCTGCCGACTTGCGGGAGGCGGCGCGGGGCCCTTGCGCTTGTGGTCGTTCGAGTGTTGGCGTCGGCCAGAATCCCTAGCCGGCGTCCTGGGCGCCGGGTTGAGTACTTTTCCGGACGCGTCTACACGAAGCTCGGTCTTCATCGAGGAGTCGGCGGTGGCGTACTTGTCCGCTATGTCCAGAAGCTCGTCGAGGGTAGTCGGCTCGTCGCAGAGGAGCTTGTGCTTAAGGAGGGTGCCTTCTCGGCATCCGGCTGTAAAGTATTTTATGGCTTGCACCTCGTGCACCCCTTCGCAAGAGTTGTGGAGCTTGGCCCAACGCGTGAGGTAGTCGCGAGTGGACTCGGCGGGGCCTTATACACACAAGGAGAGCTGTCTGGGCTTGGGAGCCCGCTTGTAGGTGCTGGTGAAGTTGCGGATGAAAGCTTCGGTGAAATCTAGCCAGCTGTTGATGCTGAGACGCTTGAGGCTGTTGAGCCAGGTCCGCGCCGTGCCTTGCAGCATGAGGGGCACGTACTTCACGGCAACGCGTCGGTTGCCGTTGGCTATGCTGACCGCCGTGGAGTAGTCGATTAGCCAATCTTCCGGCTTCACGGAGCCGTTGTACTTGGGCGTGTCTCTTGGGAGCGAGAACCCTTTGGGGAAGGGCTCATCGCGGATGCGGGGGCCGAAACAAGGCGGGCCGACATCGTCTTCTTCTTCCAGCGCCAGGGATCGCGCCAGGCGGTAGATCCGATGGCATGCGTCGTTCTCGCCGACTCCTTCGCGGCGACCCAGTCGGCCGCTGAGAGTCGGGTGCACCACCGGCGGCGGGGTGGGATATCTCTCTCCACGGGGTCGAGCCAGAGGCGGGTTGCCCCGCCATTCCATGGCTCGGGGATGGCCGTCCGCGTCTCGCTCGATGGAGGTTCGGGTCCGGCTGCGGCTGGCAGCCGGCTCTTTCTCGCGCCGCGCGCGGATGTTGCTCGTAGCCGGCGTCCGGGACATCGTGCCGTGATCTCAGCGCGGGGGAGGGCTTCCCATGCGGGCGTCAGCTTCGTGCCGCTGCGCGGCTGCATCGATCAGTTGCTGGATGCGCCGGGTCATGTGGGGGAGGTCTTCGGCCTCCAAGCCGTCCAACTCGTCTACGGCCGCCTGGGCGGCGCGCAAGTTCTTGAGTGGAGTGGCGTAGACTGGGCGGTCGACTCCCAGCGTGTCGACGATGACGGCACCGCGTTGCTTGACAAGGCCGGCCCGGCTTGGCCCACCCGGGGCCGGCGTGCCGAAGGCGGCGCGGTCACCTTCGCGCTGGTAGGCCTCAGTGAGGCGTCTTACGGAAGCCAGCCTCCGGCCCTCTGCGAGGAGGGCGAGGCGGCGTGCCTCCAGTGCTTCGTTGTCGGCATCAGCCGGGAGGGGGGTGGACAAGTTATGGGCCGCCACGTGCAGGGCGTCGTGGGCGCTCTCGTCGGCCGGGCCGCCGTGGCCGACAACCATCACTTCGGTGGTGACAGCATCGCAGCCGTCGGCTCGAGGAAGCGGGTCGTTGTAGATCGTGACGTTGGTGGGGAATGTGTCGTAGGAGGCCATGTCGGAGTCGACATGCATCGGGTCAGTGGAGCCAACCGACTCCAGATCCACAGCGGGCTCGCTGGAGACATGGAGCTGACCGAGAAGGTTGGCGAGGTGGTCGGTGCATGCATCGGAGGCGAGCTCGTCGGAGGTGAGGGCTTCGTCGCGGAGATCGGCGAGGCTGCTCGCCGCGCAGACACTGGTGACGCCTTGCAGCGCGTCGTGGCAAGCGCCATCAGGCATGCCGGGCTGGCTACGCTCGCTGGGGAGGAAGAGGGTTCTTGTCTAGAACAGGTCTCCGGACGACGGTGCACCTGGCCCCACGGTGGGCGCCAAATGTCGGGTGGTAGGTGCGACATATGCCAATGGGTGGCTTATCATTGTGGGAGCCAGTAAGACGTCGCCGGTGCCTAGAAACGGGATGAGGCGAAGACATGCACGCCGGCGAATCTTACCCAGCTTCGGGGCTCTCCGTGGAGATAACACCCCTACTGCTGCTCTGCGGGGTCTCCGCATGATCTCTAGACGAACAAGTAGCTACACAATGCTCCTTGAGCTGTTCGGTGGGAGGAGGAAGAAGGGCACGGCTAGCTTGCTTCTCCTCCTTGTGTGTGTCTAAAACTAGCTGAGGGTCGAACCCTTTGCATGGGTGCCCCGGGGGGTTTATATAGGCCTACCCCCCGGGGGTACAATGGTAATCCGACTGGGCGCGGGGCCCAGCCATCTGTGACTGCGCTCGCTGGTTACTGTTGCCTCAACCTGATGACGAGGGCTTCGTCGAGGTAAGCGTGGCTACAGTGCCGCCGTCCGGCGGGCGATTACTGTAGCCTTACCGCGTCTTGTCTCCTTAATGGGGGGTCCTCTTCGAGGGGGGAAGCGAGCCGGCTGCGGGGAGCCGGCCCTGCCTCGGGCTGACTGGGGGAGGCCTGGCCGCCTTCGGGCGTCTCTCTGCCCAAAAGGGGCCCACCGCCCATGGGCCGTACTGGCGGCCCGTCGTGGGTGACATCAGGGTCAACATGGCAACAATGCCGCGCTGGACGGGTCATGGCCACTCCGTACGGCGCACTATGCCAGGCGTGCTCCGGGATTCGGGGGTGGCAGGCTTTACTGTAGCCACGCCCCATCTCATCGCCGCTAGGTGGATGCAAACTTTGAGGGTACGGTCTCGGCCGCTCTATGGGAGCCGGCTTCTCGGAGTCGGCCCTCCCATGGCCGGCTTCTCATAGTCGGCCCTCCCATGGCTTTCTTCATGAGGGCTAAAGTCGGGCCGCCTTCCGAAAGCCGGCCTGGGTGACAGCCAGCAAGGGGAAGGCGGCCCCATGTCTTGGATTCCTGAGAGCCGGACGGGCTCATAATTTCTTCAGAAGGGCCAGGGGAAGCCGGCTAGGCTACCCATGGCTATCACCTCCGACACAGGTCCTGTGTGGTGGGGCTAGTGGTGTGGCCCATGAAGTATGGGTACAGTCTGCTGGAGTCGGTCCTACGTTTTGTGTCACTAGTTGTACAACCAATATAAGTGGGGTGCTGTCTGATTTCTCCGGCACCACCACGTTTTCAAGGACTTTGCTGGTGCTCCTTCTGGTTCGGCAATCACCCTCTTCCTTTTTGATGTCTGATGCACAAGAACATCATTTGAGTGGAAAAACATGGTATGATGACAGATGGAATATGTATTGATAATGGATGGGCATGGCATCTCGACATATATGATGAGTAAACTAAGCAGATGGCGGTGCAACAAAGTAGAAGGAATGCAAGACAACATATGTAAGATACCCGCAATCAATAAAACATTGCCAAATTAGAACAGACGCCTTGATGGGTGAACAGGACAGGCCATCTGCCTTTGACACCTTGAGGTTAGAATAGTCATTAGGATCATATTCTAAACAAGAATCAACAGGTCGGGAGTGTATGAGTTTCATTGCATCCAGAATGGCACGCAATGCCTTGGTGCCAATTTTATAAGTCATTGGAGTGTTTAGCTTCAAGAGTGGAGTGCTGCTAGTGCGACACAAAGCAGCTACACAGATCATAGTGTAGATATAACGGGAAAACCTTAAGCATCAGAGTAAAATCAGCAAAGTGAAACTTGCTGGAATATATGTGCTAGTATTGCCAGTACGGCTAGAAAGGCTTCGGATACCAGCTCTCTTCAAGTGAAGGTGCGGTACTGTTAATATCAGTGTAACTCTCAAAGGCGACACAGCTCCCCGCATTTCCTTACTATTCTTATAGGATTCAAGTGGGCAGACCACTACAAATCCTATTCCTATGTTTACAAGATCCTATGAATCAAAGAGGCTCAAAGTGTCCACCAGAACCGACCGTATAGACCTCTACTGTCAGAACCCCGATTCCAAGCCACATGGATATAGCCGGTAACACCTCATATCACTTTGCGGCCTCACGCACGGTATCCCACGGGTGTCGCCCTACCATGGCCCGGGACCGTTTGCGCCTTTTGGCTCACGTATATGATAGTATCGCTAGCATCCATATGACAGAGAACCCGGGCCAACATGGCTAGTCGTGAACCCAAAGCGGCACAGACCTATGGAGACAGGCATACATGAATCACATCGAGCATGTCGGTCATCAGCGAGTGATTCCGGGCTGTAGCACTGGGCTAACAGGACTCCGGGGAACCCGGGTTGTAGCAGGCTAGGCAGGACTCCGGATGTCACCGCGTGACATTTCCCCGAAGGGACAGACATAGGAACGACATGAAACACATGCCGGCCAGTCAAGTGTCCTGAGCAGTAGTGCTGGGCTAGCAGGACTCCGGTGAACCGGGCTATAGCGGACTACTATGGCTCGAGGAACACTAGACTACATTTCCCCATAAGAAAGGCTGCCAAGGATAAACAACTAGATTGTTGGATCCCACTCATACCAAGCATTTCAATCATACACACAATATGCCCGATATGAGTACATACAACATGGCATCACAACAAAACTCTACAACTCAAGTACTTTATTTAAAGGCTCCAGAGAGCCATACATAAGAAGTTCATACAGATAGGGGTCACATGACCCGACACTCAAGTCATACAATCATACAGGCACATGCGGAAGCAACTAGTCTAAGTACAGACACTAGAAAGAAAGAAGGCTTCTCGAAGCCTGTCTATCTACATAGGGCCCTCCATGGCCAGGATCACCACATGGGTGGCTAGTCACTCATCGACATCAAGGTCTACATAATACCCATCGGAGGGGGTGGTGTTGTCGTCTGAAAACAATAAATAAGCAAACATAAGTATAAGGTACTCAGCAAGTCTTACATCAGAACCTACTATACATGCTTATTCTCAAGAAGGTGGTGGGGTTATTGCAGCAAGCCAGCTTTGACTCTTGGCTAAGCTATCCTACGGTACTCCACTAGTAAAATAGTTCTCGCACACGAGTCCACTACTCACCAACACAATACTCCACCGGGGATCCTCCCTCGTCATCCTACGAGAGGCCCATCCTCGGTACTCGCACTTATCTTGTGACTTTTAGTAGTATCCATTAACTTGTCCATGAATTGTATAGGCAACTAAGTAGTCCTTTACCGCGGACGCGGCTATTCGAATAATTTATACCCTGCAGGGGTGTACTTCGTCACACATGTTTCCACCACTTAGCGTCTGCACACGACATGTGCTCGGCAGACTTCAAGCGAAAACCGACGTGGGTGTAGACCACGACCTGACTAACCTCACAAGTCTCTAGTCCAGGTTTATCACCTATTCAGGTTCCATCCGCAAGGAAATCCGGCCGGGGTGTCCTCAACGGCCCCAAACGATGTGTACAGGGTTCCCGAGACACCAAACGGGCGACTCGGTACACCATGCCACGGTGTATCTACCGCATCATAGCCCACCCCTAGGGTCAGCGCTACGCACGGCCGCCAACACATAACCTACAAGCACCAGAAACTAGTTGCAACTCCTAGACAGAGGACGAGATGGGTCAGTAAGTCGAGCGGGGTCATATTTCAGGGCCCAATGTGTGGTAGTAACTGAATCTTCAATCACGCATACAGATCTCAGTTCTTATGGACGGCCTTAATGAAACAACCCACCATGTACTCCTACATGGACTCTCATCGATACCTTTACCAAAACATGTTCAACACTTCCCTCACATTACCGACATAATCATATCACTCTAGCCCATCACCCAGATGAACCAGGCCTGACACAACTCTAAGCATAGCAGGCATAGCAAGGTAGGAATCACATACATGGCTCAATCAACTCCTACACATGCTAGTGGGTTTTATCTAGTTACTGCGGCAATGACAGGTCATGCAGAGGATAAGGGTTCAACTACCGTAGCACACAGCAGTTTGAATCGCGTTGTCTTAATGCAGTAAACAAGAGCAGAAGCGAGAATATGGGTTTGTATCGGAATGATCAATGGGTTGCTTGCCTGTTGTAGAGGTAGTAGGGTACTGCCCTTCAGACGGATACTCGGGGTTATCCTCGGAGGCAGAACCTACCACGAAAGACACACCGAACATGATCAACACATGGCAATATGCAACAATATGATGCATGCTATGACATGGCAAGATGAAAGTGTCTTGGCCTAATGCAAGCTAAAACAGAAGGGGATGAACTCATTTGAATCAAAGATTCAAATATTAGCTCGTTAAACATGGCCTTATTAGTGCATAACCTTATTCTGCTTAAACATCAAGGTTAACTTGTTTTGTCATGCATGAAACAAATACAGATGGATATATTGAATTTTTCTGATCATTTTTCATATATAAATCTTTGCATTCGGAGCTATGGTTGATTTTCTATGTTTTTAGAAGTTTTGACTATTTTTTGGAATTTTCTATTAAAAAATAAATCCAGTAATTGAATTAATGCGTCAGCACTGCGTCACTATGACGTCAGCGGGTCAAAGGCGCCAGCCCAGGTCAAACCTGACTGGTGGGCCCCTTCTGTCAGTCTGTCAACTAACTAACAGAGTTAGTTAGTGTTTAGTTAGCACTAAACGGGGTTAGTTAGGCCCTGGGCCCACATGTCAGTGAGAGAGGGTTAGTTAACGATGTCATTAACCTCTAACAGAGTGATTAGCTCTAATTAAAATTAATCGAATTTAGTTAGGAGCCGGCCCCACCTATCAGTGACTCAGGCGGGGTCAAACAGGGGTCAAACCCCTGGTCAGCGGGGGTTAATCCCGCCGGCGTTGAGTCACCGGCGAGGCCGAGACGGCTGAGAGCTTCGGAAATTGCCCACAGGCGACCAAATCGACCGGGGTTTTGTCCTACGTGTAGCTGGGGCTCGCGCGCATCTAGTGGGGCAAGTGGGAGGAGCTGGGGTGGAGCGAGCTCGCCGGAATCGAGCTCGTGGCGGCGGCCGGAGCTCGGCCGTTGGTGGTTTTGCTGCTGCAGCGAGTTAGCGGGGAAACGGACGCACTAGCGAGGCGCTACGAGGTGCGGTGAGTGCGTTAAGCACCCGCGCTTGACCAAATGGCCACCGGAGTGACGCCAGCGTCGAGCTCGCGCGGCGGCGTGCTACGGTGAGAAAGGGGGCGGCTTCTACGGCGAGCAAACGAAGCAGAGGAGAGGGGGGATCGGTAGAGGAGCTAACGGTGGTTGCAGAACGCGTCTCGGCGGGCTCGAGGGAGGTCGAACGTCGTCGGGGCGTTGCCGGCGATCTCGGCGGACCGAGGAAGAAGAAGGCGTCGGGGAGGCGCTTGGAGGCGTCCGGCGTCGCGTGAGTCGACGAGGAGGCGTAGAAGATGGAGGCGGAGCTCACGAGCACGTCAGGGAGGCGAGGGGGTGGCTCTGGTGACAACTACGGCGAACGGCGGTGAGGATCATGCTCGGCCATCGCGGGAGAGGGTGAGGGAGACGAGGGGGAGAGTGAGGGAGGGAGAGAGGGGAACGTGGGGGTCGGGGTGGCACCCCTAGACGCCTCTAGGGCGTCGGCAGAAGCAGGAGGTGGCCGGCATGTGGCCGCGGGCGCCGGCCACGCGCTCCTCGTCCTCCTGGCGGGAGGAGGAGGACGACTGGCAAGGCCAGTCGGCTGGGCCGAGCCAGGTGGGCTGGGCCAGCACAGGTGAGGCCCAGGTGGGTTTCCCTCTCTCTCTTTTTCTTATTTGTTTCTGTTTTCTATTTTTTTCTGCAACAGTTGGGCTTTATTAAAAATGCTAAAACGTTTCCAAAATTCCTGAAAATAATTGTGGGCTCTGTTTAGAATATTTCCAACAGCCCACACTTATTTCCAGAATTATTTCAGCATTTAAATTATTTTATAGCATTTAAATGCCCAAATTCAAATACTTATGAATTAATTCAATGACCTTCGGTTGACCTAGAAAATTGTGCACCAATTTTGCCAGAGGTTCTAACCCAAGACAAAGAGAGTGAACTTTTTAGAAGGGCATTTCAGGTTCATTGAAAATAATTATAGTAAACCCTAGTTGTTTCCAGGGGGGTGTTGGGGGTTCTGTCATCCCCATTTCAAACTTAAAAGGAAATTAAACATGATGCACACTCTAATGCTTGAACTAGCTAGGGTGTGACAACTCACCCCCACTCAAAAGAATCTCGTCCCGAGATTTAGGATCCTCCGAAAAGAAGATGGGGTACTCGAGTCAAAGACGATCCTCCCTTTCCCAAGTGGCTTCTTTCTCGGAATGGTGTGACCATTGAACCTTGAGAAACTTGATATTACGACGTCGAGTGGTACGCTCGGCTTGATCAAGGATACGAACGGGATATTCCCGATATGAGAGGTTATCTTGTAGATCAAGCGTTTCGTGGTCCACTCCACAGATAGGATCCGCGAAGCAACGCCTGAGTTGTGAAACGTGGAAGACATCGTGAACTTGGGAAAGATGCGACGGTAGTTCCAATTGGTAGGAAACTTCTCCTCGTTTAGCGAGAATGTGGAAGGGTCCAATGTAACGAGGAGCCAATTTGCCTTTGATACCGAAACGATGGATTCCCTTTAACGGAGTAACCCGAAGGTAAGCCTTCTCGTCGACTTCATAAGTCATAGGCTTATGTTTACGATCGTATTGACTCTTTTAGAGAGATTGGGCTGTTTTCAATTTCTCACGAATAACGCGAACCTGTTCTTCTGCTTCCTGAATCATATCCGGACCAAGAGTTGTCTTTCCCCGGTTTCAGACCAGTTAAGAGGCGTTCGACATTTTCGTCCATAGAGAACTTCGAAAGGAGCCTTTCCCAAGCTATCTTGATAACTATTGTTGTATGCAAACTCCGCGAATGGAAGGCATTTCTCGCAACCCATTCCGAACGAGATGACAGAGGCTCGGAGCATATCTTCCAGAATTTGATTGACTCGTTCTACTTGACCACTTGATTGAGGATGGAAGGCGGTGCTAAAGGAGAGATGAGTCCCCATAGCATTTTGGAAACTTTCCCAAAATCGAGAGGTGAAGAGACTCCCACGGTCTGAGTTAATTTCCAATGGAACACCATGAAGAGACACTATTCGGGAGATGTATAAATCGGCTAGCTGGCTAGCGGTGATACTCTCACGAACAGGTAGAAAGTGGGCTACTTTGGAAAGACGGTCAATCACGATGAAGATGGAATTATTCCCTCTCTTGGTCCTGGGAAACCCAGTGATGAAATCCATACTGATTTTATCCCATTTCCACTCGAGAATAGCCAAAGGTTGAAGGGTGCCAGCAGGCCGTTGATGCTCTGCTTTAACACGACGACAAACGTCGCAATTAGCAATGTATTGAGCGATTTCTCTCTTCATCCTAGTCCACCAAAACCTCTGGCGTAGGTCTTGATACATTTTAGTACTACCGGGATGGATGGTGAGAGAGGATTCATGAGCTTCCTTAAGTATCAGTCGCCTCAGGTTTCATGCCTTTGGAACCACTAGGCGATTTCCAAAGTATACGACACCTTGATCATCAATGGAGAAACAATTCGCGACTCCTTTCTTAATGTTTCTCTTAATACGGGAGATTCTCAGATCTACCTTCTGTGCCTTGATGATCTGATCCGTAAGGGTAGGTTTCGCCACCAGGGTGGATAGGAATCCTCGAGGAACAATGTGAAGATTTAGCTTACAAAATTCCTCATGGAGAAGTGGTTGACTTTGTTGTAACATCAGGTTGTTACAATAGGATTTACGACTTAGTGCATCAGCCATGACATTGGCTTTGTCCGGGGTGTAAGTTATTCCTAAGTCGTAATCCGAGATCAACTCGACCCAACGTCTTTGCATGAGATCCAAATCTGGTTGGGTGAAGATATATTTCAAACTTTGGTGATCGGTGAAGATCTCGCAACAATTACCGAGGAGGTAATGTCGCCAGGTTTTGAGTGCATGGACTACAGCTGCAAGCTCTAGATCATGTGTGGGATAATTTTCCTCATGTGGGTGTAATCGTCGTGAAGCATAGGCAATTACCTAACGATCTTGCATGAGTATGCAACCTAGTCCTTGTCGGGAGGCGTCGCAATAGATAATAAAGTCCATGGAGAAATCTGGTGGTACCAGTACGGGAGCAGATGTCAGGCGTCTTTTCAGTTCCTGAAAACTGAACTCGCACTGTAGAGTCCACTCAAACTTTTTATCTTTCTTGAGGAGTTCCGTTAGAGGTTTAGCAACCTTGGAGAAATTCTCGACGAAGCGGCGGCAATAGCTCGCTAAGCCAAGGAAGCTCCGAACTTGCTTGACCGTCTCAGGTGGAGTCCAATCAAGGACGGCTTGAACTCACTCGGGATTGATAGCAATACCCTTACCAGAGATTACATGGCCTAGATAGGTCACTTCTGGCAACCAAAATTCACACTTGGAGAATTTGGCATAAAGGCGATGCTCTCGAAGTTTCATCAATACCAGCCTTAGATGTTCGGCATGTTCCTCTTCATTCTTGGAGTAGATGAGTATGTCATCGAGGTATACTATGACAAATTTATCCAAATACTCCATGAAGACCGAGTTCATTAACCGGGAGAAGGTAGCTGGGGCATTGGTTAAACCGAAGGACATAACGGTGTACTCGTATTGGCCATAACGAGTAACAAAGGCCGTTTTGGGAATGTCCCCGTTTCTGATTTTGATTTGATGGTAGCCCAACCTCAAATCCATCTTGGAAAAGACTGAGGATCCAGCGAGCTGATCATACAGATCATTGATCCTGGGAAGCGGATACTTGTTCTTGAGGGGACCAGGTTGACAGGTCGGTAATCTACAACCATTCGATCCGTTCCATCCTTCTTCTTGACAAAGAGGACGGGGCAAGCCCAAGGAGAGGAACTAGGACGGATGAAACCCTTTTTCAAGGACTCATCGAGTTGGTTCTTAAGCTCGGCTAGTTCTAAGGGTGCCATCTTGTAGGGTCTTCTAGAAATTGGAACGGTTCCAGGAACAAGGTCTATCACAAACTCAACATCCCTGTCAGGTGGAACACCTGGCAGTTCTTCTGCAAAGACATCCGGAAAGTCTTGGACTACCAGAACATCCTCAAGGTCTGGAAGGGGGTTGGAATTTAGGGAGTAAAGCTGGCGCTTGGCCACTCGAGTTAAGACATTGACTGTCTTGCCCGATGGGTGAGTAAGTTGAACGGTTCTAGTGGCACAATCAATCTTAGCATAATGTGCTGACATCCAGTCCATACCCAAAATGATGTTTATGTCCGAGGACTTGAGAGCTATTAAGGAAGCAAGGAAGACAAGTCTATCGGCAATAATTTCGTTCCCATGGCTTACTCTAGAAGTTTGCCATTTGGAACCCGGAGTTTGAATTACCATGGAAGTGGGCATGTCACAAAATGTCGTGTTATGCATTCGAGCATAGTTCTCGGATATGAATGAATGAGATGCTCCAGTATCAAAAAGGAGAGATGCCGGATGGCAGTTAACAAGGAGCGTACCAAGGACGACGTTAGGATCCTCATGAGCCTCCTCGGCTGAAACATAGTTGACATGGCCACGGGCAGTGGTGGCCGGCTTGGCGTAGAATGTCTTTCCCGTGGGCTTACCATGGCCAACGGACTTTCCAGTTTGATTAGGGTTGTTCTGGGGACACTCTCGACTATAGTGACCCGGCTCTCCACACTTGAAGCATGTCACCACATTGGGGCGTGGAGCAGCATTAGCAGCGGGGCCACCATAGGGCTTGGGCGGTGCAAATTTCTGGTTGGGACGAGGCGCCTCAAAGGATGGCCTTGGGATGAACCTGGGTGGCAGTGCCGTGCTTGGGACCCACACCCGGCGCTTCTGAGCTCTAGAGCCGGATGAAGAGCCAAAATCACGGGAGTGCTTGCGTGAAGCATCATAATCAGTCTGGCCTATCTCAGCAATGATGGCTTTGTTGACCAACTTCTGAAAGGAGGTGCACTCGTGCAGACGAAGATCGCGGCGAAGCTCAGGGTTAAGTCCCTTGCGGAACCTTGCCTGCTTCTTAGCGTCAGTAGATACCTTTTCGGGAGCATAACGTGCCAGATTCCCAAATTCATGACTATAAGCATCCACAGTCAGTCTTCCTTGGGTGAAATTGCAGAACTCCTCCCTCTTGCGATCCATGAGACCTTCCGGAATGTGATGTTCATGGAAAGCTTCACTGAATTTAGCCCAAGTAGTAATTTGGCCGACCGGGCGCATAGCTTCGAAGTTTTCCCACCAGAGGCTAGCAGGGCCTTCGAGGTGATAGGCAGCATAAGTAACCTTGCCGGCTTCGGCTACGTTGGCAGAACGTAGCTTGTGGGTATGCTGCGAAGCCAGTCATCCGCATCGAGGGGCTCGACGGAATGGTTAAACTTTGGTGGGTACAGCTTGATAAAGTCATTGATTGACACCAAGTCATTTCGCTGATGGCGTGCAGTGTTCTGCTCAATCCGCTCTAGCAGGCGGTTAGTCTCACGCTTGTTTCTTTCCGCCTCCAGCATCACTTTGGCCAGAGAAGGCGGGTGAGGCAGATTTTGACCCCTAGTTGCACTGGCTTCCCCCTGCTCCGAGGCAACAGGGTTGCTGCGGGTGTTGACCATCCTAGGAGAAAACAAGACAATGGTTTAGATAAGGATGGCTCAAACTTAGCAGGGAAGTGCAGAATGTAATGGATAACACGGAATGCAGACATGTTCATCCGTATGTCATGGTAATATAAAACTGCCATATATATACCAACGGTCATACACATCATACATAGTTTAGTACAAGCCCAGGCTATAGTACAACTATGATGAAAGACGTTACATCTCATCGGAGGCATTCCAAACTCCTATACATTATTTGTCTACACCTCCGGAATTGATTACACACAAAGTCATATTCCACAAGTCACACAGGACAGTGGAGATACAACTACTACAATACTAGTGATACTACTACTAACTCAGACAGCTCCGTAGTAGTCCTCATAGAAGTCACCTCCATAGCCTGGATGTTCAACGTGATCATCCGGAAACAGACGGTCCTGAGGAGCTTGTGGACCAAAGGGGCTAGGATGAGGTATTGGACCAACAAAAGGTGGCCTGCGGGGACCATGGGGTGGGGTGATGCCCCCCACATCACGCCAATCCACCATGTCTGGCAGAGCAGATCTCACAGGATATAGATCCCTTGTATCCATACATCTAGCTTGCACCGCAGGTGCAAACCGAGTCAATGTAGCCCAGTGATCAGCACGGGTATTGAAAAGCTCCAGCCTCAAGGCCCGATTCTCTCGGTCCTTATCTTCGAGCATCTCGGCAGTGGTACGAGTTAATGAGTCCTCCTGAGTGGAGTCAGCATAGATAGCCTGAAGATACCCTTGCGCTCCCGGAAGTGAAGCTGGCATGTAACGGAAGTCGGTGTTCCGAAGCAGGCTAGTCCGGACTCGCATGATGGTCATCATGGAATAGGCAGCATCCTGCACAGCCATCTCAACAGTAACCTCGAGTCCATAGGAACAGTGAAGGGGCTCGGTAGATCCAGGATAAGAAGGAAATATCCTGACGGTGCAGAAATATTGGCTTTGACTAAAGTCACGGAACTGCTCTTCGACAGTGTATTCGGGATACCAACGGTAACCTGTCTCGATCATTACCCGGACTAACATAGCAGTATGACCGGGCACGTCGAGGCACCGGGTCAGGCGAACCACTTGGTTTTGAGCACGGTTGGCCATCTGAAAGCACAACCACAATGCAAAGACATTAGAATTTCTAGGGAAAATTGGACAGCATAATAGCTGTAAATGCTCAGAAAAAGATTTGAGACATCCACAACAGTTTGCAATACCACTCAACAACATCATAACAAGGTTCTGATCCAATTAGCAACATACTAAAAATAGTAGAAACTGAACAGGGACTAGTAACAACAATCCTATAAGCTACTACGGATTAGTAACACGTGAACCTGATAGAAGAAGAGAGCCTAGTCCTTAACCCACGTTGAACGAGAAGAGAATGACTCAGATCAGAGGGCATAAGGTAAAGGAGTAAAAGAGCCTTACGTTCCCTCCCACAATCAATTCCCCTACATATAACTAAAGCATTTCTAGACTCGACATCGACCAGTTTGGCTCAACGAACCTACAGGAAGTCCGGCTCTAATGCCAACGCTTTCAGAACCCCGATTCCAAGCCACATCGATCTAGCCGGTAACTCCTCATATCACTTTGCGGCCTCACGCATGGTATCCCACGGGTGTCGCCTTACCGTGGCCCGGGACCATTTGCGCCTTTTGGCCACGTATATGATAGTGTCGCTAGCATCCATATGACAGAGAACCCGGGCCGACATGGCTAGTCGTGAACCCAAAGCGGCACAGACCTATGGAGACAGGCATACATGAATCACATCGAGCATGTCGGTCATCAGCGAGTGATTCCGGGCTGTAGCACTGGGCTAACAGGACTCCGGGGAACCCGGGCTGTAGCAGGCTAGGCAAGACTCCGGATGTCACTGCGTGACATTTCCCCGAAGGGACAGACATAGGAACGACGTGAAACACATGCCGGCCAGTCAAGTGTCCTGAGCAGTAGTGCTGGGCTAGCAGGACTCCGGTGAACCGGGCTGTAGCGGACTACTATGGCTCGAGGAACACTAGACTACATTTCCCCATAAGAAAGGCTGCCAAGGATAAACGACTAGATTGTTGGATCCCACTCATACCAAGCATTTCAATCATACACACAATATGCCCGATATGAGTACATACAACATGGCATCACAACAAAACTCTACAACTCAAGTACTTTATTTAAAGGCTCCAGAGAGCCATACATAAGAAGTTCATACAGATAGGGGTCACATGACCCGACACTCAAGTCATACAATCATACAGGCACATGCGGAAGCAACTAGTCTAAGTACAGACACTAGAAAGAAAGAAGGCTTCTCGAAGCCTGTCTATCTACATAGGGCCCTCCATGGCCAGGATCACCACATGGGTGGCTAGTCACTCGTCGACATCAAGGTCTACATAAAACCCATCGGAGGGGGCGGTGTTCTCGTCTGAAAACAATAAATAAGCAAACATGAGTATAAGGTACTCAGCAAGTCTTACATCAGAACCTACTATACATGCTTATTCTCAAGAAGGTGGTGGGGTTATTGCAGCAAGCCAGCTTTGACCCTTGGCTAAGCTATCCTACGGTACTCCACTAGTAAAATAGTTCTCGCACACGAGTCCACTACTCACCAACACAATACTCCACCGGGGATCCTCCCTCTTCATCCTACGAGAGGCCCATCCTCGGTACTCACACTTATCTTGAGACTTTCAGTAGTATCCATTAACTTGTCTATGAATTGTATAGGCAACTAAGTAGTCCTTTACCGCGGACGTGGCTATTCGAATAGTTTATACCCTGCAAGGGTGTACTTCGTCACACATGTTTCCACCACTTAGCGTCTGCACACGACATGTGCTCGGCAGACTTCAAGCGAAAACCGACGTGGGTGTAGACCATGACCTGACTAACCTCACAAGTCTCTAGTCCAGGTTTATCACCTATTCAGGTTCCATCCGCAAGGAAATCCGGCCGGGGTGTCCTCAACGGCCCCAAACGATGTGTACAGGGTTCCCGAGACACCAAACGGGCGACTCGGTACACCATGCCACGGTGTATCTACCGCATCATAGCCCACCCCTAGGGTCAGCGCTACGCACGGCCGCCAACACATAACCTACAAGCACCAGAAACTAGTTGCAACTCCTGGACAAAGGACGAGATGGGTCAGTAAGTCGAGCGGGGTCATATTTCAGGGCCCAATGTGTGGTAGTAACTGAATCTTAAATCACGCATACCGATCTCAGTTCTTATGGACGGCCTCAATGAAACAACCCACCATGTACTCCTACATGGCCTCTCATCGATACCTTTACCAAAACATGTTCAACACTTCCCTCACATTACCGACATAATCATATCACTCTAGCCCATCACCCAGATGAACCAGACCTGACACAACTCTAAGCATAGCAGGCATAGCAAGGTAGGAATCACATACATGGCTCAATCAACTCCTACACATGATAGTGGGTTTTATCTAGTTACTGTGGCAATGACAGGTCATGCAGAGGATAAGGGTTCAACTACCGTAGCACACAGCAGTTTGAATCGCGTTGTCTTAATGCGGTAAAGAAGAGCAGAAGCGAGAATATGGGTTTGTATCGGAATGATCAATGGGTTGCTTGCCTGTTGTAGAGGTAGTAGGGTACTGCCCTTCAGACGGATACTCGGGGTTATCCTCGGAGGCAGAACCTACCACGAAAGACACACGGAACATGATCAACACATGGCAATATGCAACAATATGATGCATGCTATGACATGGCAAGATGAAAGTTTCTTGGCCTAATGCAAGCTAAAATAGAGGGGGATGAACTCATTTGAATCAAAGATTCAAATATTAGCTCGTTAAACATGGCCTTATTAGTGCATAACCTTATTCTGCTTAAACAGCAAGGTTAACTTGTTTTGTCATGCATGAAACCATTACAGATGGATAGATTGAATTTTTTGATCATTTTTCATATATAAATCTTTGCATTTGGAGCTATGGTTGATTTTCTATGATTTTTAGAAGTTTTGACTATTTTCTGGAATTTTCTATTAAAAAATAAATCCAGTAATTGAATCAATGCGTGAGCACTGCGTCACTGTGACGTCAGTGGGTCAATGGCGCCAGCCCAGGTCAAACCTGACTGGTGGGCCCCTTCTGTTAGTCTCTCAGCTAACTAACAGAGTTAGTTAGTGTTTAGTTAGCACTAAACGGGGTTAGTTAGGCCCTGGGCCCACATGTCAGTGAGAGAGGGTTAGTTAACGATGTCATTAACCTCTAACAGAGTGATTAGCTCTAATTAAAATTAATCTAATTTAGTTAGGAGCCGGCCCCACCTATCAGTGACTCGGGCGGGGTCAAACAGGGGTCAAACCCCTGGTCAGCGGGTGTTAATCCCGCCGGCGTTGAGTCGCCGGCGAGGCCGAAACGGCGGAGAGCTTCGGAAATCACCCATAGGCGACCAAATCGACCGGGGTTTGGTCCTACGCGTAGCTGGGGCTCGCGCGCATCTAGTGGGGCAAGTGGGAGGAGCTGGGGTGGAGCGAGCTCGCCGGAATCGAGCTCGTGGCGGCGGCCGGAGCTCGGCCGTTGGTGGTTTTGCTGCTGCAGCAAGTTAGCGGGGAAATGAATGCACTAGCGAGGCGCTACGAGGTGCGGTGAGTGCGTTAAGCACCCGCGCTTGACCAAATGGCCACCGGAGTGACGCCGGCTGTCGGTGTCAAAACCGGCGGATCTCGGGTAGGGGGTCCCGAACTGTGCGTCTAGGATCGATGGTAACAGGAGGCAGGGGACACAAAGTTTTACCCAGGTTCGGGCCCTCTTGATGGAGGTGAAACCCTACGTCCTGCTTGATTAATATTGATGATATGGGTAGTACAAGAGTAGATCTACCACGAGATCGGAGAGGCTAAACCCTAGAAGCTAGCCTATGGCATGATTGTTGTTCTGTATGTCCTATCGACTAGCCTGGCCCTGGTTTATATAATGCACCAGAGGCCTAGGTTAACAAGAGTCCTAGCCGAATACGCCGGTGGGGAGTAGTCCTTGTCTTGATCGCCAAGTCTTTGTGGAATCTTCCTTGTATGCGGCAGCTGTCCGAACTGGCCCATGAGTATACGGCCACGGGGGTCCTCGGCCCAATCTATCAGATCGGGAGATGACGTGTTGAGTACCCTCTAGTCCAGGACACCGTCAGTAGCCCCCTGAACCGGTCTTCAAGTTAGGGACGCTCCTCGTTCTTCCGAACCGTTCTTCATCTTCGGTTGACGGTCTTGAAAACTGGTTCAACAAATCTTCTCATCTTCGATCTTGAGGATCGCCAAAATGCATTCGGCGAGTTTACACGTCGGGTATCCGAGGAGCCCCTTTATGTGTCCGGCCTTTATCAATGCCTTGTTATTTTTACGCCACACCTCGGGTTTGAAGTTGTTCCCGGGAGGCAGTGTCCTCTTGCGTCCGAGCTCTAATGCCAGACTGCATTCGAGGTATCTTTTGCGGCCGAGCACCAATGCTGGACCACTTCCGAGCTCCAACGCCGGAATGTATCCGAGCTCCAACGCCGGACTATGTCCAAGCTCCAACGCCGGACAGTGTCCCAGCTCCAACGCCGGACTATATCCGAGGTGTTATATCACCTTAGTTCAAAAAAGTTGAAGGAGTTTAGCCGAGCTTAATGCCGGAAATGCCCTCTATGGAGCCTGCCACTAGCGCCCGAGCTTTATGCCGGACTGCTTCCGAGGTGGTGCACCACCCCGAATGTGGGCCGATTTTTGTGAATATTTTTTATTGGTGCAATTTATTCTCTGCTGAGATATATAGCCAGTAGCCCCCAAGGTGTGTATCGGTCTAAAACCTGAGATGCACCTGAAGGATGACGTAAGACTGCTGATCCCAGTAGCCGCTAAGACTCGGGTTGATTTGCAAAATCGGCCTGAGGATCAAGTCCAAGCTCGGCAGAATACTTCGGGACACTAAAAGCGGCGTGCTCAGTCTTCGAGACTCAGGTTGTGTGCGGCCGACCAACCTGAGGATCAAAATCTCCTCGGAAACTATATTGCACATAAAATTTTCTGCATTGGACAAGCAATGCAGTAGCCCCCGAGACACTGGTCGGGTGGTAACACCAGATCAGGGGATCGATGTGCCCCTTTAATATTTGTAAATAATAAGCCCGAAGCCCAGTAGCCCCCGAGCCTTAATGCGGGCACGAGTGGCCGAATTAAGGATCAATATCCATAGTAAAATCACAAATTATGTGTAATGACTCTATGTATCCAAGTACTTTACGTCATTAATGCTCGGATCCGCATTGTACAAAACTTTGTTGACCGACCATCGGCTTCCACCTCCTCGGCCAGTAGCCGAGGAGTGTTTGTCCTACTTTATAAAGCCTTTATGAGGGCAAAGATTTACAACAAACAAGGCAATCTGGCCATACGGTTTTATAAACAAAGGTACACAGAGAGTTATATTACTTTTTAACAGAAGAAATGTCTTCCAAAGAAAATAGTCCTGCTATCGGTTCCTTTCTTTGGGTTGTCATGCTAAGCATGATCATTAAACCTCAGCTCTAATGTAAGAGCAAAATATCGAGGATTTAGTTTGGGAGGCCAGTTAATAGCCCCCGGTAGTGTTTGGCAATAGTCGGGGTCTAGCCGTAAACACTTCGGCCAATGTTATAAACTGCCCGTCATTTAACATAGTCATCAGATCGCTGACCAGTTTACGCTTATTGTGACAGTCAGTTTTCGGCTTTCTCCACTGAGGTGCTTAACCATGTGAGCTGGAAGCACAATCGCAGTGGTTCTCCCTTTGCATGCCTAGCCGAACAAAACGGAACATAGGAAGCAAGTGCAGGAGCCGGGCAACCCAACTATTGACCGAAGACACAATTCGAAACCGATGCATATATAGCAATATCTGAGAATGTTTTTGCCGAATCCCTAAAGGTGTCCGGCGTTGCACTGCGAGACTAATGCTGGAAAAGCACAAATAGTTTAAAAGTGCCAAAAAGCTTGGAAAACCAAGAAACGTCAGTAAAAACATGACGTCCGAACAAGATCAAGTGTTCAGTGCCAATCCGGAAATTGGTCTTAGAAAAAAGAAGTGCTTCTGTCGTGCTTTAACATGATACATCCTATCTCAAGACTTCGAGCGGGTCAGCCTACGGCTTCAACCTCCTATCCCGAGGGCGGAGTACTTCTCATTAGGCCAGTTTAGCAAACTAAACTCTAGCGGCTTTGAGAGAGAAATTAGGCTCCCCGGCTAGTGACCGCACACTCGTGTCGAAAAAAGGAGTGATAAATAATAATAAAACTTTGCAACGACTAAGAAGAAGAACACTTATTATAAAACGGCTCAAATAAACTTAAGAGCCCCCAAGTGAATTGAGTAAAAGAATGATTCCATGTACCGAAGTACTTATATCATATCTATGTTCAACCGAACTTTAAACGCGTCTTAACCGACCGTCGGCTTCTCCCTCTTCGATCAAGGACCGAAAAGTGTTATGTACTCCATCTGCCGAGAATATTGACGGTGTTTCCAATAACCAGGCAATCAGGCCATAAGGCTATAACAGACAAAGCGCGCTCATGGAACTTATGCTATATTACTGCAAAGTGTAAGAAGCATCTTCGAAGAAAATAGTACCCCCACCGATACCTTTCTTCGGTGCTCATTATTACTATGAGACTTGTGCAATAGATTTTTTGTACTCATGAGTTCCGTTGTGTGCCGACCATCATTAAAAACTATAAGAGCGCTAGCTTTTGGCTTCACCCAGTCTGAGGTCCGGCTCGGGTGACCCGATCGTGACAATCGCAGAGGTGCTCCCTTTACTCCCTAGCCGAACAATCGGGAACATAGGGGTAAACACAGGAGCGAGGCAACCCAGCTTGCAAATCGCTTAAGTCAATATGGTGCATATTGTGGCATAACACACGAACAAGGAACGAAGTCGTACAAGTATAATCATATGCAAGAGGAAAAAGCTTCATAAAGGAATCCCCCAAGTGAATTGGGTCCTTGAATTTGTGTGTCACAAACAAAGTTTGGACAAGGAAAATTTTTTACAAGCAACTTTTTTCCAAAAAAGTATAATGCTTGGTCGAACCGAACACAAGTAAAAAATTTAAAACTTTGAGCATGAAGGCAACTTAGCTGGTTAATGTGTTCGGTATTGATGACGCGGTCCGAGCTTGATGCGGGACAAGGTGCCATCCCCCAAGCCGGTCCCGAGGTGGCGGAGCAAGGAGCTCGGCACTCCGAAGTGGTGACATAGCACGGTCAACGCAGGCCGGCAGAGTGATGCCGAAGTCCCCGGCATGGGGTAATGAAGTGTTGACGAAGCCCCCCGTACAGCCGAGGTGACGCCAAAGGATATAGTCCTGCTGGATCATTTTCCTATACCACATAAAATAGTGCAAACCGGAGATAATAGTGATAATGATAATTAAAAAAATGTTGCATAATAAATAATTTATGCAAAGTGAGGAATAGAAGAAATATGGCCTGGCGCCGAAGCCAATGTTGATGCAGGGCGTCGGCGTGATGTAGTAAGGGCGTGGCAAAGCCTGAATTCATAGGTCGGTCCGAGCTCCGGATGCGGCGTTCGCCGGACTATGTACGGAAACTGATCGAACCACCACGCGACCGTCGTTAATGCGGTCACCATTTGATAGACCTGTGTACATATCATGGACAAACCAGAGTAATAATTCCTTGGGAAAAATGAACCCAAACAAGCAAAAAATACTAGGATTAATAGCACCTGGTTTATTTGTTGTAGCAATCCGAAGGAAGGCGATTCCCAAAATTGGGACTCGCTCCGCGCACCGACGGCATGATAATGCTGGTAAAGGTTGGCTCGCCGAGGCACAGCCCTCGGTCCAGCTAACGTGACGGAGCTGGTCGGCTAGTGACGCCAAAGTGTCCGGAGTATGTTGATGAAGAGATGGCGAAGCCCCCGGTCCAGCCGAGATGTCGAAGTAGGTCGGCGTGATGGACACCAGCTTGAAGAAGCGATAGTGCGGCCCTGTTGATGCAGGTCGTGACATGGTCGATGCCGGCTTGATGAAGCGACTGTGCGGCGATGCCGGTATGCCCGCTCCGTGTAATACGTGGGGCGGCGATGTTGATTATGATTTATCCTTCGCGATGCCAGACTCTTGTTCGGCTTGCCGAGATGATGATCCGAAGAAGTTGAGCTCGGCTAAAGTGACGACGTGTCTAGCGCAGGTCGGCAGCCGTGGAGTAATATTGCCGGACTAGTTTGACACCAGCATGATATTGAAGATCATCTTCAAAAGATTTTAAAGTTAGTGGGATGTGCTCGGAAACAAAACATAATACCCCATACAAACCTTCCTTCAAAAAGGATGTCCGAAATCCCGTTCATAAAAAAGACGAACTCGGGTCGGATTCGTTTTTGCGCAGAAAACAGATCCGAAAAGTGATGCACTAATCGGAAGGTTCCCGGAGTTTGGACGGTCGGATCGAGCTGAAATTCGGAGGGGTGGTAGATATAGGAATTCCGCAGCCGATCAACGGTTGGATCTTCGAAAGTACGTCCGAGCTAGAAGCTGGACACCACGCCCTAAACTTGTCCAGATTCCCGTCCAGATTTGACAGGGCTCCGGTATATCGCGGATTGCCAGAGATTCCTCCATCGGAACTCGAAGAAATTTTTCAGGGTTGTTGTAGACCCAATTTTTCACAATTCTACCAAAGCAATCGTTAAAACTACACTTGAGGAGGCGGTGGCGGCGGATACAAGTTCGCTGTCCAGAAAAACAGCACGGTCGCCCGAGGGCAATGTTAACGTTGAGCCCCCGGGATCCCTGGATGATTCCTCCATGATCTTGATAGAGATCGGAGTTGACGTTGATGAAGGCCCTCATCCGAACATGGTGATCCGAACACAGGGCGCAATTCTTGGTCGAATCAAGGTGACCAGTCGAACTGGTGACGAAGACGCCGAAGTCGCAGTTGATCTGCAGGCGAGCCATCGATCCTTTTGTCGATCACACAGCGGAACTCTCAATGAAAGCACCAATGTCAGTGTCAAAACCGGCGGATCTCGGGTAGGGGGTCCCGAACTGTGCGTCTAGGATCGATGGTAACAGGAGGCAGGGGACACAAAGTTTTACCCAGGTTCGGGCCCTCTTGATGGAGGTGAAACCCTACGTCCTGCTTGATTAATATTGATGATATGGGTAGTACAAGAGTAGATCTACCACGAGATCGGAGAGGCTAAATCCTAGAAGCTAGCCTATGGTATGATTGTTGTTCTATATGTCGTATCGACTAGCCTGGCCCTGGTTTATATAATGCACCAGAGGCCTAGGTTAACAAGAGTCCTAGCCGAATACGCCGGTGGGGAGAAGTCCTTGTCTTGATCGCCAAGTCTTTGTGGAATCTTCCTTGTATGCAGCAGCTGTCCGAACTGGCCCATGAGTATACGGCCACGGGGGTCCTCGGCCCAATCTATCAGATCGGGAGATGACGTGTTGAGTACCCCCTAGTCCAGGACACCATCACCGGCGTCGAGCTCGCGCGGCGGCATGCTACGGTGAGAAAGGGGGCGGCTTCTATGGCGAGAAAACGAAGCAGAGGAGAGGGGGGATCGGTAGAGGAGCTCACGGCGGTTGCAGAACGCGTCTCAGCGGGCTCGGGGGAGGTCAGACGTCGTCGGGGCGTTGCCGGCAATCTCGGCGGACCGAGGAAGAAGAAGGCGTCGGGGAGGCGCTTGGAGGCGTCCGGCATCGCGTGAGTCGGCGAGGAGGCGTAGAAGATGGAGGCGGAGCTCACGGGCACGTCAGGGAGGCGAGGGGTTGGCTCTGGTGACAACTACGGCGAACGGCGGCGAGGATCGCGCTCGGCCATCGCGGGAGAGGGTGAGGGAGACGAGGGGGAGAGTGAGGGAGGGAGAGAGGGGAACGTGGGGGTTGGCGTGGCACCCCTAGACGCCTCCAGGGCATCGGCAGAAGCAGGAGATGGCCGGCGTGTGGCCGCGGGCGCCGGCCACGCGCTCCTCGTCCTCCTAGCGGGAGGAGGAGGACGACTGGCAAGGCCAGTCGGCTGGGCCGAGCCAGGTGGGCTGGGCTAGCAGAGATGAGGCCCAGGTGGGTTTCCCTCTCTCTCTTTTTCTTATTTGTTTCTGTTTTCTATTTTTTTCTGCAACTGTTGGGCTTTATTAAAAATGCTAAAACGTTTCCAAAATTCCTGAAAATAATTGTGGGCTCTGTTTAGAATATTTCCTACAGCCCACACTTATTTCCAGAATTATTTGAGCATTTAAATTATTTTATAGCATTTAAATGCCCAAATTCAAATACTTATGAATTAATTCAATGACCTTCGGTTAACCTAGAAAATTGTGCACCAATTTTGCCAGAGGTTCTAACCCAAGACAAAGAGAGTGAACTTTTTAGAAGGGCATTTCAGGTTCATTGAAAATAATTATAGTAAACCCTAGTTGTTTCCAGGGGGTGGGTGTTGGGGGTTCTGTCATTCCCATTTCAAACTTAAAAGGAAATTAAACATGATGCACACTCTAATGCTTGAACTAGCTAGGGTGTGACATCTACACTGCAAATGTCCCTGCTCATCTTCAGTATAAGGAACATACTGTACTACTATCATACTCCCTCCGTTACAAAATATAAGTCTTGGTAGAGATTTCCACTATGGATCACATACATATGTATCCAAATACATTTTAGAGTGTAGATTCACTCATTTTGCACCATATGTAGTCCATGGTGGAATCTATACAAAGACTTGTATTTAGGAACAGAGAGAGTACATATTAAAGAAGAACGGAAGAGGAACATGGTAAAGAAGAGCAAGCAGATTTTGGATAATAAAATGTTGGTTGTGCAGTGCCCACACATGATGAACCAGAGCGCATTAAGAATGCAACTCCCAGCTGTCTCTCGACCATTTCAGGCGGTTGGATGAAGATCCTACGTCTCCTAACCCTTCTTCTTCCTCGTCTCTGATTGTTCCCATACAGAACACCGCACGGGCCGCCGGCCGGACCACCGGCCCCACCGCCTGTGTTCCTCCGCAACCCCCACCCCCGCCCCAACCCCCACCCGCGTCGAGTTTTCTTCGTTCAGTGAGGCCCCGCAACCACCCGAGCCCCTTCGATCGTACCGGCGAAGTCCGGCGAGCTCTGAAAAATTGACTGACCCAATTTTGAAATTTAGTCTACTATGATTTAACTAGTGTGGAATATAAAAGGGGAAAACCATAAGCATTGGGATTATAGTGTTGAGCGTTCCATGGCGGATCTGAAGGTGCAAACCGGACAAAGGCAACTTCGCAACCAAGACAAGAAATCATAGTAAAGGAGTGGCGATCTATTTTCTTGCTGTGATAAATAAGTTGAGCAGATACGAAAGAGTACCGCCTCTGGTGCGGCGCCGTGTACGCATCTGCTGAGAATTTGACGGTGCTGCGGTAGCGATGGCTGTCGGCAGCGTGGAAGCAGATCTAGGAGGGTAGACGGTGGCGGCGGGGCACAGTGGACGAGACGGTCGTAGGAGCGGCACCAGCAAGATGGACGACGGCGGGGATGAAGCGAGAGGACGGGATGCAAGGATCCCGGTCCGAAGCCGTGGATGAGAGAGGTCGATCTCTTCTAATGGACGATGGCGTCGGGGTATCAGCTCCGGCATGGTGGAGTAGGACGGCGGTGGATGGGGTGGCGGACGGCGGCGGACGGAGGAGGGTGGGGTGGAGAGGGTGTTTTGGCGCCCACGGAGTACGAATGGGGAAAAGGGAGGTAGAGAGTACGGGGGAACCATGTATTCAGGGCGCGCTTGTCTCAAATGCAAGGAAATTTATAAACTTAGCCCCCGTTTCAAATTTCTACTACATCACAACAACATTAGTTGGTTGGGGATAGGACGGTAATCTCGCATACACCCAATATTTGCCGACGAGAGTTTGTTTTTGGCGCCCACCGTGTATGAATATGAATCGGGGAGGGAGTCGATTTCGGCCGAGGACACACTGTGTTTTGGCGCCCACCGTGTATGAATCCGGATGAGAGGCGGTTGCGTCACATTTGGGTGAAATTACAAACCTACCCCTATTGAAACCTATATAAATCCAGCAGATAGGCTTTGCGTGGCAGGGATAGGCAGTATTGATTTCCATCTCGCAGATTTTGGTTTCGGGCGGTTACTGCGACTTTCCCCGCTTCGTTCAAATTTTGCAGAGTGCACGTTTACCATGCCAACTCAATTCGAATCCCGTTTGTATTCTATTTTTTCGGGCGAAATCCATTTTCAATTGGAATTACATTCTATATACATCATTTTTTATATATACTTTCAAAAGCACAACAAAGAATCTGCTCCTTTATATGTATAATATGATTTACAAATACAACGATCTCAAAATCTTAAGTTGAATTCGAAAAAATTTAATCAAATTATGTTCTACTAAAATGTATGGATCAGTAATATCTACATATTAAATAACATAGATGTGCGTGAATTCATATGAATATGCATGTTTGATAGATCAATTTTGGTTCGAGTATGGATTACATGTATCATCATCTTGAATTCAAATATTTGAATCATTTTTTTGTTCACTCCTTTCACGACCATCTCTCTCGCATGCATGCTCCTTCAGGTAGCTATCACTCTCTTTTCTCCACCTCACCCGCACGCTGACTTCATGTTTCTCCTATCCTCGCAAACATGGTCTCTCGACGTCTCCCTTTAGAAGTGTCACAGTCTCCCTATCATTATACATTACACGGTTGTCATTATCTCTCACGTCTCTACTGTTCTCTGGTATCACTCGGTACCTAAGCTTTCTTTTTCACCGCCACACACACAGTCTCCATTCGTCTTTCACTTTGTCTTTCTCTCTATGGGATTCTCTCACACACCCTATATGTCTCTACATATGACTCATACCACTAAAATTACTCTCTCTCTCTCTCTCCTGTAGACACAACATTTGTTGCGGTCTCCTTTTCGTCTCCATCCCAGACTGACATTATTCATTTGTTTACCGATCAGACAACCCCGACTACCGTCTCCTCTCTCTCTCACACACACACAACTCCTGCTTCCACTCCCCTTCCCGACTACCATCTCTCTCCTCACACACAAAACTCTCTCTTTCGCACCCCGACTCGTATTTCTCTCACAAACATTTATCGACTAGCTAGCCTCTAGATAGGTTTATACACCCGCGCACTCGTGCTTCCACCATCGCATACATGTCGCTCTCCCGCTCCTTGTATCTATGTAGATTTTTCTCCCCTTCTTGAGACACGCACTCTCGATCATGCACACACACACACACACTATCGCCTCATTTTAAGTTGATACATATCACACACACACACTCCTTGTGTCTTTGTCACACATGCACTCTGTCCTCCTCCACTCTCCCTCTCTCTCTCACACACACATGGGCTTTTT
Source organism: Triticum urartu (assembly GCF_003073215.2). NCBI lineage: Eukaryota > Viridiplantae > Streptophyta > Magnoliopsida > Poales > Poaceae > Triticum > Triticum urartu. The sequence continues at coordinate 279,812,202 of NC_053027.1, read as the reverse complement.
GCAACAACTAGCAAGATGCCCATGCGTTGCACGGAACATCAAGATGCATTTGTATGAGTAGTTTATCTTGTGGGGGAAAAGGATGAATGAGGGAAGGCCTTATTTCCAAATGTGGAGAGGGGTGTGGGTATCTTTTTGCAAAATTGCCATAGTTTCCTTCCTATCCATCAGATATAGATCGGACGGCCTATATTGCAGGATGGCAGGCACACGATCATCACCGACAATGCTTTTTATAAGAGTAGGGATAAAAAATAGAGTTGGTGATGATGGTGGGCCTGCCATCCTGCAATGTCGGTCGTCCGATTTATATCTGACGGATATGAAGGAAAATATGGCAATTTACCCGCACTCTTCACCACATTTGCAGATAAGGCCTTCCCTCGTTCATCCTTTTCTCCCACAAGATCTTGATGTTCCGTGCAACACATGGGAATCTTGCTAGTAAGAGTAGAAATTAGACATATACCACTTCTCGAATCTTGAAACCAACAACATTCCTCCCTTATCTCATCAAAACCGCCAAAGGAATATATTTTGAGTGAAACATAACATATTTTTAGTGATATACGTATTTCAAAACTAGACTTCTTTTTCTATCAAATCGGTGAATATGTATTAATCTACTTTGATCGCATGGCAACGCATTGGCACATTGCTAGTAGTTATTATAATTTTTTGGACACCAGACACATGGTGGAGTACATATACGAAGAGAAGAGGCGCACGCACGCAGTCGGCCTCTCGCTGTCTCGCACACATGAGTGTTATGTAAAGGCGGCGTTAACAAATAAACCCTAAAACCCTAGGTGCACGATTGCTGCATTCGCGGGTACCGGGTACGTGGTGGACCAACTTTGTAGGAATAGTCAGCTCGCGTGATAATTTGATCCGTAGGAGTTGATGGTCGGGACCACAGGTGAACGACTTGGAGCGCGGTGGCTCGCTAGTTGCCACAGATCCAGTAGCCATGTTTAAAATATCGTTTTTACCGGGTTTAAGAGTTCCGATTTTCAATGGTGCGTTATAAGTAGTAAGTAGTTTTTAGAATGATTGGTATGGAGTGAAAATGGAATTCATAGTACTACGTACCTCCTTGGCGTATGGTTGTATGGTTTTTTTGCGGTGGAGGTTGTATGGGTTTATGTTGCGAGATGTTGAACCTGGTAGTTCTAGGGCAAATACTATGGTTTAGATTTAGATGCTGGTTTTCAGTAATGAAAATCGGAAGGGGAAACCTTTCTTTGATTAAAAAAACTACTACCTCCATTCTGGTTTACTAGTCCCCATCGTACTTTGGGTCAAAGTTTGTCCACGAATTTTACTTGTAAAATGTGAATGGAAAACGAGATTTTGTTATACCCAAACAAAAAAGGACTGGAGGAAGTGATTGCTCTGACACGGACGCGACCTCTCATAGCACAGGCATTGAACCGGCGCGCCAGCCAAGAGGGCCGCACTCGCTGCAGGCCCGGCTGAGCACACCTCGTCACCGCGTGCAACTAGCTTAAGACTGCCCCGCGTGCCTTCATTGAATCCATGCGTGTGCTGGCAACACGTCCTTCCGCGAGCCGGTAGGCATTTTAGAACACAAAAAATGACTAAAATATAATTAATTTACGCATGGTCTTGACTTGTTGTGCTCGCACTGGTAGCAGGAACTAGTAGAGGATTTTCTTTATTTATAACTCTCCTCACATTTTTTTGGCTTTGAAGTGAATCATGGTTGTGTACATTATGTATGAATGTGCAGATATCTGTGAACATGAGTTTGATGTGGAAGTTGAACTTGGAATGCCTGGCTTGCGCGTGAACTATACCATGTCCAATGCTTCGTCTATTATTGTTTGGAAAGTAATTGTTGTTATTACATGACCCGAAAAAATATATTTTGTGCCACATCAATAGATGCACGGACATCACAAAAGGCATGCTGACTAGATAAACATTTGAACCTAGCTATTATGAAGGAAATTTTGTATTGACAACAGTTTTAGATAGCAGGAGACGCCTAGCCTGCTCTGCCTCTGCTAGCTTATTTTTGGCTTCTTCCATCTATTCTTTGGCTTGGGTCAAGAGAGCATCTGATTGCTCTTTTCACTTCTTCAGGAACTCAGCTACATTCTAAAGGGCTGCTGCACGCTTTCTTTTAGCCTTTACTAATGCCACGAGGATACGAACAGCTGATGACTCCACCTGGCTTGTGTGTAATCCAGCATCATCTGGGAATTTGCACCTTGTGTCTAATCCAGCATCATTAGGGAACTGACACCTTGTGTGTAATCCAGCCTCATTTTGGAAACATGATCTCGAGGTTGACCATACTTCCCTCCTCGCAGGAACTACATCCTGACATGAAGTTACTTCTTTTTAGATCAATACTCAGAGAAACCTAGATCCATTTAGTAGAAGCAAGATACACAGAACTCGGAGAAGTGAATTCAAAAGGAAAATTAAAATAAAAATAGACTACAAGGTGAGAACACCCACTTCCTACATCAAGCTAAAAACGAAAGCATTAGGGTGATTAAGAAAAATCTCAACATGGCAAGAAAAATATACTACTAGTAATACTCGCGCATTTTGTGGGCAACATTAAATCACTCGTCTGCCATGTTAGAGCATCTCCAACAGAATCGCAATGCGCGGCGCTTTAAAAATCCCAACATGCTATCTCTACTCTCTTCTCTATTGTTATATTTATTTCATATTTAATATTTAATATTTATTTCTACTACCTTTACTATCTACTTTTTTTTCTATACTTTTTTTTCTTCCAATATAGGCCGTCCGATTTATATCTGACGGATAGGAAGGAAACAAATGGGAATTTTGCAAAAAGATACCCATACTCCTCTCTAGATTTGCAAATAAGGCCTTCCCTCGTTCATCCTTTTCTCCCACAATATAAACTACTCATATAAATGCATCTTGATGCGTGCAACACATGGGCATCTTGCTAGTTCTAAAAACCTTTCCATCATTTGCCACACTACTGGTTGCAGATGAAAAACCTACCCAAGCACAGCGCGATACAGGAGCGACGCACAATTACAAGACGATATTCTGTTGGATAATGGAGGCTATAACCAATTACTTTTACGGGGAAAATAGCACCCAGGAAATTTGAAGGGTAGGTATGAACAAAATTGGAACTGCACATGTATTACTAAGTGATTCAATACACACATTACCAATCAAGGAGGAGAACGATGGTCGCGGCAGCCTCTGTGAGTCATGGTTGGCAACGGGAGTCAGTTCATTGTCCACGACGGTGGTACTTCTGCGCTTGGCGTCGGCTTCCGGGAAGCATATCCGAGACCATGGAAGACGATGCCGGGGAAGAGGCTCCGTGTACGACGATGACGGTGGACCGTCTCCAGTGCGGCGTACGAGGTCGTCAATGAGGCAGATGCACTGCGATGGACGAGTGTGCCGATGTAAAGGGGAGGAGCACGAAGGCTGCAGTGCCGTGGAGAAGTCTATTTTGCGGTGGGGATAGAAAATGGGGAGTATTCAGGTGTACTACTCTGGCTGCCGGGGTGGGGTTGGTTGGATAGGGTGAACCTGAAGTTACGAAAACAGCCCCCTACCATCCGTAGGCCTGTTTCGAAGCTATGATGGTAACTTCCCACTGCTCGAATCAGGGTCGCGGGAGATTTTCCCGCCGACCTCAAAATTTTGTGACACTGGACTCCCCGTGTGGTGTGTTGAGTGATTCGGCTAAGCAACTAGTGAGTAGTAGTAGTAAACTCTGCATATTAGGTTTGACCGAAGTCAAACTTCCTAAAGTTTGACCAAGTTTATAGAAAAATATAAACATTTACCATAACAAATATGTATGATGTGAAAGTACATTCAATAATGAATCTAATGGTATTTATTTGTTATTGTATATGTTAATATTTTTTGTTATAAGCTTTCTGAGAGTTTACAAAACTTGACTTTGACCAATGCTAATACGCGGACTTAAATAAAAACGGAGGGAGTACAAATTGGTTTTCTTAGTTTGTAGTGAACTAATCATTTGTTGAAATTGTGAAATAAATATATTAGGCTATTGACTTCGAATGTAATGGTCTATACAATTCAATAGTTACAATCATTGTCGAATCCCAAGATGTATACAAGGTCTATAGTACTTCACAACATGCTCAAACTCACATAATCCCAGTCAAATGAGAATCTAAATGCATTTCATAGTTATTACTTTGTATGATGCAACAAAAACAACCATGCAGAGAATGAAACAACTCTACATCAGTCATTATAGAAGCAACATTTTGACATATCCCAACGTGTGAATGAAATGTGCAGAGAGAGCTTTTGAAGATGGAGCAGATAGGGCGCGAAAGATTGTATGTATGTGGACGAGAGAGTAGGAGACAAACCTAACGAGACAGAGAGAGAGAGATAGAGAGAGAGAAAGAGAGAGGAAGAAGTTAGGTCTGTGAGAAAGATGGATACATGTAATATACATGAGATGCGTGTGCATCTGGATTCTGTATACGTGGAAGGTGAAGAGACAACATGTTTGATGAGAGAGCTGGAAAAACATGGACGAGAGGGGAAGGATCTCGTGGGTTGAGGGATTGACAATTTTGTGCGGGGGAGAGAGGGATTGGTAATTTTGTGCAAGAGAGAGAGAGAGGGAGAGGGGGAGAGAGAGAGAGGGTGGGGCAAGGAGTCAGTCAACCGTCATCACATCACCCTGCTTCCAAATGACCCCGCATTCTCTAGCGTGGTGTGGTCGCTGTCTTCGATCTGCTGGATGCCCTCTTTGAAGATTGTGGTGTTGTGCATGTTGGGGTGAAAGGAAGCACAAGCGAGAGTGGTCACCGTATAACCTTGGATGGGGAGGAATTGTGTGCTCGGGGGAGTGTGTGTGTGTGTGTGTTGTGCTATGTGTGTCTCTGTGTGTGTGTGTGTGTCAGACATTGAGAGAAAACAAACCTAAGGAGAGAAATGGGTATTCACGAAGAGATTGTGCAGGCCTTGAGGTGGGCAGGGGTCGGGTGAGGGTGTCAAAATATGCGCGTTGATGCATGTGTTGCATGCGACCGTGCGAGGGACGGACGAATCGAGAGATATGGTTGTTGTGTTACGGATGTTCCTCTCTCACTCTCTCACACACACACACAATTAAACTAGAAGACCATTCTCTCATGTATACACAACGTATCGGCATCTGTCTATGTCTCACTCATGCATGATCATTTGCACATTCACACCTCTCTATGTCTGTATCACACGCACACCGTCTCCACATTGCCCTTCCGCCACAACACACATATGGACACATACACACGTTCTCTCTCAGTCACACACACAAAATTAGTATTAAAAAAACTAGGGCGCACCTAAAACGTCCAAATCCAAATAAACACGAATTGGAGCTAAATTCAAATATATGGAAATATTGCAGCGTCAAGAACTTTCACAGGGAAAAAAGTTGAGTAATATTCGAGGATTGTTTTCACACACACACAAAAGGTTCGGTGGATGTCCTTCAAGTGCGACACGGTGACGCACCGTTCGATCGACCACGATTCATGCGCTTGCACAGGATTCCGTATCGTGGCTGTGGTACTAACTAATAAAAGCGCTGCCTAAGTCTAATGTTTACATGTACTAGTACGGTTTTCTTTTAAGTTTGACCAACCTTATATATAAAACTAAAGTAAGCTCCCACACGCACACTCACCAATATGTCGCCGCCGCCGTTGCGCATGCCGGCGCCCGCTTGCTCCGGCCAACAATTTCTCGCCCATCACTGCCGTGTCGCCGCCATCCCTGTGCCATGAAGCTGAAGGCTCGCCCGCTCACGTCGTCTGTAGTCCCTCCTCGCGATGCCGCCGCGCTGCCAAGCACACAAGCAGCTGGTGGAGGCGCGTCTATGCACGCAACATATGAAGAGGAGGATGAGCGCGTGCTCCAGCACGCCGGCGAGGAGGAACTAGTGTGTCATTGTCGTCTCCGCCCGCGCGGAGGAGGCGCGCATGGTGGCTGTCGCGGCGGAAGCCGGTCGCGCCGTCGAGCCTGCAAACCGGGTGCGGACGCTGAGTCTACCTTCAAGATCTTGAATGCCACGTGCATCCTGCAATCTGAAGGAGCAAGTTGGGCCAGTCGACTCATGTGAGCCGTTTGATGCAACATGTATGGCTAGAAGGGCGTCTTCCACCTCTTCTGCCGTCTTCTTCCTTCGCTCCGTCGAACTTCTTTGACAAATCGACTGACCCAAATTATACTACTAGTACGAACGTATTAAGTATAGTAGGAACACGAAGATACGAGCAGTAGTACCAACTGCAAGAAGAACAGTAGTAAGACATAGTACTAGTACTACTGTACGTACTAAAGAGTTCAAATAACGAGAAAGAACATAAACATAGTTCTGCTGGGGCCTCAGCACAACACACCCTTTAAAATAAACTAAGCAACTAGTCCGCTTGACACTGCAGTAGAACCAGCATGAGCGACGGCATTGCCACCTACTCGGAGTCCGAGTCCACGTCCTCGACTTCGTCCTTGTCCCTCTTCCTCTTCCTCTTTGTCGATGCTTCTTTGCTTGAACCATACACTGGGCTCTACTTCTTCATCCAACCCTTGTAGATATTTAAACAAAGGTAGGCATCCATTGCTGCGTACAGGATGTGATCTTCATCTAATGGCTTCGACTCCCATGCATGATGAAACTCGTGATGAGGTTTCTTCAGTTTAGCGTACGAAGGATCAATCAATCATGGCTGCTGCCAGGGTCAGCATTGAAGGTTGAGAGGAGGACACCAGGCTTGCCTTCTGGAGATCGAAGGGCTGGCCTACAACGAGACCTATCCGATGCAGGACATCCCTATCGTTCTTAAAGCCTATAGTAACAAATTTCACTCTTTTGTCCTTGAGGAAGTTCTTAAAATCCTGGCACTCAACGTCGGCATGGCATATGTGGTAGACCAAGCAAACTTTATGTACGCAAACCTGGATAATGGCGGGCTTCTTCCTCTCTTCGTCCTTTAGATCCTTCTCTCATCCCAGGACTGTGGTGTACTAAACATCTAGCCCATCGACCCACTCATCCGTTGAACTATTGAACATGCATAGGAAGCGAGCAAGCCATGCTTTCACCATCTCGGATCCACGTGTGTAGATGATGATGAACTGATCGCCGGTGATGGCTCTAACCTGGTACTCAGCAGCGACCATGGAGATTTGGGAGGCCATGGATTTTGGAGGAGGGTTAGGAGAAGTTGAACTGTTGTACCCCGCAAAAAAAAACTGGGAGCGAACTAATGTGAAAGGACGGGACGACTAGGAGCGAACTGTTGTAAGGTAGAAGACGGGAACGCGTAGGGCGTGCAAACGGCGTGGGGTTGATGGCTTGCCCGGTGGATAAACGGTTGCAAGCCCCCAAAGAGTTCTCGAGAACTATGCGGGACCCACTAGATGTCATGTCTACTAGACCCATATCGTAGGCCTGACGGTATAGCTTCTGCCTGTTCGCACGCAATGCCGGCGCGTGGCTGTAACTTCACTTAATTCTATCAAATGTCGCGCCTCCCACGACCTTCACCTCCCTCGCGCGGTCGCGCCCTTCAAGACTTCGACCGGCTATAAATGAGCAATTTTTTTGCCTTTTTTTAGACAAGCAATTTTTTTGCCTACTCCGCATGCATGATACTCCCTCTGGTCCTTTTTACTCCCGTCAACCATTTGCAAAGTGTTTGACCAAATTTATACTTTTTTTAACACCACCTTATATTAATTAACCAGCCACACCAGTACACTCATTCGATACAATATTCACCACACAGGGCGGTACATTATTTACAAGAATACCATCTAATCTATTGTCAAATCTATACTTAGCGATTAAGTGTGCCACCTTATTGGCCGAATGGCTAATCTTTGACAATTGAAGATTGTTGATCAACTTCGAGATGCTCAACGCTTTCATCTTCAGGTCACGCATAGCAGACCTGTCATAGTCCCCTGATGCAAGAGACGCTACCACAACAGCGCAATCAGTCTCTAAAATTACAGGATTATGAGGAGAAATACCTATGTAAAGACCGGCAATGCAAGCCCTAAGCTCCGCTTCCTCCATGCTTTGACAGGCATCAATGAAATCCCACGACCAAATTTATACTAAAAATATCAATATCTACAATACTGATTATAATGAGTATAGGAACTACGTTTTATAATGAGTGTAAAAATATTGATTTGACATTGTGAATGTTGACACATTTTTCTATAAGTCTGGTGAAAGTAGAGGTACATTGACTTTAGACAAAACTTAAATGCACAATGCAGACTTGTTCCTCCGTCCAAGTGCGTACCAGGTTAGCTATTAGAGTACCACTACCTCCCTTCTAGTTTAAAGGGCTCGATTCAAAAATTTCACCTACTCTTAGCAAGATAGTAGAGGCGGTGGAATAGTTTTTGAAGTCTGCAAAAGTACTCAACTAGTGCTGTCGTTCTTCACAAAAAAATGTGTTTACCAATGCATGCATGAACACTAGTTACTCTAACCCCCCTCTCTTCTTTAATTCTTTGCCACATCAGCATGTTTGCTATTCCCGCGTGCATGATACCAGCTAAGATACCACCATTATGGCCATCCTTAATCATCTCATGCAATAATTTAGTGCACCTTGAAATATGAACATGTGTGGGGCGTGTATGTTTTTAATGACTTGAAACTATACCTAGACCGGCATGCAAGATGACTTATTATGCATCGTTCCCCATACCTGCAAGAAGCCCATTCGTCTCCAAATCTTTTCCTCTCCATGTGTGGAAACAATATGCCTGCCAAACTCTCCTTCTCCCTCCAGCGGTCCCACCACTCCACCCCGTGTGAAAAAATCTACATGCATGACTCTCCTCCCCCCACGCTCGTCCAATCCGTTGTGACCAGCAATATTTCCACCCCTTCGCCCCCCCGTAATTTACTCCAACAAATATGCCCACGTAGTTGTTACTTTACTGCAGGTGCATTGGGTCACTGACATATAGGCCCAACAGGGGTCTGGCCCACATGTCAGTGACACAACAAGACCTGCGGTTAAGTCAGTGCAGCTCAGTCCATATCTTACATAGGTGTGCCATTGCTCGCTATAAATACTACGCCTCCCACGACATCGCTATCTCCTCCCCCTCACGTTCACGTTCATCGCTATCTCCTCCCCCTCCCTCTCATGTGGACCACCATGGCATCGCCCCTCCCAAGCCCTAGGAGCCCCTCGCTGCACCGCGCGGACGGTCACGCGTCGCGGTTCCGTTCCTCGCCGCCACTAGTCGAGGAGGACGCGTCGGTGTTCCGCTCCTCGCCGCTATGCGATGCGTCGCCGTTCCGTTCCTCCCCGCCACTAGTTGAGGTGGACGCGTCGGCGTTCCGCTCCTCGCCGCGACGTGACGTGTCGCCGTTCCGTTCCTCGCCGCCACTAGTCGAGGAGGACGCGTCGGCATTCCGCACCTTGCCGTGACACGTCGAGGTGGACGCGTCGGCGTTCCCAATCTCGCCAGCACGCGCGCTGGAGGACACGTCGGCTCCCCGCTACGAGGAGAACGCCGCGCCGCCCGCCGAGCCCCCCAGCCTTGAGGAGCTTTGGAAAGAAATGGATGTCGCCTTGTGGGAGGCTTTGCCTCCCGCAGAGCGCGCCAAAATAGAGGCGGAGAAGAAGGTCGAGGAAGATAAGCGCACCGTGGAACAAGCTGCCTGGGAGGCCTATGTAGCATCCGAGAGAGTCAGGTGATTGGCTCTTTGGCAGAAGGCTCATGCAAGGGCCGTGAGGGTGGAGGAGGACGCCCGTGCCGACGCCCTGAGTGCAGTCGGGCCGAAGCGCCTCATCTACGCTTGGCGGTACATGGACCGGGTGCACGCTTCCAGCGAGGAGGAGTACCTGTTGGCGCCGGATCACCATACCAGTGAGATCGCGCTCGCCCGCCAACAAGCCGCCAATCAGCACCTTGCGAGTTGCGAGGCTGAGGAAGAGGCGTTGTGTCGGCACGCTGGGAAACGACCGCGCACCAGGGCACTCGTGGCGCACCGCAAGTGCTCCTGCGAGCGCCGTGGCTTTTAGGAGGAGTATAATTTTTGTTCCGTAAGGCGATCTCATTAGTTTTCGGACGCAAATGATAAATCCCGAACGTTCAGGAATTTTTAGCGTCCTTAATTAAGTATGTAAAAGGGAAAGTTTGGGAACCTTGTCTATTCGTACGCATTTTGCAAGTACGTGCATATAGCACAAACTTTTACTATATACATCACACTACACGTCTCTCTCGATATGTGCTTGCAGACTGTGCTACTCCCTCCGTCCAGGTCAATAAGTCATCTTTGGTTGTGCACCGTGACCAAGAAGGAGGGAAGACTTATACACCTAGACGGAGGGAGTACTACTATTACTTATGTACGTGCAAATGCATGTTTGAACATTACAATGCGGTTTTTGTAAAAGTAGAAAAACAGCACTAGTCAAGCTTGTGAAACGATTCAATGCAAAACAAATGCAAAAATGCTCGTTTGATTGTTTACTTTTAGCTTCCTTCTCTGTGGTTATTTCTCTATCGTACTTTGTACGGAGTATCTCACTGGTTGGAAAGGCGTGCAAATTCCCAAACCGCTTCCTACACCCTGTATCGAATTTTTTGCCTAACAAGTTGTGTCGTGCAATTGGAATTCCAACTCGAGTACTACTACTAGTACGAGTACCAGGGGCCAGTTCTTTTAGGCTTCTAGATTAGTAATCCCATAACTACTACCTCTGTCCTGGTTTATTGGTCCCCATTGTAATCTGTGTCAAATTTTGATCATAAATTTAACTAATGAAATGTTAGTGCATGTCACATGCACTACTCCATCCGTCTAGGTGAGTAAGTCATCTTAGGCTGTGCACCGTGACCAACGAGGAGGAGAAAACGAGAAACGTTAATGTTTATTTGCTAATTAATAGTATTGCATGTAATGAACTAACCACTTCATGTCGTGTTTGATATCTCAAGTCATTAAGAGCATGCACACTCTTTATTTCTTATTGGTTGATATGTCAAGAAACAAGAAACGAGGTAGAAGTTAATGCACCTTGCCTAAGTGTTTTGGGATTATTTGGTTTTTGTAAGATGACTTACACACCTAGACGGAGGAATTACAATGGTGAGGAATAAACCAGTTAAATCTTTGGTTGAAATTTAGCACAAATTACAATGGTGAGGAATAAACCAGGACGGAGTAGTAGTTCAGAAGCCCAAATAAATGAGTAGTACTCTCCACTGTGACTAGTCTTGTGGGAAAAGCTGGGGAAGGCGCCAAAAGAATTGGCCCTAGGAGTAATAGCTAGGGATCGAGTGTGCGAGATGAACCGGAGAAAGTAAATGCAGAGAGATGAAATGCAAAAAAGACAGAGGGATGTGATGGTTGCTTGTCCGTTTATTTTACCAGGCCACTTATTACTGGGAGTGGTTGGGTTTTGTAATAGGATGGCTTTACTGCCACGCCACGAGCGGGGTGAGAGGTGAGACTCCCGCGCAGCGCCGCCCTCTACACTTGTACTACATCGGTTGTGGTTTATTAGTCCCCCATTGAACTTGACTGAAGATTTAACTGACAAAATGTTAGTGCATGTCAACAAAAACTATATCGTTGGATTCGTATTTGAACATAGTTTTGAATGATATAATTTTAGGTGACATGCATCAGCATTTATCGTACTATATATAATGTTAGTTAAATTTTTGGTCGTACTAATCTATAGTAGTAAGGTGCCCGTGCATTGCACCAAAGAGTGAAATGCATTGATCGGGGAGTTGTTTATTTTGACAAAGGATGTGGGGGTCATCTCATGTGTAACGGGTATCGATAGGTTTCTTCGGATATTATTTCATCTCTAGAGCTCACAAACATCCGGGTGAAATAGATAAAAAGGTATCTTTTGCAAACAAAAGCGTTCAACTGTTCAACCTGCATCCAAAACTTGTGAAGAAATAACACTTATTGTGCTTTGCAAGAAATGATCTTTAAGAATTAGTTTTTGAGTATCGATTGTTATACATGTTGGCTACAGATGACATGGCACTTTCTTATAGTCAACAGTTGGCTATACTATTAAGTAATATTAACCATGCCCTTATAAACCTAGACAGAGGGATTAAATCAGGATGACTTGCAAGCGGGCAGAGGAGATGTAAGAAATGGTTCATCATAAGTCTTTCACCAGTACTGTAGTAAAAATTCATACATGGAAGATTCTAGACTAAACCATAAATGGATACACTTTTATTCATGCGCGATACTCCAATAGAGCAAGATCCTGCATGGAAGTCTCCACATGCTTAGACAGCGGATTACATTGAGCAATTTCGAACAGGAAGGACAGAAACACATACGGTGCAACGGGAGCAGCACCGTTGGCGTTGAGGTTGTCGCCCATGTCCAAACACCATGTAGACACGGTCTTTGAGCACGGTTCATAGTCGTTCCACGCTCGGGCATTGAAGTTTGTAACTATTTTAGATTAGAATATACTACTCCTCCGGTGCTAGTAGTAGAGCAGAGTCCTACTCTACTACTCTACTCAAGCAAGTTAGGGCATAGCACTAGGGAGTACCAGTACTGTGATCACTCAAGCAAGTTGTCTGGCATCGACATGACCCTACGCTGCTGGTATGTGTCTCGTAAGTCAAGCGGTGTGCTATAGTCATCATCACCTATCCACTTCCCGCAGCACATATTCACTTCTCCATCTTTGTCCGCACATAATCTTGTCCAATCTTCCATCCCCGCTTAGGCACCTCCCCCCCTTGTCCGAAACCCAAGCACTAACAATGGCAGAACCGAGAAGCATCCGCCAAAAGAGTGGCTAGAATTTACTCCCCACAGAGGTAATCAAGCTCATTGTTTCGCGTGTGGACAATCTCAGTACCATGCCGCTCGCCGCGTGCTCGTCGGGGCTGTACCGTTTACTCAAAGCCCTCAGGCCGGAGCTTTTTAAGCCATCTCCTTGCTTGCTGATGCCGCCTGATCTTCAAAAACGGCGTGTCACGCAGCATAACGATCGTAGGGTGGCAAGCATCAAGCCCCTTGACTGCGATCCGATCCCCGTCAGCCTCAACTACATTAACGGTATGTACTGGGTCCGCATGAACACGTCTTGGATGGTTCTCGTCGACGGTCGCGACAGCTGGATGCTCGTGGAGGTCTACACCCGGCGATTGATCCCCCTTCCTTTGATTAACACCGCACTGCTTTGGCACTGCGGCCCAGAATACTCGGAATCTTAGAGTAGCCAACATGATACCAAGTTTGATTTGCTCAAGGTTGTAATCTGCCAAGTGCCCACAAGATCTGTGAATTATAAAGACTTCAGGCTAATTGCGTTCTTCAACCGCGGTCTCGCCTATCTGACAGGTCACTGCGGTAAGTGGATAAATCTGCATGTCCATCGCAGGATCATACATCCTCCATGGTTCTCTGATGCCATTGAACACAAGGGCTTCATTTACGCTGTCAACTCCTTCTATGGCTAGACGTATTGCTGGCCTACTCTAATCATCGCTACAAATGGCTGTTACAACAGTATGTTACTTTCCTATGATATCATGATGGCTTGCTTATATTACTGTCAACATTTGCTGAAAAAATATTCATGCTCATAACATGCTATTCTTAAGATTGACTAAATCAAGAGCCCTTTTTTATTTGACTCCAACTTGATATGATGTTGTAGGCCGCTTGGTGTCCCTACCCTTCCTAATTACAGAACCATTCAAAGAAAAGCAGCACGGCAGTTGTAGGTGGTTCCTGGCACGATCAGACGATGGCGAAAGATTGATGATCGTTCGCACGTACCGGACACGTTGTTTTGCAGAATACAATCACAGTCACTGCAAGGTCTTTGAGCAGGATCCCAGCTTCTCTGGGCCTTTAGGAATTTTTGACTGGAGGCTGGTAAGTAGCCTTGGTACATGCTCTCTGTTTGTCGGACTGAATTATCCAATTAAGCAGGAGATAACCAACGACAAGGATCATGACGGTAGAGCGGTTTCGTTCATCAGGCAAAACTATGTGTACACAACGTACCATGCGTCTCTGCATGCACCATACCCTGATATGTGCCGCCACGCTCTGCAGCCCAAAGTAGGAGAGAGGGTCGCAAGTATCAGACTTCGACCTGCTGGCTAGAGTTTCCCCCGTTAGGCACCCATCTCGTTCAAGCCGCCAGCCAATCTCCACAGCTTAATAAATAGTAACGTCTAACTGAGCCAGTTAGTTAGATGCATACACTTGGTGTAGTAGGATCTTTATTTAGTTTGATGCATACACTTGTTCTTTTTTGGTAGCCCTTTTGTAATGATGGCTGATGTTTGGTTTGGAAGAGAGAGCTGCGTCTTCACTCTTCTGGCCTGCTTACTGCTTCTATTGCACCCCCAGCCCTGGTTGCTGCTGCTGTTTTCAATGTACAATCAGTAGTATATTTCGTCTGTTGGTTGAATAAATGTGTTGTTAGAACGACAAACACAATGTTTTGGAAGTCGTTTCACTGTTCGATCCTTTAGTGCCCTGTACCGTACGTAGCGCATACTATTTTTCGTACGGAACACATTTTCCACTTGTTGATAACATGCAGCCAACTGATGAAGGCCCAATAGAGAAGCCCATAATTAACTGGAAGGGAGGCTCTCACATGAATCCGGCCCAGGTACATGCTCATGGTCCCCTAAACATAAATAAGTAAATAAATAAATAAATATAGCTAAATGCTCATGCACCAGTTCTTTGGGAAAATAGGTAGCCCAGTATTTATTTTTGAAGAATACCCAAGCTAGGCCTATTTGTTTTCTCCGAATTACTGGGCTGCAAATCTTTCAAGACGAGGAGGGATGCATTCCGGCTTGGCTTAAGAGTATGGTCAATGTCTGTTAAAAGTAATATCAAAAGGGGTTGAAAATTCCAAAAAAATATAGCAAATGGGATATAAGTTTCTTTTTTTGTTTTTGTTCTTCACTAATATCTTATACGTATTTCATTGGATTTAACATGACATAGTACTAATTTATTTTTAAATTTGTTTTAGTATGGCTATTAATTTTTGGATTAAGAATATTTCGTTCCCCAGCAAAAATTTGTGAATTTTCAAAATTTCCCACATATTTAGTTAATTTTTTGACCCTGGTACTGACCAGAAAATGGCCAGCAATTCTAAAAATGGAAAACGGGCTGCAATAAATTCCATATGGATTAGAAAATGAGTAAAAATTATAAAAATAATAGCAAATGGGCTGTACACGCCACAAATTTCGAGGCTAACTTGTTTACGCAAGGCTTTGTCAGTGAACACACGATTCGAGCAGCAGTGACTATTGGATGTCCATCCAACGACCGACGTGCTTCTTCAATCTCTGATCTTCCTGCTCCAGCCGCCTAAACTAGCGCCGGCGGGACTGCCTGCTCCCTCCTCTCGTGGCCCGCTGTGATGCTGCGCAGGCTTCCCCAGCCCACCCTACTCCCTCCACTGGCCTGGCCGCACGCAATCAACTGCCTCCTTATTACGTGAAAAAATGATTCCTCCCACTGACATCTGGGGCACACCGGTTGGGAGGCTGACCCATGGGCCTACTAAGTTGACGTGTATGCAGGGCTTGTCAACTTAGTCAACAAACGATTCTAGCAGCAGTAACCATTGGATTTGAATCGAACGGTACTGCTGCTTCTTCAATCGCTGCTCTTCTTGCACCAGCCGCCCAAACCAGCGCCGGGGAGACCGCCTGCTCCTGCCTCCAGTGGCCGGCTGTCCTGCCGTTGAGGCCTCATCGCCCCCTACTACTCCCACCGCTAGCCAGGCCCTGCGGCAACGGCAGCCTCACACCGCAGCCGAACCAGTGAACCCTCGTACTCCTCTTCGCGTGGGCATCCACTGCCGCGTCTTCCCCAGCTCCGCGTCGTCCCCTTCCTAGGCCTCGCCATCGTCCACCTCCTTGGTGCTCTCGACGCGGCGTGGTCAACGTGGTCAACGACATTCCATTGGAAGAGTACTGTACGTGGAGAGGCTGACAGCTGGGTCCACGGCCACAAACCAGTTTTTTTTTGGGATTTGCCTAGTAAGTCGCTTTGTCAGTCCTGTTGGGCTGCAAATCTTTCAAGACGAGGAGAGCTTTTAGTCGGCTGGCCGAGAAAATGGCCCATCTGTAATGAGAAATGGGTTGTACATTTTTAAAACACATCAAACTAGCAATTAGTTTCAAATATCTTTTTTTCATTTCGAGATTTTAAATTACATTAATTTTTATGCGTGGAGAATTTGTTGGATTTTATATTGATATAATTTTTTTTTAAATCAGTTTGAATGTGAGTCAAAATTTCAGGATTAAAAACAGTTCGGACCGCATCGAAATATGCAAAATTTCGTATAATTTTTTAACCGTGGCCACAATATGGGCTGTAATGCTAACAAAAAGAATATGGTCTAGAAAGAAACCTTAATAATTAGCAAATGGGTTGTAAATTATTAGAAATAATGGCAGGTGGGCTGTATGTTGTTTTCCATAGATTTGAGGCTTTCCTAAAAAAAGGTTGACGCACAAGCAGTGACTGTTGGATGGCCATCCAACGACCGTCGTGCTTCTTCAATCTCTGCTCTTCCTGCTCCAGCCGCTCAAACAAGCGTCGGCGGGACTGCTTGCTCCCTCCTCCCCACGGCCGACTCTGCTGCCGCGCAGGCCTCACCACCCCACCGTACTCCCATCACTGGCCTAGCCATCCCTCTACTCACCCACACCTGCTGTTATTCTCCGGCGACGGCAGACGAACCAGTAAACCCTCGTACAGTTGTACTCCCCTCTGCGTGGGAAACAACTGCCGAGTCTTCCCTGCCTCCGTGTCATTCCCTTCCTAGGCCTCGTCGTCATCCACCGCCCTGGTGCTCTCGGCGTGGCCTGGTCAACGTGGTCAACGACCGACATGCATCTAAAGTGGACTGTACGTGGAGAGCCCGACAGCTGGGTCCACGGTCGCACGCAAGGAAATGCCTCCTTATTACGCGCAAAATAATGATTCCTCCACCAGACATCAGGGACCCACCGAAAGGGTCTCTGTATTTCGCGAAAAAAACATTACCGCCGCTGATAGCTCGGACCCACCAGCTATATCTTCGCACGCAAGGAAGTGCCTCCTTATTACGCAAAAAAAGAATACTCCCCCTGTTAGCTGGGACCCAGTATAGTGGCAGACTGACTTGTGGGCCTACAAAGTTGATGGGGATGGAGGGCTTTGTCAAATTAGTCAATATGCACGATTCTAGCTCCAGTGACCATACGATGTCCATCCAACGGCCATAGTGCTTCTTCAACCTCTGGTCTTCTTGCTCCAGCCGCCCAAACCAGCGCCGGTCGTGCCTCGTGCTCCTGCCTCCCGTGGCTGGCTGCGATGCGGCGTCGGCCTCACCGCCCCCTACTACTCCCACCATTGGCCAGGCCATCCCTCTACTCACCCACACCCCCTGTTATTCTGCGGTGACGACAGCCTCACACGGCGGCGAACCAGTGAACCCTCGTACTCCTCTACGCGTGGGCATCCACTGCCACGTCTTCCCCGGCTCCGCGTCGTCCCCTTCCTAGGCCTCGCCGTCGTCCACCGCCCTGGTGCTCTCGGCGCGGCGTGGTCAACGTGGTCAAGGAACGGCTTCCATCGGACGTGGACTGTACGTGGAGATGCTGACAGATGGGTCCACGGCCGCAGCAAGGAAGTGCCTCCTTATTACGTGCAAAATAATTATTCCTCCACCTGACAGCGGGGACCCAATGGATGGGCCATTTCGTGAAAAAAACGTTTCCCCCTGACTGCTGGGACCCACCAGCTACATCTTCGCATGCAAGGAAGTGCCTGACAGTCGGGACCCACCTGGTCGAAGCGTACGTAGCGTTGTCATTATGGTCGCGAATGTGTACGTACATATATACTGGTGGATGTAGAGGCGTGCACGTGTCGTAGTAGAGGCGCGTATGTGTCGTAGTAGAGGCGCGCACGTAGCATGTACTTGTACGTACAACGGCCAGGGTGCAAGAAAGAAAATACGGCCACGTATGTGTACATACGGGCGGGGTCTCGAACGCCTACTCACGCATACGTATGGCCAGGGCTCGTGAACATGCCTGGGTCGGAACGGAGAAACCATGTCAAGACCCCGATTCCAAGTCACATCGATCTAGTCGGTAACACCTCATATCACATTGTGGCCTCACACACGGTATCCCCATGGGTGTCGCCTTACCGTGGCCCGGGACTGTTTGCGCCTTTTGGCTCACGTATATGATAGTGTCGCTAGCATCCATATGACAGAGAACCGGGCCGACATGGCTAGTCGTGAACCCAAAGCGGCACAGACCTATCGGAACAGGCATACATGAATCACATCGAGCATGTCGGTCATCAGCGTGTGAATTCAGGCTGTGGCACTGGGCTAACAGGACTCCGGGGAACCCGGGCTGTAGCAGGCTAGGCAGGACTCCGGAAGTCACCGCGTGACATTTCCCCGAAGGGACAGACATAGGAACAAAGTGAAACACATGCCGGCCAGTCAAGTGTCCTGAGTAGTAGTGCTGGGCTAGCAGGACTCTGGTGAACCGGGCTATAGCGGACTACTATGGCTCGAGGAGCACTAGACTACATTTCCCCATAAGAAAGGCTGCCAAGGATAAACAACTAGATTGTCGGATCCCACACATACTAAGCATTTCAATCATACACACAATATGCTCGATATGTGCAAATACAACATGGCATCAGAACAAAACTCTACAACTCAAGTACTTTATTTAAAGGCTACAAAGAGCCATACATAACAAGTTCATACAGGTAGGGGTCACATGACCCAACACTCAAGTCATACAAGCATACAAGCACATGCGGAAGCAAATAGTCTGAGTACAGATGCTAGAAAGAAAGAAGGCTTCTCGAAGCCTGTCTATCTACATAGGGCCCTCCATGGCCAGGATCACCACCTGGGTGGCAAGTCACTCATCAATGTTGAGATCTACATAAAACCCATCGGAGGGGGCGGTGTTGTCGTCTGAAAACAGTAAATAAGCAAACATGAGTACAAAGGTACTCAGCAAGTCTTACATCAGAACCTACTATACATGCTTATTCTCAAGAAGGTGGTGGAGTTATTGCAGCAAGCCAGCTTTGACTCTTGGATAAGCTATCCTACGGGACACCACTAGTAAAATAGTTTTTCGCACATGAGTCCACTAATCACCAACACAATACTCCACCGGGGATCCTCCCTCGTCATCCTACGAGAGGGCCATCCTCGGTACTCACACTTATCTTGAGTCTTTTAGTAGTATCCATTAACTTGTGTATGAACTGTATAGGCAACCAAGTAGTCCTTTACCGCGGACGCGGCTATTCGAATAGATGATGTTAACCCTGCAGGGGTGTACTTCTTCATACACGCTTTCACCACTTACTGCCGTTTACACGACATGTACTCGACAACCTTCAAGCAGAAGCCCAACGAGGGTGTCGGCCACGGCCTACCTAAACACTCAAGTCTCTAGTCTAGGTTTAAATGCCTATCCAGGTTCCATCCGCAGGGAGTCCGACCGAGGTTTCCACATACGACCACGAACGATGTGAACAGGGTCCCGAGACGCCAAACGGGCGCCCGGCATACCCGGCCACGGTGTATCTACCGCAACATAGCCCACCCCTAGGGTCAGCGCTACGCACGGTCGCCAACACATAACCTACAAACACCAGAAACTATTTGCAACTCCTGGACAGAGTACTAGTGTGATTAAGAAGCCGAGAGGGTCCATTGGTTTCGGGCCCAATGTATGGTAGTAACTGAATCTTAAATCAGACATACAGATCTCAGTTCTTAGGGACGGCCTCAATGAAACAACCCACCATGTACTCCTACATGGCCTCTCATCGATACCTTTACCAAAACATGTTCAACACATCCCTCCATTACCGACATAATCATTTCACTCTAGCCCATCACCCAGATGAACCAGACCTGACACAACTCTAAGCATAGCAGGCATAGCAAGGTAGGAAACACAAACATGGCTCAATCAACTCCTACACATGCTAGTGGGTTTCATCTAGTTACTGTGGCAATGAAAGGTCATGCAGAGGATAAGGGTTCAACTACCGTACCACACAGCAGTTTGAAACATTGTTGTCTTAATGCAGTAAATGAGAGCAGAGGCGAGAACATGGGATTGTATCGATATGATCAATGGGGCTGCTTGCTTGATGTAGTGGTAGTAGGGTATTGCCCTTCAGACGGATATTCGGGGTTATCCTCGAAGGAAGAACCTACCATGAAAGACACACCGAACATAATCAACACATGACAATATGCAACAATATGATGCATGCTATGACATGGCAAAAATGAATGTGTCTTGGCCTAATGCAAGCTAAAACAGAAAGGAATGAACCCATTTGAATCAAAGATTCAAATGTTAGTTCATTTAACATAGCCATATTAGTGCATTATCTTATTTTGCTTAAACAGCAAGGTTAACTTGTTTTGTCATGCATGAAACCATTACCAATGGATAGATTGAATTTTTCTGATCAAAATTCATATATAAATCTTTTCATTTTGAGTTATAGATTAATTTCTATGATTTTTTTAAAGTTTGCAACAATTTCTGGAATTCTCTATATAAAAATAAATCCAGAAATTAGTTATTGCATCAGCAGTGCTTCAGGGTGACGTCAGTGGTCAACGGGGACGTCCATGTCAACCTGACTAGTGGGTCCCGTTTGTCAGCAGTTATTTAAACTAACTAAATTTAGTTAAAACTAATTTGGGTTAATTAGCAGAGGGGGGCCCACTTGTCATAGACTCAGGGGAGTCAACCTGGGCCCACCCAGTCAAGGTCAACGGTTCAAACCCGCCGGCGTTAAGCCGCCGGCGAGGACAGATGCGGCGGAGGGCGTCGGGATTCCTCCTCCGGCGACCAAATGGTCGGCGGAGGGCATCTACGTGCTGCTAGTGAACTCGCGCGCCGAGTGGAGCAAGCGGGGTGTGCGGGGGTGGCTGGAGATGACGCCGGCGTCGAGCCAGGCGGCTGCCGGAGTTCGGGCGTGCATGGAAACGACGTTAGGAGGCACGGCAGGGGGCGCAGAGGGGTGCTACGGCCTCCTAGGGGGTGTAGTGAGTGTGTTGGAAACGGTGGTGTGGCCGGTGGTTGGCCGGAGACACGTCGGCGATGAGCTCGGCGGTGGCGCGTGCGGTGAAGCTTCATGCAGTTGCTACGATGCATGAGAAGGCAAATGGAGTGGATGGGGAGATAGCTGAGCTCACGGCGGTCACGTAGGAATGGACGGCGCGGTCGGGGACGAGTTGATGCGGTGGCGACGACGAAGAGGATCTCCGGTGATGGCGTAGTCGGGCGAGGTTGTTGCAGAGGCTGCGGGGCAAGCAAGCGCTCGGGGCTCGGCTTGCTCGAAGGAGGGGAGGGCGGCGGAGCTTCTGGACACGGTGGCTCAGCGCGGGGACGACGGAGGGCACGACTACGGCAGCGGTGCAGCGGTAGGTGCATCGGCCATGGTGCGGAGAGCGAGGGAGAGAGGCAGGGGGGCGAGTGAGGTGTCCACGGGGTCGGGGCGGCGACGTGGGGCCTATCCAGCGTCCAGGCACGCGACGCGGCAAGCTGCTAGCGCCGTGGCGAGCTCACACTCACCGGCGTCAGCTCTCTGCCTGCCTGGCGGGGACGAAGCAGCTGGCTGGCATGGGCCAGCACAGCGCTGGGCCGCCAGGTGGGCCCGCTGATGGGCTGTGGCCAGGTAAGTTCTCTCCCTCTCTTTTAATTTTTGTTTTCTATTTTTTCTGTAGGTTTGTGGCTTTATTAAAAATAGTTGGCACTTCTAAAAATCCTGAAAATAATCAGAGGCTCTGTTTAGAATATTTCCAACAGCCCACACTTATCTTCAGAATTATTTGAGCATTTAAAATATTTACTAGCATTCAAATGCCCAAATGGAAATTACATATGATTTAATTCAATGACCTTCTGTTGACCTAGAAAATTGTGCGCCAATTTTGCCAGAGGTTCTAACCCAAGACAAAGAGAGTGAACGTTTTGGAAGGGCATTTCAGGTTCATTGAAAATATTTTTAGTAAACCTTAGTTGATTCCAGAGGGGGTGCTGGGGGTTCTGTCTTCCCCAATTCAAGTTTCTGATGAAAGGTAGACATGATGAAACACTCTAATGCATGACTAGCTAGGATGTGACAACTCAACCCCACTCAAACGAATCTCGTCCCGAGATTTAGAATCCACCGGGAAGAAGGTGGAGTACTCGAGTCGAAGACGATCCTACCTTTCCAAAGTAGCTTCTTGCTCGGAATGGTGTGACCATTGAACCTTGAGAAACTTGATATTATGGCGTCGAGTGGTACAATCGGCTTGATCAAGGATACGAACGGGATATTCCCGATATGAGAGGTTATCTTGTAGATCAAGCGTTTCGTGGTCCACTCCACGGATAGGATCCGCGAAGCAACGCCAGAGTTGAGAAACGTGGAAGACATCGTGAACTCTGGAAATATGCGAAGGTAGTTCCAATTGGTAGGCAACTTCTCCTCGTTTGGCAAGAATGCGAAAGGGTCCAATGTAATGAGGAGCCAACTTGCCCTTGATACCAAATCGATGGGTTCCCTTTAAAGGTGTAACCCGAAGGTAAGCCTTCTCACCAACTTCATAAGACATAGGCTTATGCTTGCGGTCATATTGACTCTTTTGGCGAGATTGGGACGTTTTCAATTTCTCACGAATAATGCGAACCTGCTCTTCTGCTTCCTGGATCATATCCGGGCCAAAGAGTTGTCTTTCCATGGTTTTTGACCAGTTAAGAGGCGTTCGACATTTTCTCCCATAGAGAACTTCGAAAGGAGCTTTGCCCAAGCTAGCTTGATAACTATTGTTATAAGAAAACTCCGCGAATGGAAGGCATTTCTCCCAACCCATTCCGAATGAGATGACAGAAGCTCGGAGCATATCTTCCAAAATTTGATTGACTCACTCTACATGACCACTTGATTGAGGATGGAAGGCGGTGCTAAAAGAGAGACGAGTTCTCATAGCATTTTGGAATCATTCCCAAAATCGAGAGGTGAAGAGACTCCCACGGTCTGAGTTAATTTCCAATGGGACACCATGAAGACACACTATTCGGGAGATGTATAAATCAGCTAGCTGGCTAGCGGTGATACACTCACAAATAGGTAGAAAATGGGCTACTTTGGAAAGACGGTCGATCATGACGAAGATGGCATTATTCCCTCTCTTGGTCCTGGGAAACCCGATAATGAAATCCATACCGATTTTATCCCATTTCCATTCAGGAATTGCCAAAGGTTGAAGGGTGCCAGCAGGCCGTTGATGCTCTACTTTAACACGACAACAAACGTCGCAATTATCAATGTATTGAGCGATTTCTCTCTTCATCCTAGTCCACCAAAACCTCTGGCGTAGGTCTTGATACATTTTAGTACTACCGGGATGAATGGTGAGAGGGGATTCATGAGGTTCCTTAAGGATCAGCCGCCTCAGGTTTCGTGCCTTGGGAACCACTAAGCGGTTTCCAAAGTATACGACACCTTGATTCGCGACTCCTTTTTTAATGTTTCTCTTAATACGGCAGATTCCCGGATCTACCTTCTGTGCCTTGATGATTTGATCCGTAAGGGTAGGTTTCGCCACCAGGGTGGATAGTAATCCTCGAGAAACAATGTGAATATTAAGCTTACGAAATTCCTCATGGGGAAGTGGTTGAATTTGTTGTAACATCAGGTTGTTACAATAGGATTTATGACTTAGTGCATCGGCCGTGACATTGGCTTTGCACGGGATGTAAGTTATTCCTAAGTCGTAATCCGAGATCAACTCGACCCAACGTCGTTGTCTGAGGTTCAAATCTGGTTGGGTGAAGATATATTTCAAACTTTGGTGATCAGTGAAGATCTCGCAACGATTACCGAGGAGGTAATGTCGCCAAGTTTTAAGTGGATGGACTACAGCTGCAAGCTCTAGATCATGTGTGGGACAATTTTCCTCATGTGGGTGTAATTGCCGTGAAGCATAGGCAATTACCTGACGATCTTGCATAAGTATGCAACCTAGTCCTTGTCGCGAGGCATCGCAATAGATAATAAAGTCCTTGGAGAAATCTGGTGATACCAGTACGGGAGCAGATGTCAGGCATCTTTTCAGTTCCTGAAAGCTGGACTCGCACTGTGGGGTCCACTCGAACTTTTTATCTTTCTTGAGGAGTTCAGTTAGAGGTTTAGCAACCTTGGAGAAATTCTCGACGAAGCGGCGGCAATAGCTCGCTAAGCCAAGGAAGCTCCGAACTTGCTTGACCTTCTCAGGTGGAGTCCAGTCAAGGACGGCTTGAACTCGCTCGGGATTGACAGCAATACCCTTACCAGAGATTACATGGCCTAGATAGGTCACTTCTGGCAACCAAAATTCACACTTGGAGAATTTGGCATAAAGGCGATGCTCTCGAAGTTTCGTCAATATACCAGCCTTAGATGTTTGGCATGTTCCTCTTCATTCTTGGAGTAGATGAGTATGTCATCGAGGTATACTACGACGAATTTATCCAAATACTCCATGAAGACCGAGTTCATTAACCGAGAGAAGGTGGCTGGGGCATTGGTTAAACCAAAGGACATAACGGTGTACTCGTATTGGCCATAATGAGTAACAAAGGCCGTTCTGGGAATGTCCCCATTTCTGATTTTGATTTGATGGTAGCCCAACCTCAAATCCATCTTGGAAAAGACTGAGGATCCAGCGAGGTGGTCATACAGATCGTTGATCCTGGGAAGCGGATACATGTTCTTGATAGTGACCAAGTTGACAGGTCGGTAATCTACAACCATCTGATACGTTCCATCCTTCTTCTTGACGAAGAGGACGGGGCAAGCCCAAGGAGAGGAACTAGGACGGATGAAACCCCTTTTCAAGGACTCATCGAGTTGGTTCTTAAGCTCGGCTAGTTCTAAGGGTGCCATCTTATAGGGTCTTCTAGAAATTGGAACGATTTCTGGAACAAGGTCTATCACAAACTCAACATCCCTGTCAGGTGGGACACCTGGCAGTTCTTCTGGAAAGACATCCGGAAAGTCCCGGACTACCAGAATATCTTCAAGGTCTAGAAGGGGGTTGGCATTTAGGGAGTAAAGCTGGCGCTTGGCCACTCGAGTTAAGACATTGACTGTCTTGCCCGATGCGTGAGTAAGTTGAACGGTTCTAGTGGCACAATCAATCTTAGCATAATGAGCTGACATCCAGTCCATACCCAAGATGATGTTTATGTCCGAGGACTTGAGAGCTATTAAAGATGCAAGGAAGACAAGTCTATCGACAAGAATTTCATTCCCATGGCTTACTCTAGAAGTTTGCCATCTAGAGCCAGGGGTTTGAATTTCCATGGTAGTGGGCATGTCACAGAATGTTGTGTTATGTAATCGAGCATAGCTCTCAGATATGAATGAATGAGATGCTCCAGTATCGAAAAGTACAGATGCCGGATGGCAATTAACATGGAGCGTACCAAGGACGACGTTAGGATCCTCATGAGCCTCCTCGACTGAGACATAGTTGACATGGCCACGTGCAGTGGTGACCGGTTGGGCATAGAATATCTTTCCCGCTGGCTTACCACGACCAACGAACTTTCCAGACTGACTGGGGTTATTGTTCTGGGGACACTCTCGACTATAGTGACCCGGCTCTGCACACTTGAAACATGTCACAACATTGGGGCGTGGAGTAGCATTAGCAGCGGGGCCACCATAGGTCTTGGGCGGTGCAAACTGTTGGTTGGGATGAGGCGCCTCAAAGGATGGCCTCGGAATGAACCTGGGTGGCAGTGCCGTGCTTGGAATCCACACCCGGCGCTTCTGAGATCCAGAGCCGGATGCAGATCCAAAATCATGAGAGTGCTTGTGTGAAGCGTCATAGTCAGACTGGCCTGTCTCAGCACTGATGGCTTTATTGACCAACTTCTGAAAGGAGGTGCACTTGTGTAGACGAAGATCGCGGCGAAGCTCAGGGTTAAGTCCCTTGCAGAACCTTGCCTGCTTCTTAGCATCGGTGGATACCTCTTCAGGAGCATATCGTGCCAGATTCCCAAATTCATGACTATATGCATCCACAGTCAGTCTTCCTTGGGTGAAATTGTAGAACTCTTCCCTCTTGCGATCGATGAGAACTTACGGGATGTGATGCTCACGGAAAGCCTCACTGAATTCAGCCCAAGTAGTGATTTGGACGACCGGGCGCATAGCTTCAAAATTTTCCCACCAAAGGCTAGTAGGGCCTTCGAGGTGGTAGGCAGCATAAGTAACCTTATCAGCTTCGGCTACATTGGCAGAACGTAGCTTGTGGGTGTAGCTGCAAAGCTAGTCATCCACGTTGAGGGGCTCGACGGAATGGTTAAACTTTGGTGGGTACAACTTGATGAAGTCATTGATTGACACCAAGTCATTTCGCTGATGGCGTGCAGTGTTCTGCTCAATCTGCTCCAGCAAGCGGTTGGTCTCACGCTTGCTTCTTTCCGCCTCCAGCATCACTTCGGCCAGAGAAGGTGGGTGAGGCAGATTTTCACCCCTAACTGCACTGGCTTCCCCCTGCTCCGGGGCAGCAGGGTTGCTGCGGGTGTTGACCATCCTAGGAGAAAACAAGACAACGGTTTAGATAAGGATGGCATAACTTAGCAAGGAAGTGCAGAATGTAATGGATAACACGGAATGCAGAGATGTTCATCCGTATGACATGGTAATATAGAACTTCCATATATATACCAACGGTCATACACACCATACATAGTTTAGTACAAGCCCAGGCTACAGTACAACTGTGATGCAAGACGTTACATCTCATCGGAGGCATTCCAAGCTCCTATACATTAATTTCTACACCTCCGGAATTGATTACACACTAAGTCATATTCCACAAGTCACGCAGGACAGTGGAGATACAACTATTACAATACTAGTGATACTACTACTAACTCAGATAGCTCCGTAGTAGTCCTCATAGAAGTCATCTCCATAGCCTGGAAGTTCAACGTTATCATCCGGGAACAGACGGTCCTGAGGAGCTTGTGGACCATAGGGGCTAGGATGAGGTCTTGGACCAACAAACGATGGCCTGCGGCGACCACGGGGTGGGGTGATGCCTCCCACATCACGCCAATCCACCACGTCTGGCAGAGCAGATCTCATAGGATACAGATCCCTCGTATCCATACATCTAGCTTGCACAGCAGGTGCAAACCGAGTCAAAGTGGCCCAATGATCAGCACGGGTGTTGAAAAGCTCCAGTCTCAAGGCCTGATTCTCTTGGTCCTTATCCTCGAGCATCTCGGCGGTGGTGCGAGTTAGTGAGTCCTCACGTGTGGAGTCAGCATAGATAGCCTGGAGATACCCTTGCCCTCCCGGGAGTGAAGCTGGCATATAACGGAAGTCGGTGTTCCGAAGCAGGCCAGTCCTGACTCGCATGATGGTCATCATGGAATAGGCAGCATCCTGAACAGCCATCTCAACAGTAACCCCGAGTCCATAGGAACAGTGGAGGGGCTCGGTAGATCCAGGATAAGAAAGAAATATCCTGACGGTGCAGAAATATTGGCTTTGATTAAATTTTCGGAATTGCTCTTCGACGGTGTATTCGGGATACCAACGGTAACCCGTCTCGATCATTACCCGGACTAACATAGCAGTATGACCGGGCACATCGAGGCACCGGGTCAGGCGAACCACTTGGTTTTGAGCACGAGTGGCCATCTGAAAGCACAACCACAATGCAAAGACATTAGAATTTCTAGGGAAAATTGGACAACATAACGGCTGTAAATGCTCAGAAAAAGATTTGAGACATCCACAACAGTTTGCAATACCACTCAACAACATCATATCAGGGTTCTGATTCAACTGGCAACATACTAAAAGTAGAAACTGAACTGAGGCTTGTAACAACAATCCTATAAGCTACTACGGATTAGTAACACGTGAACCTGATAGAAGAAGAGAGCCTAGTCCTTAACCCACGTTGAATGAGAAAAGAATGACTCAGATCAGAGGGCATAAGGTAAAGGAGTAAAAGAGCCTTACGTTCCCTCCCACAATCAATTCCCCTACATATAACTAAAGCATTTCTAGACTCGACATCGACTAGTTTGGCTCAACGAACCTACAGGCAGCCCGGCTCTGATGCCAACGCTGTCAGGACCCCGATTCCAAGTCACATCGATCTAGCCGGTAACACCTCATATCACATTACGGCCTCACGCACGGTATCCCCACGGGTGTCGCCTTACCGTGTCCCGGGACCGTTTGCACCTTTTGGCTCACGTATATGATAGTGTCGCTAGCATCCATATGATAGAGAACCTGGGCTGACATGGCTAGTCGTGAACCCAAAGCGGCACAGACCTATGGGAACAGGCATACGTGAATCACATCGAGCATGTTGGTCATCAGCGTGTGAATTCGGGCTGTAGCACTGGGCTAACAGGACTCCGGGGAACCCGAGCTGTAGCAGGCTAGGCAGGACTCCGGAAGTCACCGCGTGACATTTCCCCAAAGGGACAGACATAGGAACAAAGTGAAACACATGCCGGCCAGTCAAGTGTCCTGAGTAGTAGTGCTGGGCTAGCAGGACTCCGGTGAACCGGCCTGTAGCGGACTACTATGGCTCGAGGAGCACTAGACTACATTTCCCCATAAGAAAGGCTGCCAAGGATAAACAACTAGATTGTCGGATCCCACACATACTAAGCATTTCAATCATACACACAATATGCTCGATATGTGCAAATACAACATGGCATCACAACAAAACTCTACAACTCAAGTACTTTATTTAAAGGCTCCAGAGAGCCATACATAACAAGTTCATACAGGTAGGGGTCACATGACCCGACACTCAAGTCATACAAGCATACAAGCGCATGCGGAAGCAAATAGTCTGAGTACAGACGCTAGAAAGAAAGAAGGCTTCTCGAAACCTGTCTATCTACATAGGGCCCTCCATGGCCAGGATCACCACCTGGGTGGCAAGTCACTCATCGACGTTGAGATCTACATAAAACCCATCGGAGGGGGCGGTGTTGTCGTCTGAAAACAGTAAATAAGCAAACATGAGTACAAAGGTACTCAGCAAGTCTTACATCAGAACCTACTATACATGCTTATTCTCAAGAAGGTGGTGGAGTTATTGCAGCAAGCCAGCTTTGACTCTTGGCTAAGCTATCCTACGGGACACCACTAGTAAAATAGTTTTTCGCACACGAGTCCACTAATCACCAACACAATACTCCACCGGGGATCCTCCCTCGTCATCCTACGAGAGGGCCATCCTCCATACTCACACTTATCTTGAGTCTTTTAGTAGTATCCATTAACTTGTGTATGAACTGTATAGGCAACCAAGTAGTCCTTTATCGCGGATGCGGCTATTCGAATAGATTATTTTAACCCTGCAGGGTTGTACTTCTTCATACACGCTTTGACCACTTACCGCCGTTTACACGACATGTACTCGGCAACCTTCAAGTAGAAGCCCAATGAGGATGTCGGCCATGGCCTACCTAAACACTCAAGTCTCTAGTCCAGGTTTATCGCCTATCAAGGTTCCATCCGCAGGGAGTCCGGCAGAGGTTTCCACATACGGCCCTGAACGATGTGAACAGGGTCCCGAGACGGCAAACGGGCGCCCGACATACCCGGCAACGGTGTATCTACCGCAACATAGCCCACCCCTAGGGTCAGCGCTACGCACGGCCGCCAACACATAACCTACAAACACCAGAAACTATTTGCAACTCCTGGACAGAGTACTAGGGTGATTAAGAAGCCGAGAGGGTCCATTGGTTTCGGGCCCAATGTATGGTAGAACTGAATCTTAAATCACACATACAGATCTCAGTTCTTAGGGACGGCCTCAATGAAACAACCCACCATGTACTCCTACCTGGCCTCTCATCGATACCTTTACCAACACATGTTCAACACATCCCTCACATTACCGACATAATCATTTCACTCTAGCCCATCACCCAGATGAACCAGACCTGACACAACTCTAAGCATAGCAGGCATAGCAAGGTGGGAAACACAAACATGGCTCAATCAACTCCTACACATGCTAGTGGGTTTCATCTAGTTACTAGGGCAATGACAGGTCATGCAGAGGATAAGGGTTCAACTACCGTAGCACACAGCAGTTTGAAACGTTGTTGTTTTAATGCAGTAAATGAGAGCAGAGGCGAGAACATGGGATTGTATCGATATGATCAATGGGGCTGCTTGCCTGATGTAGTGGTAGTAGGGTACTGCCCTTCAGACGGATATTCGGGGTTATCCTCGAAGGCAGAACCTACCACGAAAGACACACCGAACATAATCAACACATGACAATATGCAACAATATGATGCATGCTATGACATGGCAAAAATGAATGTGTCTTGGCCTAATGCAAGCTAAAACAGAAAGGAATGAACCCATTTGAATCAAAGATTCAAATGTTAGTTCATTTAACATAGCCATATTAGTGCATTATCTTATTTTGCTTAAATAGCAAGGTTAACTTGTTTTGTCATGCATGAAACCATTACCAATGGATAGATTGAATTTTTCTGATCAAAATTCATATATAAATCTTTTCATTTGGAGTTACAGATTAATTTCTATGATTTTTTTTAAAGTTTGCAACAATTTCTGGAATTCTCTATATAAAAATAAATCCAGAAATTAGTTATTACGTCAACAGTGCGTCAGGGTGACGTCAGTGGTCAACGGGGACGTCCATGTCAACCTGACCAGTGGGTCCCGCGTGTCAGCAGTTATTTAAACTAACTAAATTTAGTTAAAACTAATCTGGGTTAATTAGCAGAGGGGGGCCCACTTGTCATAGACTTAAGGGAGTCAACCTGGGCCCACCCAGTCAAGGTCAACGGTTCAAACCCGCCGGCGTTAAGCCGCCGGCGAGGACAGATGCGGCGGAGGGCGTCGGGATTCCTCCTCCGGTGACCAAATGGTCGGCGGAGGGCATCTACGTGCTGCTGGTGAACTCGCGCGCCGAGTGGAGCAAGCGGTGTGTGCGGGGGTGGCCGGAGATGACGCCGGCGTCGAGCCAGGCGGTGGCCGGAGTTCGGGCGTGCACGGAAACGGCGTTAGGAGGCACGGCAGGGGGCGCAGAGGGGTGCTACGGCCTCCTAGGGGGTGTAGTGAGTGTGTTGGACACGGTGGTGTGGCCGGAGACACGTCGGCGATGAGCTCGGCGGTGGCGCGTGCGGTGAAGCTTCATGCAGTTGCTACGATGCACGAGAAGGCAAATGGAGTGGATGGGGAGCTAGCTGAGCTCACGGCGGTCACGTGGGAATGTATGGCGCGGTCGGGGACGAGTTGATGCGGTGGCGACGACGAAGAGGATCTCCGGCGATGACGGAGTCGGGCGAGGTTGTTGCAGAGGCTGCGGGGCAAGTGAGCGCTCGGGGCTCGGCTTGCTCGAAGGAGGGGAGGGCGGCGGAGCTTCTGGACACGGTGGCTCAGCGCGGGGACGACGGAGGGCACGACTATGGCGGCGGTGCGGCGGCAGGTGCGTCGGCCATGGTGCGGGAGAGCGAGGGAGAGAGGCAGGTGGCGAGTGAGGTGTCCATGGGGTCGGGGCGGCGACGTGGAGCCTATCCAGCGTCCAGGCGCGCGAAGCGGCAAGCTGCTGGCGCCGTGGCGAGCTCGCGCTCGCCGGCATCAGCTCTCTGCCTACCTGGCAGGGACGAAGCAGCTGGCTGGCATGGGCCAGCACAGCGCTGGGCCGCCAGGTGGGCCAGCTGATGAGCTGCGGCCAGGTAAGTTCTCTCCCTCTCTTTTAATTTTTGTTTTCTATTTTTTTCTGTAGGTTTGTGGTTTTATTAAAAATAGCTGGGCACTTCTAAAAATCCTGAAAATAATCAGAGGCTCTGTTTAGAATATTTCCAACAACCCACACTTATTTTCAGAATTATTTGAGCATTTAAAATATTTACTAGCATTCAAATGCCCAAATGCAAATTACATATGATTTAATTCAATGACCTTCTGTTAACCTTGAAAATTGTGCACCAATTTTGCCAGAGGTTCTAACCCAAGACAAGAGAGTGAATGTTTTAGAAGGGCATTTCAGGTTCATTGAATATATTTTTAGTAAACCTTAGTTGATTCCAGAGGGGGTGTTGGGGGTTTTGTCTTCCCCAATTCAAGTTTCTGATGAAAGGTAGACATGATGCAACACTCTAATGCATGACTAGCTAGGATGTGACAAACATCATCGTCGTCGTGTTCATGGGGAGGCAACGGAATGCGTCGTGTTCATGGGGATGCAACGGAATGCGTCGTGTTCATCAGGAGGCAACGAAACGCGTGGGAGCCAACCGGCTGGGTCGGAACGAAATGCGTGGTCGTCTTCATCGGGAGGGCTTGGACGGAACAGGCGATGAAAACGAGGCCTGGCGTACCGCACAACGGAGGAAACGAACCTTCTACATTCGGAACGGGATCCTGTTGATCGGGAGGGGTCTGGCGTACCGCAAAACAGAGGAAACGGACCTCCTACAATCGAAACGGGGGCCCTGTTGATTGGGAGGGGTGTGGCGTACCGCAAAATGGACGAAACAGACCTCCTACGGTCGAAACGGGGGTCCTGTTGATCGGGAGGGGTGTGGCGTACCGCAAAACGGACAAAACGGACTTGTGTTGGAGCGCTACGGTCGAAACGGGGGTCATGTTCATCGGGAGGGGTGTGGCGTACCACAAAACGGGACTCCACGGGATACTGTTCATCTCCACCGTCGACCTCCTCTAGCTTCCACGAGCTACCGTCGACCTCCTCCGGCCTCCACGGGCTCCTGTTCATCCAGCCTCTGATACATCTCCAACGTATCTATAATTTTTGATTGCTCCATGCTATATTATCTACTATTTTGGACTTTATTGGGCTTTATTTTCTACTTTTATATTATTTTTGGGACTAACCTATTAACTGGAGGCCCATCCCAGAATTGCTGTTTTTGCCTATTTCAGTGTTTCGGATAAACAGAATATCAAACGGAGTCCAAACGGAATAAAATCTTCGGAAACGTGATTTTCTCACCGAACGTGATCCAGGAGACTTGGACCCTACTGCAAGGGATCAAAGAGGTGGTCACGAGGGTGGGGGGCGCCCCCTAGGGCGCGCTCCCCTGCCTCGTGGGCCCCTCGGTGCTCCACCGACGTACTCCTTCCTCCTATATATACACACGTACCCCCAAACAATCAGAACAGGAGCCAAAACCCTAATTCCACCGCCGCAACTTTCTGTATCCACGAGATCCCATCTTGGGGCCTGTTTCGGAGCTCCGCCGGAAGAGGGCCGTCATCACGGAGGGCTTCTAAATCATCCCAGCCCCTCCGATGATGTGTCAGTAGTTTACCTCAGACCTTCAGGTCCATAGTTAGTAGCTAGATGTCTTCTTCTCTCTCTTTGAATCTCAATACCAAGTTCTCCCCCTCTCTTGTGGAGATCTATTCGATGTAATCTTCTTTTTGCGGTGTGTTTCTTGAGACCAATGAATTGTGGGTTTATGATCAAGTCTATCTATGAATAATATTTGAAACTTCTCTGAATTCTTTTATGCATGATTGGTTATCTTTGCAAGTCTCTTTGAATTATCCGTTTGGTTTGGCCAACTAGATTGGTAGTTCTTGCCATGGGAGAAGTGCTTAGCTTTGGGTTCGATCTTGCGGCATCCTTACCAAGTGACAGAAGGGGTAGCAAGGCACGTATTGTATCGTTGCCATCGAGGATAACAAGATGGGGTTTATTTCATATTGCATGAATTTATCTCTCTACATCATGTCATCTTGCTTAAGGCATTACTCTGTTCTTAACTTAATACTCTCGATGCATGCTGGATAGCGGTCGATGAGTGGAGTAATAGTAGTAGATGCAGAATCGTTTCGATCTACTTGTCACGGACATGATGCCTATATACATGATCATGCATAGATATTCTCATAATTATGCACAATTCTATCAATTGCTCAACAGTAATTTGTTCACCCACCATAGAATACTTATGCTCTTGAGAGAAGCCACTAGTGAAACCTATGGCCCCCGGGTCTATTCTCATCATATCAATCTCCATCACTTTTATATTGCTTTTCTATTTACTTTGCCTTTACTTTTTACTTTGCATATTTATATCAAAAATACCAAAAATATTCTATCTATCAGATATCACTCTCGTAAGTGACCGTGAAGGGCTTGACAACCCCTAATCGCGTTGGTTGCGAGTAGCTAGCGCTTTGTGCAGGTACGAGGGACTTGAGCGTGGGCTCCTACTGGATTGATACCTTGGTTCTCAAAAACTGAGGGAAATACTTACGCTACTTTGCTGCATCATCCCTTCCTCATCGGGGAAAACCAACGCAAGCTCAAGACATAGCAAGAAGGATTTTTGGCGCCGTTGCCGGGGAGTCTACGCAAAAAGTCAATATACCAAGTACCCATCACAATCCCTATCTCTCGCATTACATTATTTGCCATTTGCCTCTCGTTTTCCTCTCCCCCCAATTCACCATTGCCGTTTTATTCGCCCTCTCTCTCTCCATCCTCCCTCTCTATTTGCCTCTTTTTGTCCGCTTGCTTTTTGTTTGCCTATGTGTTAGATTGCTTGTTTGTCGCGATGGCTCAACCAAGATTTGGTGATTTTCACCTTAAAAGGTTAGAGGAGATCGAAAACAACGTTAGGAAGTTTATGGTTTTGCAATTTGAGCATAATAATTTCTTTAGAAATGAGCTTAAAGAACAAAAAAGTTTTATGAGTTATATGAATAAAGAGCTTGATGATATGTCTAAAGAATTTGAGGGTATAAGATCCCAGATTGCTCGTCTAGACAAGATGACTGCTGAAATTTCGGATATGCAAGCCACCTTAGTCAATAAGATGGCCGCTAAACCGAATTCCTATGAAAATCAAGATGAAGATCTAAAAGTTATTGATGTGTCTCCTATTAAATCTTTATTTTTCAATATGAATCTTGATGAAACTGAATATGATCTTCCTTTACCTAGAAGGCGTTCTAAAAATTCGGAGTGTTTAGATCTTAATGATGAAACTGATGAAAGTGGGATTAAAAGAAATAAAAATCTAGATATTGCTAGACCCACTATATTGGATTTCAAGGAATTTAATTATGAAAATTGCTCTTTTATTGATTGTATTTCCTTTTTGCAATCCATGCTAAATTCTCCACATGCTTATAGTCGAAATAAAGCCTTCACCGAACGTATTGTTGATGTCTTGATGCAATCTTATGAAGAAAAACTTGAGTCGAAAGTTTCTATACCTAGAAAACTCTATGATGAGTGGGAACCAACTATTAAAATTTAAATTAAAGATCATGATTTTTATGCTTTGTGTGATTTGGGTGCTAGTGTCTCTACTATTCCCAAGACTTTGTGTGATTTACTAGATTTCCGTAATTTTGATGATTGCGCTCTAAACTTGCATCTTGGGGAATCCACTATTAAGAAACATATGGGAATAATTAATGATGTTCTTATTGTTGCAAATAGTAATTATGTGCCCGTCGATTTCATTGTTCTTGATATAGATTGAAATCCTTCTTGCCCTATTATTCTTGGTAGACCTTTCCTTAGAACGGTTGGTGCGATTATTGATATGAAGGAAGGGAATATTAGATTTCAATTTACATTAAAAAAGGGCATGGAAGACTTTCCAAGAAAGAAAATAAAATTACCATATGAAACTATCATGAGAGCCACTTATGGATTACCTACCAAAGATGGCAATACCTAGATCTATTCTTGCTTGTTATGCCTAGCTAGGGGCGTTAAACGATAGCGCTTGTTGGGAGGCAACCCAATTTTATTTTTATTCCTTGATTTTTGCTCCTGTTTAGTAATAAATAAATTATTTAGCCTCTGTTTTGGTTGTGTTTTTTGTGTTTAATTAGTGTTTGT
Organism: Triticum urartu; assembly: GCF_003073215.2. Lineage (NCBI taxonomy): Eukaryota > Viridiplantae > Streptophyta > Magnoliopsida > Poales > Poaceae > Triticum > Triticum urartu. The sequence goes on along the minus strand of NC_053027.1, from coordinate 279,776,163 downwards.
GCCAAGTAGAACCATTGGGAAGACTTGGGGAAAGTCTTGTTGAACTTGCTGTAAAAAACAGAAACTTTAGCGCTCACGAGGACTGCTGTCATTTTTATTTTAAGAGGGCTATTTAGTTAATTCTTTTTGAAGATGGTTAATAGATAAATTACTCACGTCCAGGAATTTATTTTAGAATTTTTGGGGTTCCAGATCTTGCGCTAGCTACAGATTACTACAGACTGTTCTGTTTTTGACAGATTCTGTTTTTCGTGTGTTGTTTGCTTATTTTGATGAATCTATGGCTAGTCAAATAGTTTATAATCCGTAGATAAGTTGGAATACAGTAGGTTTAACACCAATATAAATAAAGAATGAGTTCATTACAGTACCTTGATGTGGTCTTCTGTTTTCTTTCGCTAACGGAGCTCTCGAGTTTTCTATGTTGAGTTTTGTGTTGTGAAGTTTTCAAGTTTTGGGTGAATTCTTTTGATGGATCATGGAACACGGAGTGGCAAGAGCCTAAGATTGGGGATGCCCATGGAACCCCCAAGGTAATCCAAGGACACCAAAAAGTCAAATCTTGGGGATGCCCCGGAAGGCATCCCCTCTTTCGTCCACTTCCATCGGTAATTTACTTGGAGCTATATTTTTATTCACCAACATGATATGTGTTTTTCTTGGAGTGTCTTGTATTATTTGTGTCTTTGTTTGTTAGTATGCCAGAATCATCCTTGCTGTACACACCTTTTGAGAGAGCCATATATGAATTAAAATTTGATAGAATACTCTATGTGCTTCACTTATATCTTTTGAGCTAGATAATTTTGCTCTATGTGCTTCACTTATATCTTTTTAGCTAGATAATTTTGCTCTATGTGCTTCACTTATATCTTTTGAGCTAGATAATTTTTCTCTATGTGCTTCACTTAGATCTTTTAGAGACGGTGGTGGATATGTTCTAAAGAAACTACTGATCTCTCATGCTTCACTTAAATTAATTTGAGAGTCTCTTAATAGCATGGTAATTTGCCTAATAACAATATGCTTGGTATTTAAGATTTGTGGAACTTTCTTTTGAGTGTGTTGAATACTAAGAAAAGATTGAAGCATGATAATTGTTTTGAGATATGGAGGTGATAATATTAAAGTCATGCTAGTTGAGTAGTTGTGAATTTAAAGAATAATTGTGTTGAAGTTTGTGATTCCCGTAGCATGCACGTATGGTGAACCGTTATGTGATGAAGTCGGAGCATGATTTATTTATTGATTGTCTTCCTTATGAGTGGCGGTTGGGGACGAGCGATGGTCTTTTCCTACCTATCTATCCCCCTAGGAGCATGCGTGTAATACTTTGCTTTGATAACTTCTAAATTTTTGCAATAAGTATATGAGTTCTTTATGACTAATGTTGAGTCCATGGATTATACGCACTATCACCCTTACACCCTTTCTAGCCTCTCTAAATACCACGCAACTTTCGCCGGTATCATACACCTACCATATACCTTCCTCAAACAGCCACCATACCTACCTATTATGGCATTTCCATAGCCATTCCGAGATATATTGCCATGCAACTTTCCACCATCTAGTTCATCATGACACATCCATCATTGTCATATTGCTTAGCATGATCATGTAGTTGACATAGTATTTGTGGCAAAGCCACCATTCATAATTCTTTCGTACTTGTCACTCTTGATTCATTGCATATCCTGGTACACCGCCGAAGGCATTCATATAGAGTCATATTTTGTTTTAGTATCGAGTTGTAATCATTGAGTTGTAAATAAATAGAAGTGTGATGATCATCATTCAATAGAGCATTGTCGAAAAAAAGAGGAGAAAGGCCAAAGAAAAAAAAGAAGGCCCAAAAAAATAATAAATAAATAAATAAGGGGCAATGCTACTATCCTTTTTCCACACTTGTGCTTCAAAGTAGCACCATGATATAGCGAGTCTCATATATTGTGCTTCAAAGTAGCACCATGTTCTTCATATAGAGAGTCTCATATGTTGTCACTTTCATATACTAGTGGGAATTTTACGTTATAGAACTTGGCTTGTATATTCCAATGATGGGCTTCCTCAAATTTCCCTAGGTCTTCATGAGCAAGCAAGTTGGATGCACACCCACTAGTTTCTTTTGTTGAGCTTTCATACATTTATAGCTCTAGTGCATCCGTTGCATGGCAATCCCTACTCACTCACATTGATATATATTGATGGGCATCTCCATAGCCCGTTGATACGCCTAGTCGATGTGAGACTATCTTCTCCTTTTTGTCTTCTCCAGAACCACCATTCTATTCCACCTATAGTGCTATATCCATGGCTCACGCTCATGTATTGCGTGAAGATTGAAAAAGTTAGAGTATGAAACAATTGCTTGGCTTGTCATCGGGGTTGTGCATGATTTAAATACTTTGTGTGGGGGAGATGGAGCATAGCCAGAATATATGATTTTGTAGGGATAACTTTCTTTGGCCATGTTATTTTGAGAAGACATAATTGCTTTGTTAGTATGCTTGAAGTATTATTATTTTCTATGTCAATATAAACTTTTGTCTTGAATCTTTCTAATATGAATATTCATACCACAATTAAGAAGATTTACATTGAAATTATGCCAAGTAGCACTCCGCATCAAAAATTCTCTTTTTATCATTGACCTATTCGAGGACAAGCAGGAATTAAGCTTGGGGATGCCTGATACGTCTCCAACAGATCTATAATTTTTGATTGCTCCATGCTATATTATCTACTATTTTGGACTATATTGGGCTTTATTTTCTACTCTTATATTATTTTTGGGACTAACCTATTAACCGGAGGCCCAGCCCAGAATTGCTGTTTTTTGCCTATTTCAGTGTTTCGGATAAACAGAATATGAAACGGAGTCCAAACGGAATAAAATCTTCGGAAACGTGATTTTCTCACCGAACGTGATCCAGGAGACTTGGACGCTACTGCAAGGGATCAAAGAGGTGGTCACGAGGGTGGGGGGCGCCCCCCTAGGGCGCGCCCCCTGCCTCGTGGGCCCCTCGGTGCTCCACCGACGTACTCCTTCCTCCTATATATACACACGTACCCCTAAATGATCAGAATAGGAGCCGAAACCTAATTCCACCGCCGCAACTTTATGTATCCACGAGATCCCATCTTGGGGTATGTTCCGGAGCTCCGCCGGAAGAGGGCCGTCATCACGAAGGGCTTCTACATCATCCCAGCCCCTCCGATGAAGTGTGAGTAGTTTACCTCAGACCTTCGGGTCCATAGTTAGTAGCTATATGGCTTCTTCTCTCTCTTTGAATCTCAATACAAAGTTCTCCCCCTCTCTTGTGGAGATCTATTCGATGTAATCTTCCTTTTGCGGTGTGTTTGTTGAGACCGATGAATTGTGGGTTTATGATCAAGTCTATCTATGAATAATATTTGAAACTTCTCTGAATTCTTTTATGCATGATTGGTTATCTTTGCAAGTCTCTTTGAATTATCCGTTTGGTTTGGCCAACTAGATTGGTAGTTCTTGCCATGGGAGAAGTTCTTAGCTTTGGGTTCGATCTTGCGGCATCCTTACCTAGTGACAGAAGGGGCAGCAAGGCACGTATTGTATCGTTGCCATCGACGATAACAAGATGGGCTTTATTTCATATTGCATGAATTTATCTCTCTACATCATGTCATCTTGCTTAAGGCGTTACTCTGTTCTTAACTTAATACTCTAGATGCATGCTGGATAGCGGTCGATGAGTGGAGTAATAGTAGTAGATGCAGAATCGTTTCGATCTACTTGTCACAGGCGTGATGCCTATATACGTGATCATGCCTAGATATTCTCATAATTATGCACAATTCTATCAATTGCTCAACAGTAATTTGTTCACCCACCGTAGAATACTTATGCTCTTGAGAGAAGCCACTAGTGAAACCTATGGCCCCCGGGTCTATTCTCATCATATCAATCTCCATCACTTTTATATTGCTTTGCTATTTACTTTGCCTTTACATTACCTTTACTTTGCATATTTATATCAAAAATACCAAAAATATTCTATCTATCAGATCTCACTCTCGTAAGTGACCGTGAAGGGCTTGACAACCCCTAATCGCGTTGGTTGCGAGTAGCTAGCGCTTTGTGCAGGTACAAGGGACTTGAGCGTGGGCTCCTACTGGATTGATACCTTGGTTCTCAAAAACTGAGGGAAATACTTACGCTACTCTGCTGCATCATCCCTTCCTCTTCGGGGAAAACCAACACAAGCTCAAGACGTAGCTGCCTCCACCGCATGCTACTCCACCGGCTACTGTTAAACCACCCCTCCACGGGCACCTCTCCACCGTCTACTGTTCATACAGCCCTCCACACCACGGGGTCCTGTTCAACCACCCCTCCACGGGCACCCCTCCACTGTCTACTATTCATCTAGCCCTCCACCACACCACGGGGTCTTGTTCATCCAGAGGCAACACCACCGCTCATTGTTCATCCAACCCCCCTTGCAACGCTCACTGTTCATCCAATCGATCGGCTTCAGTTAGCAGTAGTAGTGAAGGAATCGCTCGATCGGGTTCAGTTAGCAGTAGTAGTGAAGGAATCTCTCGGGTTCAGTAACGCGTAGCCTGCAGTGCAATCGCTCGGGTTCAGTTAGAGCCCAACGCCTCGCTCGGGTTCAGTTAGAGCCAAAGCCTCGCACACACGCGCGTACGTGTACGAGAGAAACGTGCATCGCTCGGCCCCCGACCTCCCACCGTAACAGGGAACTCCCCGAAATTTTCCTCGCCCTCGCTTCTACCACGGTTTTTTCCGTCATGGACGGCCCAAAGAATTTCATGCAGCTGCGTCTCCAGCCTGCCCAGGACGAAAAGTCCATTTTCTGTCATGATTTTTTGTCATAGAAGTAGGAGCCCACCACATCTATGATGATACCGGGTTTTGTCACAATTATCGTCATAGAAGTGTCATATGTATGTCAGAAAAAAATATCGTTCGGCCCAAAATGTCACGGATGTGTCTTTTTTTGTAGTGATAGCCCCCAAGTTGTATTGTTTATCTCCTAAAATAGCGCTTCTGAGAACGCTAAGATCAGGCACACACATGTGACATGCTTCGTCTTTAGCATTAATGCACCTACCTATGAAGAGAGCAAAATAATGTATAGCAGGAAAATGAATGCTCCCTATGGTAGCTTGTGTTATATCTCTAGATTCCCCCACAGTTATATTAGCAAGAAAATCTCTAAATTCAGATTTGTGAGGTTCATTGGGACTACCCCATTGTGGAAGTTTATAAGCAGTGTTAAAATCCTCTAAGTCCATGGTATAAGAATTTTCATAAAGATCAAAAAAGACAATTTGAGAATTGCGTGATGATGAAAATTCAAACCTCCTCACAAAGGAATCAGTGAGATAGTGATATTGGTGGCACTTGTCTGCGTCGAAGCTCTCAAGATCGGCATTACGCACATACGCGTTAAATTCTTCCTTGATTCCTGCTCGATCCATAAAGTCCTCTGAAGGCCATTCACAAGCCCGCACTTGAGCTTCCCTCGGTGGTTCTTCGTCGGCATCGCGTATTGCGAGCCTGGGTCCTTGCTTCCTTGAAGGACCACCTTGGTACATTTTCCTAAACATATTTCTTCCTCTAAAAAATTTCTGAAATTTTAGTAACTTGAAAATAAAAGTGAACCAAACTCAACAATATTGATAGAAACTACTCCTACAAGTGCCTAGAGGCAATATCATGCATCAAAACTACTTTTGACCATATAAATTTGACATGCAAGCTCAAGAACATGGTCAACTAAGCAGCAAAAATATGCAATGAATAAAGCACTAGAACAAAAACTAATTAGACCATGGAGGAGTCACATACCAAGGAACAATCCCCCAAAGCAGTTTTGTGAGAGGTGCTTTGATCTAGGAGATCAAAAATGGCAGCAAAATGAGCTTGGACTCGGGTTTGAGCTGGTTAGTGATGTTTGTGGAAGGAAGAGTAGTGTGTGGTAGCTGGAATAAGTGGAGGGGAGTCACCATGGGCCCACGAGGTAGGGGGGCGCGCCTAGGGGGTAGGGCGCGCCCTCCACCCTCATGGCCAGGTGCTTGCTTCCCCTGTTGTGGTTTTAGTGCCATAAATTCTCAAATATTCCAAAAAAATCATATTTAAATTTCAGGGCATTTGGAGAACTTTTCGGGGTATTTTTTATTGCATTGATAATTCAAAAAACAGACAGAATATACTATTTTTTCTTTATTTCATCTAAATAACAGAAAATAAAAAGAGGGTACAGAGAGTTGTGTTTTCTAAATTCATCCATCTCATGCTCATCAAAAGGAATCCACTAACAAGGTTGATCAGGTCTTGTTAACAAACTCATTCCGGATAACATGGAACCGAAGAATTTTTGAATAACACTAGGTTACCTCAATAGGGATATGCACATCCCCAACAATAAGAATATCATATTTCTTCTTGACAGTAGGAAGAGGAAATTCAAAACCTCTAAAAATAATCGATGGATTTTTTCCAATAGAGTTGATACTGTGGACTTGAGGCTGTTTCCTCGGAAAGTGTACCATATGCTCATTACCATTAACATGAAAAGTGACATTGCCTTTGGTGAAATCAATAACATCCCCTGCAGTATTCAAAAAGGGTCTTCCAAGAATAATAGACATACTATCGTCCTCGGGAATATCAAGAATTACAAAGTCCGTTAAAATAGTACCGTTTGCAACAACAACATGCACATCCTCACAAATACCAACATGTATAGCAGTTGATTTATCAGCCATTTGCAAAGATATTTCAGCAGGTGTCAACTTATTCAAATCAAGTCTACGATATAAAGAGAGAGGCATAACACTAAAACCGGCTCCAAGATCACATAAAGCAGTTTTAACATAATTTCTTTTAATGGAGCATGGTATAGTTGGTGCTCCTGGATCTCCAAGTTTCTTTGGTATTCCACCCTTAAAAGTATAATTAGCAAGCATGGTCGAAATTTCATCTTCCGATATCTTTATTTTATTAGTAACAATTTCTTTCATGTACTTATCATAAGGATTCATTTTAAGCATATCAGTCAAACGTATACGTAAAAAGATAGGTCTAATCATCTCAGCAAAGCGCTCAAAATCCTCATCATCCTTTTTCTTGGATGGTTTATCAGGAAAAGGCATGGGTTTCTGAACCCATGGTTCCCTTTCTATACCGTGCTTCCTAGCAACAAAGTCTCTCTTATCATAATGTTGATTCTTTGATTGTGGGTTATCAAGATCAATAGCAGGTTCAATCTCTACATCATTATCATTTCTAGGTTGAGCATCAACATGAACATCATCATTAACATTATTAGTAGGTTTATGCTCATTACCAAATTGTGTTTCAGCATCAGAAATAGAAATATCATTGGGATTCTCAGGTGTGTCTACAACAGGTTCACTAGAAGCATGCAAAGTCCTATCATTTTTCTTTTTCTTCCTTTTAGAGGGACTAGGTGCATCAACATTATTTCTCTGAGAATCCTGCTCAATTCTCTTAGAATGGCCTTCAGGATACAAAGGCTCCTGAGTCATTTTACCACCTCTAGTCATAACTCTAACAGCATTATCATTTCTCTTACTATTTAATTCATTGAGCAAATCATTCTGAGCATTAAGAACTTGTTGTACTTGAGTGGTAACCATAGAAGCATGTTTACTAATAATTTTAAGTTCAACTTTAACATTAGCCATATAGTCATCCAAGTTTTCAAGCATATCAGCATTGCGTTTTAATTCTCTACCAAAATAAGCATTGAAGTCTTCTTGCTTAACCATAAAGTTATCAAACTCATCTAAGCATGGGCTAGCAAACTTAGTAAATGGGATTTCAGCTTTATCATATCTATAGAGAGAATTTACCTTTACTACATGTTGGGGATATTATTGCTAGGCGTAAACCGGCTTATCTGGGCTGGGTCAACTTCATCAGTAGTTCAAGAGTGCTAAAGCCCAAGAAGACAGATGAGGGCCTAAGGCCCGTAGTCGGTTTAAGACTTGTAGCTGTAAACCGGTATTTGTATATAAACTTGTATTGTAAGTTAGGAATAAGTTGGGACTTTGTGAACCGACGGCCGTCACCCGTGTATATAAGGGGACGACCCGGCGGCGGTTCAGGGACAACAGACAACAACTCGAGACTTAGGCGAAGCTTGGCTGCTCCCTAGTCATCGAAACCCCATCAATTCCATCACAACCAGACGTAGGCTTTTACCTTCATCGAAGGGGCCGAACTAGTATAAACTCTCTTGCGTCCCTGTGTCCGCTTTAACCCCTTCAAGCTAACCCGTCGCGATGGCTCCACGACTATGTCCTTTCTCTAGGACATCTGTCGTGACCAAACCACGACAGTTGGCGCCCACCGTGGGGCTATCGCATGATGGTTTCATGTTCTTGGAGGGCCGCTTTAAAGGACTCGAGGGCTACACCATAGGCCGGATGACTAAGAGTCCTCGCGGCAAGCTCTACATCGACGATGCAGGCTGGGGCCCCGAGGCCGGCTCAGTTGAGTACGGGTACCGGGTCCCCTTTGGTGGCATTCACGTTTTCATTGGCAAGATCGGTGAACCGGGCCCTGAGCCGGACATCTGCACCGACCTCGTCGAGATGGCTCAGCGTGCGCGATCTGCCCAGGTTAAACCGGCCATGAAGCGTGCCTTCGTGGGAGTCATCCATGGAGGAAGTTATGAGGATGGATCGGAATCTCGCGGCGAGATCGTCGTTTGTTCCGATGACGAGTCATCGACCGGAGAAACCGAATCTCTTTATCAGCTACAAGATGGCCGGATTGGGGGCTGTTCCGATGGCGACAGTATTCCGGACTCCTCTGATCTGCCCAACCGAGTTGGAATATTCATGGACGGCACACAAGCAGCGCTTCATTCTTCGACCACTGTGGCAACAACCTCCGGTTCAACAGCGGCGACGGCTGCCGGGGCAGGAGGCCCTATGCGCCCGCCGGCTCAAGTTCTATCAGAGCTATTTGATGCATTGGCTGTGCTTATGGCGGAAGCTAATCCGGCGGATCAAGACGTCCACACCGCGAAGATTGCGAAGATAAAGGAACAGATCACCCAGGCCAAGGCGGATCTGGCAGCTGAGGACACCAGGATGGCCACAGAGCGGGCCGCTCTAGACGCACAAGACTACAGGCTCATGTTGGACCAGAGCGCGTGGCATGAAGTCATGAGGAGGAAGTACCGATCCCGTTTGCCTCCGGTTTTCGAGGCCAGAGACCTTTTCAACACCCCGGGAGCAGGAACCAGTAATCCGCTGGAGGGAAACCGGGCGGAAGCTCTTGGGACCGGTGAGCCGGTTCAGCCTCGTCGAATGGACCCGCCTCGTCAAAACACCGTTATACCTCAGGCTGTTTAAACACCTCCGGGTCACTACTCCAACCCAATGGACAATCTCGTCGCTACTACTGCACGGCTGGAGGCCATTCCAATTGAAGGTGACTCACCGCAGGCAGTAGAGACGCGACGGGTCAAGGAGCTTCTGAGGACAACTTTGGTCCAATAGGAAGCATATTCGTACAGCCGCGACCGGATCCACTCGACCCCCCGTCCAAGCCGGAGCTATAGCAGACATATGGATGAACCGACAGTGTTGAGCAATGAACGACGTGGAGCACCCCGTGGCAACAACCCGGCGGGTGGTGCTGAAAACGCTCAGGAAGTGGTGGACCGGGCCCGAGCGCGTAGGGAGGCCGAGTTAGCCGCACAGCATCAGGCTCGGCAGCTCACGCCGGTTCGTCCAACTATCTCGATCGAACTTGGTGTTACTTCTAGTTCTTTGGGGGTGCCTTGCCTTGTCCCCGCTTTACGCAATGTGCGCCTGCCCAAGGATTTCAAAGGCCCGCGCAAAGTACCAAATTACACGGCGGATCAACCTCCAGAAACATGGATGGAGAGCTATGAGATGGCCATGGAGATGCTTGATGTGGATGACGCAGCGTGTGCGAAATACTTCACCATGATGCTTGAAGGAACGGCCCGCACTTGGTTAAAAAGCTTGCCGGCTAATTCTATCAGTTCATGGGCCCAATTACGAGCCCGGTTTATCAGGAATTTCAAGGATACATGTAAACAACCTATGTCGATAGTGGACTTAGCTGCCTGTGTCCAGGAGGAAGGAGTACCAATGACTCATTGGGTGCACCGGGTTTCACAAGTGTTGCATTCATCAGACCGCATCAACGCTGACAATGCTGTATTAACCCTAGAAGGCAACTGCCGGTTTGGGCCCCTAAAGCTGAAGTTGGGACGGATGAAGCGTCATTGTACTAACATGGGAACCCTCATGGCTGCTTTGGTAAAGTATGCCGATTCTGATAGTACCAAGGATCCCGAATCTGAGGATGACAAGGCAGGGAAGGGAAAGAGGAACAACAACTCCAAAGGTCAGCAGCATCACTGGGCAGGCAATGGTGGTGGAGGCAAGCGTAAAGCGGATGGTAACATGGACTTTGTGGCTAATACCAACACGCAGGGCAATGGCCAGCGACGCAAGGGTAAACCGAAAAATCGCAATGGGGCGCCCAACCCTAACCCGGACCGCCTAAACTATCTACTGAGCCAGCCCTGCCCAAGACATGGGACGAAGGAGGCGCCAGCGAACCACCTTTGGAAGGATTGCTTCATTATGCAAGAGTTCAAGAATTCTAATGCTTTTCGGTATGATCACAGATCCGGCGGTGGCTCAGGGTCCGGGCCGGGTTATGGTGGAGGAAATTCCGGTTCAGGATTTAATGGTAATCCGGGCGGACATAATAATCAAAATAGTCAGAACAACCAGGGTGGTTACAACCAACAGCAGCAACAGTCAGGTTACCAGAGCAACCCAAAGCAGTTGAGCAGTGGGTAGTACCATGTCTTCACCACTAGCTTGGACAAACGAGACCGGAAGGTTCAGAGGCGGGCGGTCAACTCTGTTGAACCGGCCATACCCCGTTATCTACGCTAGTCTGAACAGCCAATCATATGGAGCAGAGAGGATCACCCTCCCCAGGTTGATAATCCGGGTTAGTTGGCTCTGGTGGTGGCACCTCAGGTGGGAGGTTACAAGTTCACCAAGGTGCTCATGGATGGAGGGAGCATCATTAATATCTTATACTATGAGACCTTCCGTCGTATGGGACTAATAGATAAAAATCTCAAACCGTCCAATACGGTGTTCCACGGTGTAGTACCTGGCAAATCAGCATATCCTGTTGGTAAGATAGCTTTGGAAGTGGCCTTTGGGGATGATCATGATTCCAGGTCAGAGACATTGACGTTTGAAGTGGTGAAAATCCAAAGTCCATATCACGCCCTGTTTGGGCGATCGGCCTACGCCAAGTTTATGGCACGACCCTATTATGTGTATTTGCAGCTCAAGATGCCGGGTCACAAGGGGACAATAATGGTTCACGGAAGCCGCAAAATCGCTTTGGAGTGCGAGGAAGGAGACGCGGCCTATGCAGAGTCGGTTTGTGCCACTGAGGAGCTGAAGTATTATAAGGACAATGTTGATCCAGCGGACATGACTCCATTAAAGAAGCCAACTACGGAGCATGATCCGGCCCTGAAGTTCAAATCGGCAGCAGAAACTAAGCTTGTTGACTTTGTACCTGGCGATTCGTCCAAGCAGTTCAGCATCAGTGCCAACTTGGATCCGAAATAGGAAAGCGCGCTCATCGAGTTCATCCGTGAGAATCGGGACATTTTTGCATGGAAGCCCTCTGACATGCCAGGTGTACCGAGGCAACTCGCTAAGCACACCCTTAATGTGGATCCTAAATACAAACCGGTGAAACAGTTCCTCCGCCGGTTTAACGAAGAAAGACGCAAGGCGATTGGAGAAGAGGTAGCCAGGCTCTTAGCAGCTGGCTTTATTGTTGAAGTTTTTCACCCTGAGTGGATTTCCAATCCGGTGCTGGTCCTTAAGAAAAACGGCACCTAGCGCATGTGTGTGGATTACACAGATCTTAATAAAGCTTGTCCAGCAGATCGTTTTGCCCTCCCCCGTATTGATCAAATTATTGATGCTACGGCGGGTTGTGAGTGTTTAAGTTTTTTGGATGCATATTCTGGCTATCATCAAATCAAAATGGCAGTTAAGGACCAGGAGAAGACGGCGTTCATAACTCCCTTTGGAGCCTTCTGCTATGTGTCTATGCCCTTTGGGCTCAAGAGTGCCCAGGCAACTTATCAACGGTGTGTGCAAAATTGTCTTCACACGCAGATTGGCCGTAATGTACATGCTTACATGGATGATATCGTGGTTAAATCCAGGGAGAAGGAGACTCTGATTGATGATTTGAAGGAAACCTTTGATAACCTGAGGACATACAAGATGATGCTTAATCCAGACAAGTGTGTCTTTGGTGTACCGGCGGGCAAATTATTGGGTTTTCTGGTGTCCAATAGGGGAATTGAGGCTAATCTAGAGAAGATCACAGCCATCACTTCCCTGGCTAAACCAAAGTGTATCAATGATGTTCAACGCCTGGCAGGCCAGATTGCCGCGTTAAGCCAGTTTATCAGTCATCTTGGGGAGAAGGCAATCCCTTTGTATCAGAAGTTGAAGAAGACGGATCAATTTGTCTGGAGTTCTGCTGCTGATGAAGCATTTGAGGACTTAAAGCGGCAATTGGCCAATCCGCCTGTGCTCGCCGCTCGCATTGATAAGGAGCCGTTACAGCTATATGTTGCTGCTAATGCTCGGGCGGTCAGCGTGGCTATTGTGGTGGAGCGAAAGGAGGCAGGTAAAGAGCATCTGGTTCAACGTCCAGTCTATTATATCAGCGAGGTGCTCATTGAGTCCAAGCAAAGGTATCCGCATTGGCAGAAGCTGGTGTATGGAGTTTTTATGGCAAGCCGGAAGCTTAAACAATACTTCCAAGGGAACCCAATTACGGTGGTCAGTTCTGCTCCTTTGGGGGATATCATCCAGAACCGGGAAGCAACTGGCCGGATTGCCAAGTGGGCTATAGAGCTTGAGCCGCATGGTTTGAAGTATGTGCCTCGGACGGCGGTTAAGTCTCAAGCACTTGTTGATTTCATCAATGATTGGACGGAAATGCAAGCACCTGAAGAAAAGCTGGATCACACATATTGGACCATCCATTTTGACGGATCCAGGCAATTGGAAGGCTCGGGGCTGGAGTCGTATTAACTTCCCCACAAGGTGATAAGTTTTGTTACGTTCTCCGCTTAATGTTCCCTTGTACTAACAATGCAGCTGAGTATAAAGCCTTGCTCCATGGTCTCCTGATGGCTAAGGAGATGAATCTGAGTCGAGTTAAGTGCTTTGGTGACTCGGACCTCGTGGCTCAGCAAGTGTCCGGCACTTGGGACTCCAAGGACCCACTCATGGTAGCATATCGTCGTGAGGTGGATATTGTTGTAGGTCATTTTAAAGGCTATTAGGTGGACCACGTGGACCGGCAGAAAAATGAAGCGGCGGACGCCTTAAGCCGGCTGGGCTCTCAGCGCAAACGGGTCCCGCCCAATGTTTTTCTGGATGTGTTGCACAACCCGTCGGTCAAGATCCCTGGTGAAGCGGATTTGGCTATTCCTGATCCGGAGGCTCAATTGGTGGCAGCTCTTCATGTTATTCCGGATTGGACGCTTCCTTACCTGGCGTACAAGAACTGGGGCGAGTTACCAGAGGATGAGGCTCTGGCCCGACAGATAATCCGGCGATCCAAGTCCATGACTATTATCAACGGCGAGTTGCATCATTGCAGTGTGTCAGGGGCGTTTCAACGCTATGTGTCTCCTAAAGAAGGCCGTGAAATTTTGCGTGAGATCCACGAAGGAGATTGTGGTCACCATGCCGGTTCAAAATCTCTGGTGGCTAAAGCGTTTCGGCATGGCTTCTATTGGTTAACTGCTCATGCTGATGCGGAGGATCTGGTCAGATGATGTGATGGTTGCCAAAAGTTTTCAAGACGTGCTCATGTACCGGCTCAAGAATTGAGAATGATTCCAATTACTTGGCCATTTGCGACTTGGGGGCTGGATATGGTTGGGCCTTTCAAAAGGTCCAGAGATAAGAAGACCCACCTCCTGGTGGCGGTTGACAAGTTTACAAAGTGGGTGGAGGCAGAACCTGTTAGCAAGTGTGATGCGGCCACGGCGGTTTAGTTCATCAAAAAAGTGATTTTCCGGTTTGGCTTTCCACACAGTATCATCACAGATAACGGTACCAATTTGTCCAAAGGTGCCATGAAGGAGTTCTGCGAACGGGAGCATATCCGGCTCGACGTTTCATCAATGGCACACCCACAGTCCAATGGTCAAGCAGAAAGGGCTAATCAAGAGATCTTGAGAGGCATCAAGCCCCGGCTCATGGTTCCTTCGCAGAGAACGCCGGGTTGTTGGGTAGAAGAATTATCATCTGTGTTATGGAGCATCAATACAACACCCAATAGATCAACAGGATACACACCGTTCTTCATGGTTTGTGGAGCGGAGGCGGTTCTCCCCAGTGATATCCGTCATGATTCACCTCGTGTGACGGTTTATGTTGAAGCGGACAATGAGATAGCACGGCAAGACGCTTTGGACCTGTTGGATGAAGAACATGACATAGCAGCTGCCTGCTCGGCGATTTACCAACAGGATCTTCGTCGTTATCACAGTCGCCGAGTCAAAACCAGAACCTTTCAGGAAGGAGATTTGGTGCTTCGGCTCATCCAGGATCAGACTGATATGCATAAGCTATCCCCACCTTGGGAGGGGCCTTTCGTGGTCAGCAAGAATCTGCACAACGGGTCATACTATCTGATCGACATTCGAGAGCATAAGGACTCACGTACATCAGAGGAGGAGACCAACAAGCCGTGGAACATAGCTCATCTTCGGTCTTACTATACCTGAGCCATTGGCTCTACTTATGTACATATTACAACGATGTATATATTATGATTAAATATAATAAACCGGAACCTTAGCTAAAGCGGGGTATCCATTCTTTTACATCATGTGTGGTTACACGGAGTTGTTCTAAAGCGGCCTCCGGTTTACCCCTTGAGTTGGCTTTTTAAAAAAGCATCATGTTATGTCACTTGGGGGTTTGGTCGTGTCCGAACCAATACAATACCTCTTGATAGGCGAGAGCCACCAGATCACTTGGGGACTTGGTCACGTCTGAACCAGTCATGCCTCTTAATCGGCCTAAGGCCACAGAATCACTTGGGGGCTTGGTCGAACCCGAACCATTGCCATGCCACTTGATCGGCATAAATGCCACGGTTTCATTTGGGGACCTGGCTGACTAGAACCATAGTTACACCAATTGGCAGCTTGGTCGTGTTCGGCCATGGTAACGCCATCTGATCAGCTTAAATAAGCCTTTTTTTGCAAACGGTTTTGTCATTGCCTTTGTTTCACACTTTTCTTTGAAAGATATTTCTTCCTTTTTATTGCGTTTTCTAAACCGACAAAGTTTTCAACCGGTTCACATTGTCAATCGATGGAACACGGTCCATTTTTAATCCAGGCGACTATTTGCTCAGTTTGATATTTTTTGTTAACATCCTCTTATGGAGTAACACGGTGTTTATTATAACCCGGCACGGTTTACATGGTAAACCAGCATCATATATATATGGGAGTTTCTCTCTCCTCCAACAGTGTGGGTTTATAAAACTCCGCTTCAAGATTGGCCAAGCCAATTTCACGCTCAACGAGGGCAGGTATTATGTATCTAAAAAATTTGGTCATATACTTAAAAAATTTCGGATGTTTTGATTTCATGTATGCATACATCATATTCCGCCTGACGGTACAACCGCGGTGGCACTTTAAGATTTTTTATTACAGAAAGTACTTTGGAAAGTTCATCACCCAAAGGAAGAGCAAGTTGTAGTAATTATGCACGAAGGCATATCAACATCAAAAGTATCAGCTAGCCTATTACAAGGCAACATGGTGCCCACAATAAGATCATTGTTTTTCGCAAGGAAGAAGCAGTTTTAAACCGGCTTCCGGTTCAAGATTGGCCACCAGCCTGGCCTCATGGTTGTGGGTCATCCTGCGCCGCTTCAGCTTCAGTTTCCCTACCCAGCGGCTGGAAATCAACAGTTGTCCAGTCGATTCCCATTAATGCTTGAAAGACAGCTTCATCATGGATCACCAATGACGGGTCAATATCGGGAGCATAAGTATGCTTACGGATTGGAGGGATAAGATTTTCTGATTCATGAATTGGTGCAACTATTCGCTTGTTCTGATTGTCATATTGGGCTTGACAATGAGACAAGTCTGCTTCTTCAGCCAATTGACAAGCTAGCGGACGCACCTCCCGGTTTATTGCTTGCAGATCCGCTTCACCAAACTCTGACCCGTCTTCCTTCAAGCTGGGATAGGCCTGAGCCGCTTCAATAGGATCAAAATCCGGCACCCAAGCTTTTGCCCGCATTAAGGCATTGATCGCATCAGTTCGAGCAGCAGATTTCTTCAGTTCTTCAACCCGGGCAGGAAGCACCGACAGTTTCATCAGAGTGTCTTGAATCAAAGTGGGCGCCGGCTTGTTGTGGGATGCAGTACAGATGATCCGCTGTGCACCAGTGTACAGTTGTTCGACCAACGTATAGGCGGCTTTCAATTTCTTCCGCACATCTGACCCCAAGTGACCAATGCGTGTCCCTGAAATATCATAAAGGGTTAACAAACCGGCAGCTCTGTAAGACGGCAGAATCAGTTCAGAAGTCAAACCGGCTTACCAAAGATAGCAGTGGTCATGGCATGCACGTGCCGCTTTATGCTGGTCAGTTCATCCGCCACCGGTTTTAGTGCAGCCTCGGCATCTTCTGCTCGTTTGATTAAAGCGGATTTTTCAGTGGCCCAATCCGCCCGCTTCTTCTTGAAGTTCTCCTTAAGCTGTTCCATGGCGCTTAAAGCGTTGGTTAATTCCTCTTTTTCTTTGGAGGTCTCAGCTTGTTGGGATTTCATATTATCTTGGAGATCGGCGACTTGGCTTTCTTTCGTCTTCAGCTCAGCCTGCATGCAGACAGTTATATGATTCAACAAAACGGTACAAGGATTGAAGTACCAACCACATAACAAGTTATGCACTTGGCACTTGGGGGCTAATGCATATTCGATCTTCATCTTTCAATTGCTTACAAAGTCCCAAGGTCAATACAAGTATTCAACTTGGCACTTGGGGGCTAATGGCTATTTGCTCGTATATATTCTGGTGCGGCAATCTCAATTACTTAAAGTACCGGTTTAACTACGCTAAGTTGAACCGGCCCTTAGGGGCTACATCAGCGAATTTCAAAACATTAAGATTTATATTAGTAAGTCCCGGTTTGAAAGAAGGTTACAAACCGGCCTTTGGGGGCTAGGAGAGTCAGCAAGAATTGAAGCATACAAGCAGGAAAGAGCATATGGAAGTTACCTCATATTTATCTTTCATCATGTTAACCAGACCGGCTTCATAGTCACCACTGGTATACAGTCGGTTCAGGTAGCCGGAATGGATATCTTGGGTGTTCAGAGCAGCGTAAGTCGCCAGATCAGCATTCCACTTGCCTTTGCCAAAGGCAGCAAATTCTTCCTTGGCAGAATGTTTGGACAAAGCGACAGGATTACTTGGCTCTGTATTGCCAATGCCAGTAATGACAACCTCATCATCCTTGGCATTGTCGGTTTGCACTGGGGCTGTTGGCTTGTCAGTAGGCTTTGCTGGACCGGTGGATTTCTCAATCCGGATGAAGCTTGTGGGCTGATTGACAGGATTTGAGGTATCAATAGGTCTCTCTTCAGCAATAAGATCGTCGTCTTGCTGCGGTGGATCATTGGGTATATCCTCAGGAATAGCCGCTTCAAGATCTGGTGTCTTGCCCGGTTCAAGGACGGCATCTTCTTCGGCTGCTTTGTCCAGGCGAGCCTTCTTGCTTGGCCTAGGCTTGGCCCTGAAAGAATAACAAAATCAAATACAGCATATGTTCCAAGGCGATGTGCTGCAAATATTATGATAAGTATAGCTTACCCAAGCACCGTTTTGAGCGGTGGCAGCTGAGTAGCCGATGACTCGCTAGAGGATGAGTGGGAAGTAACCTCGTAATCAGAGTCAGATTGATTAAGAGGTTGACGAAAGCAGCCCGCTTTAGGACAAGCACTGACAAGCAAATTAGAGACTTCTGAGCGGCGTTCCCGAACCAGACTGTTAACCAGCGGAGGTAACTACCTGGCCGCTGTGCCGAGTGGTGCGACGAGCTTCGTGCTGTTGGGTCTTCATAAGAAATTTGGGATCCAAATAGGCAAGAGGATGAGAAAATTTAACTTTCCGGTTTGCCTGACGGATTTTTAGTGAAGGCAAAGGTTCTGAATCGGAAGAGAGAATAATTACCTCTGCAGCATCAGCATGGCTGGCTTCGGCATCATCCTGACAAATATCATCATCAATAAGACGCATGAAAAATAATCCAAGTGAGTCAAGCCCTACCTCAACCCTACCTCAAGGTCCGGATTATCCACATCATCATCAGTGGCCGGATTAGAGGATGCAGTGGTTCTTTTCCTATGGGCAGTCTTCTTCACAGCTTTAGTATTTTGCCGGGTTGCTCTTTCCGGTTTGTCTGGTTTTTCTGGTTTCTCCTGCGGCAGTTTCTTGCTCCAAAATGGATCATTGCCCTGATTACACAGACACTGATATTAAACAATGACCAGATATATCAATAACAGATTCAGCAAGAAGAAAAATCAAATTCTTACATCTGGCGGTTTGTTGGTGGCACAGAAGGGAAGCACGCCGTTTTTAGCACAGATGTGTTCCGGTTCATTCAGCATCTTATTCACAGCCTCTGTGATTTCTTCATCGATGAGCTGGATGTTGGAATGTCGCAGTGGGTCATCAACACTGCCAGTATACTCGCACATCAAACCGGAGCGCTGACTAAGAGGCAGTATGCTCCATGATATCCAACAGCGAGCGAGATCAACCCCTGTTAAACCGTTGGCCATAAAGGCTCTGAGCTTCGACAGTTGAGGATCATATTTGCTTCTCTCCTAGGCAGTCAACCTTTGCGGAAAGGGGTGTGTATTGCTGAGCCGCTCCGGACGAAAGCCAGGCAAGGGATTCTCACCAGCAGGGGAGGTGTCTTTGCAATAGAACCATGTCTGATTCCACTCTTTGGGGTGGTTGTGCAGTTTGGTGTGAGGGTATGTGACCTCTTTCCTTTTCTGAATCGCCACGCCACCCAACTCCGTATTGGAGTCGTCAGTAAACTCAGTACAGCAGTTTAGATGGAAAAGGTCTCTGAACAATTCCACTGTGGGCTCCTCTTGAAAGAACGCCTCACAGAGCACTTGGAAGTGACACATATTTGTGACAGCGTTGGGGCCAGTGTCTTGTGGATGGAGTTGGAAATCGGCTAAAACATCTCGGTAAAATTTAGAACCGGGCGGCTTAAAGCCCCGGGCTAAGTGATCTACAAAAACAACGACCTCTCCTTCTTGAGGTGTAGGAGGGCATTCTTTGCCGGGAGCCCTCCAATGGATGGTATCTTTGCTGCCTAAAGCGCCGATCAGGACTAAATTGTCCAGTTGAGCCTCTGTGACGCGAGAAGGAACCCAATTGCACTCGTATACTTGCTTGGCCATGATGAAATCTACAAGGTAGAAGATCCCGGTTCAAAAATGCATTGATCAAGGTACATTGGTATGTGCAATGTTAAACCAGAGACAGATCTATCTAAACCGGAGTTTTATGAAGCAACAACATCTGGCGGTTCAACAAGGGGACTAATGGTATATACCGGTTTGGCAATTTTTTCTACAAGGTTAAACCGCCTGATCTAAGCATTGAAACAGCTGAGATTGCGGATGGATAAGTATGCAGAAACAGATTTCACAAGATTTCTCTACAGCGTTGGATCTGAAGCAAGTTCAGAAAATAAGAAAAATATCCAAAAGCTCAAAGCAGAACATTATTGAATCAATGGACAGAAATATATGCGAGATCTATGGTCTTGGGCATGAAACTAAAGGCGGATACTAAAAGCTACCGCTACACAGAGCAGGGTTTCACAGATGCATCCAGGAGCTAGTATATGAACAGGAACAGGTGATGAACACTGCAAGAAAACAAAACCCTAGAACAGATCTGTGTTGAGAAGAGCAGAAGGCTTACCAGAGTTGAGGAAGACGTGGAAGGTTGCCGCGGTGCTCTGGTGCGTTCAGGTTGATGCAGCGGCCAAGGTTGGTGCAAAAGTTAACGGCGGTGGCGGAGCTCCGAGGCTAGCGACGCGAGGAAGACAAAGAAGAAAGGCACGAAGGGGAGAAAAGAAATGACCCTTCGGTCCTATTTATAAGGCAAAAGTACATGTGTCAGGCGCAACAATCAAGGGGCCACGAAACGGAGCTATCGCCCCGATTTCTGCAGATCTATTAAACAAGGAAGCATAATGGATAGCTTCATTATGACAGGTGACGTCACTCCGGTTTACAGCATTCAGAGAAGATGACATCATGGCGGTTTACCAATTTATGAGAAGATGTTGAAGATGAAGTTTTTGTTAAAGGATTGACATGAACCCGTTCAAATCAATCTGGGGCCTAATGTTGGGGATATTACTGCTAGGCGTAAACCAGCCTATCTGGGCCGGGTCAACTTCATTAGTAGTTCAAGAGTGCTAAAGCCCAAGAAGACAGATGAGGGCCTAAGGCCCGTAGTCGGTTTAAGACTTGTAGCTATAAACCGGTATTAGTATATAAACTTGTATTGTAAGTCAGGCATAAGGAGAGACCAATCCGGATACGAATATGGACCGGTGTTGGGACTTTGTGAACCGACGCGCGTCACCCGTGTATATAAGGGGACGACCCGGCGGCGGTTCAGGGACAACAGACAACAACTCGAGACTTAGGCGAAGCTTGGCTGCTCCCTAGTCATCGAAACCCCATCAATTCCATCACAACTAGACATAGGCTTTTACCTTCATTGAAGGGGCTGAACTAGTATAAACTCTCTTGCGTCCCTATGTCCGGTTTAACCCCTTCAAGCTAACCCATCGCGATGGCTCCACAACTAAGTCCTTTCTCTAGGACATCTGCCGTGACAAAACCACGATACTACCTATGTCGGGTTATCAAGACCATGTACTTCTTCAACAGGCGGTAAATTAAGACCATGTATTTCTTCAATAGGAGGTAAATTCTTAACATCTTCAGCTTTAATACCTTTTTCTTTCATAGATTTCTTTGCCTCTTGCATATCTTCAGGACTGAGAAAGAGAATACCCCTTTTCTTCGGAGTTGGCTTAGGAGTTGGTTCAGGAATTGGATCAGGGATTGGATCAGGAAGTGTCCAATTATTTTCATTAGTCAACATATTATTCAATAGAATTTCAGCTTCATCTGGTGTTCTTTCCCTGAAAACACAACCAACACAACTATCCAGGTGGTCTCTGGAAGCATCGGTTAGTCCATTATAAAAGATAACAAGTATTTCATTTTTCTTGAGAGGATGATCAGGCAAAGCCTTAAGTAATTGGAGAATCCTCCCCCAAGCTTGTGGGAGACTCTCTTCTTCAATTTGCACAAAATTATATATTTCCCTTAAAGCAGCTTGTTTCTTATGAGGAGGGAAATATTTAGCAGAGAAGTAATAAATCATATCCTGGAGACTACGCACACAACCAGGATCAAGAGAATTAAACCATGTCTTAGCATCACCCTTTAATGAGAACGGAAATAATTTAAGGATATATTAATAGCGAGTTTTCTCATCATTAGTGAACATGGTGACTATATCATTTAATTTAGTAAGATGTGCCACAATAGTTTCAGATTCATAGCCATAGAAAGGATCAGATTCAACTAAAGTAATTATCTCAGGATGAACACAGAAATCATAATCCTTATCAGTAACAAAGATAGGTGAAGTGGCATAAGCAGGATCATATTTCATTCCAGCATTCATTTTTTTGTTTCAGCTTAGCTAATAATTTCTTAAGATCACTCGTATCATTGCAAGCAAGGAAAATCTCTAACAGTTTCTTCATCCATAACATAGCCCTTAGGCAGAATAGGTAATTCACTAGGGGGAGAGTCTTCATCATCACTTTCATCAATATTATCAGTTTCAATAATTTCATTCTCTCTAGCCTTAGCAAGTTGTTCATTAAGAAATTCACCAAGTGGCACGGTAGTATCAAGCATAGAAGTAGTTTCATCATAAGTATCATGCATAGCAGGAGTGGCATCATCAATAACATGCGACATATCAGAATTAATAGCAGAAGCAGGTTTAGGTGTCGCAAGCTTACTCGAAACAGAAGGTGAATCAAGTGCAGAGCTAGATGGCAATTCCATACCCCCCTCGTAGTTGAGGGATAAATCTTGGTTCTTGGATCTTTCAAGTTCTTCATAATGATAAGCAGATATAAATCCCAAGTGACTCAAAGAATAGAGCTATGCTCCCCGGCAATGGCCCTAGAAAATAGTCTTGATAACCCACAAGTATAGGGGATCGCAACAATTTTCGAGGGTAGAGTATTCACCCAAATTTATTGATTCGACACAAGGGGAGCCAATGAATATTCTCAAGTATTAGCAGCTGAGTTGTCAATTCAACCACACCTGGAAACTTAATATCTGCAACAAAGTGTTTAGTAGCAAAGTAATATGATAGTAGTGGCAACAGTGGTAAAAGGTAATGGTAGTAAAAGTAATATTTTTGGTATTTTGTAGTGATGATAACAATAGCAACAGAAAAGTAAATAAGTGAAGAACAATATATGGAAAGCTCGTAGGCAATGGATCGGTGATGGAGAATTATGCTGGAGGCGGTTCATCGTGTAACAATCATAACCTAGGGTGACACAGAACTAGCTCCAGTTCATCAATGTAATGTAGGCATGTATTCCGAATGTAGTCATACGTGCTTATGGAAAAGAACTTGCATAACATCTTTTGTCCTACCCTCTCGTGGCAGCGGAGTCCTAGCGGAAACTAACGGATATTAAGGCCTCCTTTTAATATAGTACCGGAACAAAGCATTAACACATAGTGAATACACGAACTCCTCAAACTACAGTCATCACCGGTAAGTATCCCGATTATTGTCACTTCGGGGTTAACGGATTATAACACATAATAGGTGAATATAGACTTGCAAGATAGGATCAAGAACTCTCATATATTGATGAAAACATAATAGGTTCAGATCTGAAATCATGGCACTCGGGCCCTAGTGACAAGCATTAAGCATAGCAAAGTCATAGCAACATCAATCTCAGAACATAGTGGATACTTGGGATCAAACCCTAACAAAACTAACTCGATTACATGATAAATGTCATCCAACCCATCACCGTCCAGCAAGCCTACGATGGAATTACTCACGCATAGCGGTGAGCATCATGAAATTGGTGATGGAGGATTGTTGATGATGACGACGGCGACGGATTCCCCTCTCCGGAGTCCCGAACGGACTCCGGATCAGCCCTCCCGAGAGAGTTTAGGGCTTGGTGGCGGCTCCGTATGGTAAAATGTGATGAATCCTTCTGCCTGGTTTTTTTCTCCCCGAAATTGAATATATGGAGTCAGGGTTAATGTCGGTGGAGCTTCAGGGGGCCCACGAGGCAGGGGGCGCCTAGGGGGGGTAGGGCGCGTCCCCCACCCTTGTGGACAGGTGGAGGCCCCCCTTATGTGGATCTTCCTTCCAGTATTTTTTATATATTCCAAAATAATTCTCCGTGGATTTTCAGGTCATTCCAAGAACTTTTATTTCTGCACAAAAATAACACCATGGCAATTCTGCTGAAAACAGTGTCAGTCCGGGTTAGTTCCATTCAAATCATGCAAGTTAGAGTCCAAAACAAGGGCAAAAGTGTTTGGAAGAGTATATACGATGGAGACGTATCAGGCCTCCCTGCGCACACATTAATTTCCTAGGCATGCTTGTTTCTTCTCAATGTTGCGAGCACTTTGAGCATGTTGGCAACTCCATAGCTAGCTACCTGCCTCATCTTGCAATTGATGCTGACACATTTGCAACAAACACATGAGGCAATAGAGATGACTCAACATGAGTCCATATTGTGCAGTTCCCCTGAAATCATCTTCATTGTCCTGAATCTGGAAAGGTAGGAAAACAATAGCTATACTTAAACGGTGTTGCAAAATAGTAGCACATATCAATAGCTCGGCATGACAAAACACGATCATCTGGACGAAGGGGATACTGACCTGTCCGAGGAAGATTATATATAATTTCATAAGTCCTTGGTTGATTTCCACTTTCGGCTGCACTGCTTGTTTGCTCCTCCACACATGAAAGGATCGTTCCCCACTGCAATCAGCAAGTCAACGTAGGAATAAGCTTATTTCATCTTGCGGTACCTAGTTACGAATGTACGAATACCTAGAGCACCATGAGATTACCTGACAGCAGGTAGATGCAGCCATATAAATTTTGTGTGGTGCTACCAAAATTGAGGCTTGTATCCCTTCCTGTTATGAGAATTCTTCTTGAAGTTGGTAGAATGTGACAGCTTGTTCTTTGCATCAAACTTGCCTTTCCCCTGAGATTTGTTCTTGTTGTTTTGGGGCTGGTGGGCACTAGAAGCTCCCTCAGCGACCCGAGCACGTGTGACTTTTGCTCTCGCCTTCTCTTCAAAATCAAGAGTGCTAATGAGATCCGAAATGGAAAACTCATGTCTCTTGTTTTTCAGAGAAGTAGCAAAATCGTTCCACGAAGGTGGAAGCTTGACAATGATGGTCCCGTCAACAAATTTGTCCGGCAACACACACTTAAAGTACTCAAGTTACTTAGCAAGTGACTGTATCTCATGAGTCTGCTAAACAACAGAGCGCTCATCAGTCATCTTGTAGTCACAGAATTGCTCCATGACATACAACTCATTGCCAGTGCCTGAGGCCTCAAACGTGGCCTCGAGCGCAGCCCACATGCCTTTGCTGCTGTCAAACGGCATATATGAATGCCCAATGGAATCGTCAAGAACACTCAGCAGCGCGACTTTGAAGAGGGTATCCATGTTCTCAAAAGCTTCCTGCTGTGTAGGATTAAAATCGCCCTCAGGCTTAACCTTAGTGGCGTCATAGTAGTACATGATCTGAAACTAATATAATGTTCTTGTGCGCCACCTTTTATATTGCACCCCCTTAAAAGTAGGCGGCTTCAAAAGCGCAGCAAAACCAGCCGGAGCAAATTGCCTCTAATCAGGTTTTTGGATTGGATTGTTGAATATATGAGAAATTTACTGATATTTAATCGAAATCAACAATAAATAGATCATGACAACAATTGCAAAGATCAAAGTAATGATGTGGACTAAACCAGGAGGACAGAAGCACATACTGTATAGTAGGAGCAGAACCGCTGTGGTAGATGTTGTCACTCATGTCGTTGATGAAGAGGTTACCAAGGTCAGGGAAGAAGGTTGTCGTTGAGGAAGTCGTCGCTGGCAGCAGTCACAGCAGTTTGCTCCCCAAAAACCTGAACACCCCTCTCCCGTACATGATCACAAAAGGCGGGGTTCGGAGGACTTTTGTCCCTTCTCGCGGTGCACGCCGGAAGGAGGGCTGGAGAAGACTTGTGTGGCGGCGCTAAGATCTGCAACGGTGCCATATGATGCAGCGGCAGCTAGGGTAGAGCCCGTCTGGTCGGTTGTGCGAGTAAGACCAAGTATAATAATAGGCCTTTGGCCCAAACCCCACGTCCAAGTCAATAATAGCCCCACTATCCAAAAGAATCAGAAACGGCTGAGTAATTAAGGCGTCCGTTAATTATTAACTAATGACTTAATAAATTTTCCGACCAACAAAAATATAGACCACATGGATAGCTTTTGTCCTTGCATAGGCTCATTCCCGAAGACCGCGTGTGTAGGTTTCCTATTATCATGCTCATGCTAATGCTAGAATAGATCACATTATAAAGTGGTGCAACTCACACTCACCTAGCAGTATGGGACTAAACTTTAGTCCCACTCACACCACACTTAGAGCATGGTTAATAGTATAGCCAACATCCGGCTGTATGAAGTTGACACATCATCTAGAACCAACCTAATAGCCTGCTAGTACAATAGTTAGTCCCTTTAGTATAATACTATATCATTAATAATGGCCCCACCTTTTGTCTCACAAAGTATGATTGAGCTCCTGCTACAACCGGCTACAAGTTTACAGCCCGCTTCTCTTCTCTCTCCTCTTCTCTCTCCTTCAACTAAGCACAAATACTATGTTTAAATCCTTATAGCCTGCTTATGTCATCTAATTGTAGTACTTGCTCTAAAGTTACTCTCCACTATGTAGTCTGAAATGTGGGGCATGCAGTGAGCGGTGCCCTCAGTCAGCGTGCCGCTTCAACGGCGGAAGCAGTGAGATGCCTCGTCACCCTGACTTTCCATCAACGTGGAGCGGCGGGCTCAGCTGGCGTCGGGCAGGAAGCGTGCATGGGAGGGGAGGGTTTTTTGTTGGGCCAAGAAGGTGAGAAGCCAATTTGGGATCGGTCCGGACCGGGAATTATCATGTGCTCCCATACTCACTAGTAGTTTCATGCATATGACACTAGTCTATGTTACTACTCCCTCCTTTCCGGTTTATAGGGCTGATCTCAAAGTCTTAGTTTTTAATTCTATAAGGATCAATTTGGTTGTTCCCCATCACAAGTTTAGATTTCAAGGTGCATTAAATAGTTGCATGCAAGTATTAAGAGAAAATTGATCAATGCATGTACTTTATGCATGCATGCAATGTTATTAATACAATCATAAACATAAATTTTTGACGAAAACAAGAGCATTAATTGGGTGCTTTTACAAATTACAAAAAGTATTCCACCACTCATCATCTACCTTGGTTGGTGAGATTTTCGGATTGAGCCCTATAAACCGGAAAGGAGGGAGTAGTACAATAATGTTATGATGGCTTCATTTATTAGTTTATAGACTCATCTTGTCTTGAGAAACGCTATGTTACAGTAACATATTATGTTACCACTTCTCATTAACTACTTGCCACATAAGCATCTTGGAGTGCGCTAAGTGACTCCCACTATAACTAGTCGTACATAGTGTGGGCTATGTAGAGGGCGTAGTAAGAAAGCTTCTCATCGTTCTGCGAGTTGACATGACACATCAAAGTAGTAATTTTTTTCAAATATACATCAAAGTACCAGTGTAGTAGTCTCCAAAAAGGGTCGACCATGTCCATTGCAACCATCCCATCCCGTGCTCCGTCATTGAGTATGTCCATGATTCACGTGCCATTCAAGAAAAAAACTGCGTATGTTCCATTGAAGAAAAAAAATTAAAAACAAACATGCCATTGCGTCATGATCGAACTTTGATTTGTTCACACGTGATTCTCGACCCTCCACTAAGTGAAAAACTACCAAATGCGTCAAATTATCACGTGAGCTTCCACTTCATTCAGAAATGAGTTCCACTGTGTACCCGTGCGCGTGTGTTAGGGAATGAGGCACATAGTACGTGCGTCCGTGCGTGAAATTTTTCTCTTCGTGCATGTACTCCTTTTTTTGTGTGGGTAATTCGTGCACGTACTCGGCCTACGTTGGTGACCATTGATGAGTCTCACTAATCTCTACATCTCAACATGTACATCTACATCTACATCTACATCTACGTCAACATCTACATATACCTCTACTATAGTACATCAAGTTTTAAACATCATACCAGCCATTTTCTTGCATGACATGGCCAGCCCGTATCACTTCTTGCTCCTCGTCTCTCCCATAGTGCGTCCGGTAGGCGATTTTGTCGTCGATTGAGGTCGGTTAGCTCACACTTGGTCCCACATGTTAAAAATATGAAAAGAATACTCTGACCAGCGGACCTTTGAAAGAAGTATATTTTTCATCCTCAAATGTAAGTTGATGGACAAATAACCCCCCAAAGTCAATTTTTGTACGATTTTTACCCTCAAATATCTAAAACTGGGCATGTCACCCCCTTGAGAGGTTTAATGTTCACATGTTAGAGTTTAGGCGGTTTTGATTGTTGACTAGGTATTGACTAATTATTTACACTAAAGAAATGGCAATGACACCGTCGAAAGCCGCGGATGTCGTCAGAGATGTACCCAATGGACCCAGACCATCCTTACGAGGAGAGGAGATCATGCGGGTGCCTTTCAAGCTCAAGGGGTTGTCGAGCTACCTCGTCGGCTCGTCGCTTGCCTCATAGTGGGAGTAACTTAGGTAGTAACATAGCGCACTCCAAGAAAATTTTGCTATGTTACAGTACTCCCTCCTTTTCGGTTTATAAGGCTTAACTCAAAATTTGAGTTTTCTAGTGCTCCACCATGACCACTACGAGCAGCCTTGGCCTCTCCCAGTGCTCCACCATGTATAGCTACTAATCCTGCCACGTAGGCATAAAACATGATGTGGTAAGTTAATTAAGAAGAGAGAGACTAGTTTGGTGACCCCAGGAAGAAACGGTGGAAAGACAGTTTTGAGTCTATAGCTAATTAAATGAAGCAAGCTTAGCAACAACAAACTAAGCACCTATGCATTGGAGACTTGAGTTGCTAAGCCATTTAATGCACTTAGCACCTCATCTAAGCACATTTGCATTGGAAGAGGTCTTAATTCCATACGGTATCATAATATGATACTCAACTCTCTCTTTCTTCATTTAATTCTACGACAGCTCATCAAATTTGCCTACTACTAGTTGGCATGCATGATACTACTTATAATACTCCCATTACAACCAACCTAGTAGAATTAAAATACCTAATCTAAATGGTCGCCGCCCGATCTCTTTGTCCTCCTCCAGCATCTGGTAGAAGAAGAATCACGCAAGACACCAGCTGTATTCGCTGGCGTCGCCTCGGCGGTGGCCTTCATGGGATACAATCAGCGGCGGCCTCCCATGTTCTACTTCTCCTCAATGATGGCGGTGGGAGGGGACGTGCTGCCCGTCACCTCATCAACATCCGCGTAGCCGCATCACTTCATCGACATCCGCGACGGCTTCTTTCTCTGCCTGCATGTCGCGGCTACGAGTGCGTCGATGGTGGATGGCGCCATCGCACACACTGAAGGCGATGTATGACACGGCATCGTCAAGGGCAGTGACAATGCCCGTGTCACCGTGCTCCCTGACAAGCCAGCATGGAGCAAGTTGGCAGTCTTCCTTGAGCTATATTAGAGAGGCCAGCTGTAGAACCACGTACTGGCTTAGCGCGGCAACTGCCTCCGACAGTCTAGGCGAGGTAGGTGGAGAAGCGAGCTGCCTCGCTTGTAACTGCCGGGCTCGGCAGGCCACCCAGACGGCTTTTATGCCGGAGAACTACTCTTCCTGCTCATCGGATGCCATCGAAAGAGTGGACAAATGGTGGAAGGAGGAGCTTGGCCAGCGTCCTGCTCCTGAATGAACGTGTGTGGCCGGAGTTGGTTTCTTGCATTCCATGCGATTTTAAATGTAGGTTTTTGAATGCGGCGAGGAGGCAGGTATAGCTGGGAGTGCAGCGGGCGGCACCCTCGGCCGGCACGCCGCTTCAAATGGTGGACGCGGTGAGAGGTCACGTCCGCCCTGACCCCCTTGACCGTGGACCTTGATGGTGTATGTCACCTTGTGTCCAGATCTAAGATACCACGTGTACCAGATGAATGACTCCAAGCTCGACCACTGTGATGCAAGAGGTGCGAGCTGAGGAACACTATTGGAGACACCCCCCTCAAACTAGCCACAATGGGTAGTAACATAGACTAGTAACATGCTCATGTTACTAGTCTATGTTACTACCTCTATAGTAACATATGTGTGGTAACATGCAACACTTCATTTATTAGGCTATTGACACATCTTGTTATTCACGTGCATTCTGCGTCCGAGTATGTGTGCATGCATGTGTTGTGTACGTGTGTTGTGTGCTCCATGTTGTGCATGTATGTGCATGAGTTCGATCAGCATGATTTAGTGCGTTGGCATGTGTACATGCGTGGCTGCATGCGTCCTGTACATGCATGGCTGCATGCGTCCTGGACATGTGTGGCTTCTTGCGTGGTTATCAATATAAACTATAAAACATCTTCAACTTAGCATCCTGATGTATAGTCTCTAGTGGTTAGCGAAGAGTTCATGTTCTTTTATTTGTTTATATATGGGCAAGCAGCAAAAAACAGGGGAAAACGTGCAAGGTTCCTTGCAGACGCTCCACCGCGAGGTTCCGTTCTCCTTCTCGATGGTCTGGAATCGATGTTCTTCCACTCTTTTTTTACGTGAGCTTTGTTCATCCTTTTGCCAACACGCGAGACATCTAGCATGATGGTGCACGCGTAATGCATGAAAATGCAGATAATCAGATAAGCAGTGTGTAAGTGAGTCGTGCACTTCGATGGCAACTACTATGCAATATTTTTTTCTCCTCGATGGCACGTGAATAGTGCACGTACTCAACGACGGAGCATGTGATGGTAGCCATGACATGGTCAGCCCTTTCTTGGAGAGAGTACGTACTAAATAACTTTGATGTGTCCCGTCAACTCATAGAACGACGAGAAGCTTGCTTACTATGCCTTCTCCCTCGCCAACGCATGCGCGGTAACTGTGCTATGTTACTACCTATGTTACACCCACTATGACCAGGTGACCTTGCGCTTGGCTCTTCGCCTCTTCCAGAAGTCGAATGAACTACTGGCAATCTGACACCAAATGAACTGCTGGACGTCCATCGCTTCTAAGCAAAAGTTTCTCCTCGTGCTGCGATCCACCGCGCATGCGTTGGCGAGGAAGAAGGCGTAGTAAGCAAACTTCTCGTCAGTCTGCGAGTTGGCGCGTGTTGGCAAAACGATGAACAAAGCTCATGTAAAAAAAGAGTGGAAGAACATCGATTCCGGACGACCGAGAGGGAGCAAGGAACCTCGTGGTGGAGCGCCTGCACTCAAAATATTTTATATTATTCAGAAATATAAAATCAACCAATCATCTCCACAATGGACTTGAAGAGTACGAAACACGACAGCCCAGTGTAGTTACATCATACTACATGGCTAACCCATGCTATAACCATATCTCTTGGCATTTGTGCGACAACCTAGCTCTAGTATTCCAGCAGCCTGTATCGCTTCTCGCTCCTCGTCCCTCTCAAAGTGCGGCGGGCTGGCGTTTTTGCAGTCTATTGAGGTCGGTTAGCTCATCACATGTTAGCGACATGCCAAGAGCATTCTAAAAAAATAATGTACTCTATTGTTATGCCAAGAAGAGGAAGCGCTTTGACCGACGGCCCAAACGAGATAGGCGTGTCATGCCGTGAGTGGGTCCAGTTTCTCTTTTTGAACTTGTTTAGAACACTTGGTTTTGACTATTGATAAGATTTTATATAGGGCCTAATGTATTTTTTAGGATGCCTTTGACTATTGATAAGAATTATATAATTTGAAAATCATATCATTCGAAGATCCTTTCATGTTCCGTTAAAAAAAAGATCCTTTCATGTTATTGTATGCTTTGAGCAATTTGCATGTCCTATACTGCTCCTGTTTGGATACTCTAACTTAGCTAGAGGTTAGACTAACTCATGACTAACCCTGAAACTAACTGTAGCCAAAGAGGTGTTTGGGTGACAGGGTTAGATCTATTTATTATATTAAAAAGTAATTGACAGGTTAACCACAAAAAATATAATTACGCTAAAAATTACCACAAAAATTAGAAACATTCGTCCATCAATTAGTTTCGGTGATTAATTATAGCCGATGGATTACCCTTTCAATCTCCACCACGCAGACCAACATAACACTAGAGACAAAACGTAACAAATCTCAACAATAAAAAAGAGACAGACGTAACATGCGCCCTAGATTAGATTGGTTTTTTTCCAACGATCAATTAGTTTATTTTCCAACGATCAATTTGTTAGGACCAACCGATTTTCATAACGTGATCCCACGTTTCCACCTCTGGGCTACCATAGATAAAACGGAAGTACGTATCAAAAGAAAAGAAAAAATAGAATACATAGCATAGCTCTTTTATCTACACGAGGATCACCTCCCTCCTTTCAATCCAACAAAAAACACATCTACAAACACATCTATGTTGGAAAATCACCTGCGTCAGTCCCTTCCTCCTTCAATACTAGCTTGCCATGGCTCCTCTCATTCCAAGTCCTCCCCATCTTGTCTATTCCCAATAACCATGGAAATCACAGAGGAACATGATCAAAGGTACACACCACGTTTCAACTCAAGGTAAATAATCAAATAGCTTTCAAATTTAGATCAGGCAAGTTCCTTTGCGATTATTCAATCGTAATTGTACATGAACTTTCCATCCTCAATCACAATCTAATTCTTCACACATATATGGTTTTGTATAGACTATCATCTAACTACAATAGAAGGGTAAAAGACCCTCACTGTCTTCACATGATGATTGAAACATAACATCCATTTTAACATTAAAGCTTTCACCACAATCACTGATCTTGGAAGTTGATCTCTGTTACTTCTACAACAAAACAAAAAATTGTAAGGCAAATAATTAATCAAATCATAAATCTCCATAACCTTCAGCAGTACTCCGAACCAATTTTACAATATCATCTTCTCTAATACATGTTTTCTATATTGTGCAGGAAGAAATGATGAAAATAAAAGGTGGACCACATTGCAATAATGTGAGAAACCTGCCAAGGTAGTTAAAAGCAATCAAATATACAATCCAACAAGGTGATCCATTGCTAATCATGCACTTTTAGTAAGTGTTATCACAAAAAATGTTACACCTAAATTATATAATGCAATAATTCCAGTTAGGCTCATTTGGGTTTATAATTAATTTAAGCTTGGACAGAAAAATATATATTTTAATAATGATGTGAATCTAGATAATCAATAATAACAAGATAGGATTAGGAAAGGAGACTGAAACTTCAAGACAACGAAAGGAGACAGCATTCGGTCATACATGGAGATGTGCCAGACTGCACAAATATGCGAACCACGTGCAATAAGAAAATCATCACAAAGGTATTCTTATGCGTATTATCATCCACTATCTTAACTTACTGTTCTTAATTTAATTGCTAAAATTCCCTTACATGTTGCATGACTGTAGTACAGTATACTGGAGGTAACATTATAGCTTTCTTCTTCTTTGCACATCAATTGTGATATCTATGTGTTCCATTCCTTCCAAGTGCTATATTAAATCACAAAAACATGTTGCATTTGTTCCTGATTGTACCTATCAGCTTTTAAAAAAACATGAAAACACATTTCCATGCAACATGGCTAAATCAAGACGGAGGCAAAATCAGCATTGTTGAATTACCACAGGGAACCATATCATGTACAGATGTTAATCATGTGCATTGACTGAGGAAAAATCAGCATTGTCCAATTGCCACAGGAAAGCATTGGCTCGTAAAACTACGAGGTAAGTAGCAAGAAAATTCAATCAAGATCTACAATTTGGACATTCATGAACCTGGTAATTCTATTAAGTGTGTGTACATGACTAAAAGTAACACAAAGTGTACAACAGAAAAATCAAGGGCGGAAAAACTAGATATGTCAGTTCTATTAAGTTTGTTGTATTAGTAAGAAAAAAAGAACATACTAATATTCAGATTGATGTTAAATTCAGAAACTTAAACAGGACATCGAAAAGGACAGGTATGGAAATTTGGAACTTCCGAAGTCCAAGATACAAGTGTGAATGGTGTGGTGCAATTTTTTGGTATGAAGAAAGAACCTCAAAGAAAGAGCAACTTTGGAAGTTCAACGTGGATGCCCTTGCATGCATTTTGTAGTACAGACTAGACTGGATGAAAAAACATCAAGGAAACATAAGAGCAGAAATATATGTTGACTTGCAGGACACAACATAAAGAGGAGACACAAGGGCCGACGAGGTAGGAAGGAGAATACTACTGCCATCCAGCTTCACAGATAACCTCAGATACAAGCACAAAACTACCAAGATGCTATAGCAAGATGTCGATGGGCTTGATACACAGACCTATTTGTGGCATTCACATGCAACACAGCTTGGCTGGATATTCAATTTATGCTTATGGAAGTAGGCCAAATAAGATCACGGAAACCTGATATTGTTGATCGAATGTTCCACATAAAGCTCAATGAGTTCATGAGGGACATAAGAAAAAGGAGATACTTTGGGAAAACACTTGCCAGTAATAGCCTACTAACTTGATCATACCTATTATATTATTTTCTATAGCAAATGAACTAACAACAAGGATGATGTGGTCAAGAACATAGTCTACACAGAAATAATCTAAAGATAGGAACAAAAACAAACTTCCAAATGCTACTAGCCTTTTAGATAAACATAAGTAGATGGGAAAATAGTACACTACAAAACTGTCTTCAAAATAAAAACTGACTTTTCTATGCTAGCATTATATGGCAGAATGGATATGATCTACTACTCCTAGAAGTATTGGAAACATGCATCAACATTTGATGGAAATAGCTGGATAATACCAAATGTCGACACTTTGTGTTATTTCATATTTTAAGCTTATTCTATCATACTAGCCAATAGTGACAACATCCACACATCGTTTTAGTTCATATATAGGATGCAATCGCGCCTATTTTCCTATAAACTTTATCTTTGGTCTAATCACGAATACACTAATTACTTACTAAATTTGTTGAATATGAACAGGGCAAGGGGGCATAATAAGATATACATCCTAACAAGCAATACCTTAATTGCATTATATTGGTTTACCCATACACATGAAGAAAAAGGATAAGAAACAAAAACATGAGAGGGGCAGGAAAAGAGAGAAGGGAGCAAGTGGAAGAATGAGCTGCCGAAATCAGGCTGCCAGTCCAGGATGAAGGTGACCTGTCGGGCTGCCTCACTCGGGGGCAGCCACGATGCGATCGAAAACAACGCCTCAGCATCTCAAAATCAGGGTGGATCTAAGCAGGCTGTGGGAGACAAGATCCACACCCACATCACCTGGATGGACGCCGACGGCAACGGGGCCGTCAAGATCGGTGAGCTCGCTTGTAAGGGGTAGGATATGAATTGCGCTCGATCAAGGTAGCTACAGGGTGGATCAACAGAATTATCTCTGGTACAAGATCTAGGGTTACAAGAGTGGGGAACTGTGAGTGGGTAGCCGCCGTAGCCGTTTATGCCTGATCCTCTGGATAGGTCGCTCGCTGGTGCCGCTACCTTAAGTAGTCGTGGCCGCGGGTTGGAGTCACTGCATCCACGCCGGCCTAGTGAAGCGCTTGTTGGGCCGCCTGTACCTCTTGGGCCTTGGGCTTGGTGGCGAGCTGGTCGAGCCACCAGTTCCTGGATCATCCATGCCAGCACGCCCGCTGGAGACTGCTGGTGTAGGGGCGCTGACATCCCCCCTCCTTGCAAGGAGGCTTGCCCCCAAGCCTCTGCAGCCGGGAACCTATCTTGGAGAGCCAGCTTGTCCTGCCAGGTATCTTGTAGGGCTGCCGGATCGGAACAACGAATGAGTACTTGCTCAATCATCGATCCGTTCTTCCGTCGCCACCTCTGCTATAAGACTGCAATAGGAACCACCGGTATATCAGAATGAGCTGGTAGGGTAACAGAAGTTGTCGTACCCAGGGTGAGGCAGTGGCGCAGTTGTGAAACGTGGAACACAGGATGCACTTTGGAGTGCGCCGGGAGGTCCAGCTTGTAAGCAACCTCATTGATTTTAGCAGTAATCTTGAAAGGCCCAAAGAACTTGAATGATAACTTGTGGTTGGTGCGGCGAGCCACCAAAGTCTGGATGTATGGCTGCAACTTGAGGTACACCGAGTCCCCCACTGAGAATGCCTGAGGGGATCGCTTTTTGTCTGCCTGAGCCTTCATATGCTGCCACGCGCGGTGAAGGTGTTGTTGGAGCAGATCTTGAATAACTGATCTCTCGTCGATCCACGCTTGCAAAGCAGGAACTGTGCATTGACTGGCTGCTATGATCCCCCAATGACGTGGTTCGTGGCCAAACGTCGCCTTGAAGGGCGACATACCGATGCTGGAGTGGAAGGAGGAGTTGTACCATAATTGAGGTAGGGGTATCCAGTGGCTCCAGCGTTGACGGCATGCATGCACGAAGCAGCGAAGATAAGTTTCCACGCACTGATTGACGCGCTCTGTCAGGCCATCCGTCTGGGGGTGATTAGCGGTGCTCATTCTCAACTCTGTCCCTGCATACTTGAACAGCTCTCTCCAAAACAGACTAGTGAACACTGGATCACGGTCAGAGACAATCGTGCTTGGGAATCCATGTACTCGGTAGATGTTATGCATATAAAGCAGGGCCACCTTGGACGCCGTGTAGGGGTGTGCCAGAGGAATGAAGTGGGCAAACTTGATGCTCTTATCAACAACTACCCAGAGACAGTTGAACTTGCCAGATTGAGGAAGGCCATCGACGAAGTCCATAGAAATCATCTCCCAGGGCTGCTGCGGGATGGGCAAGGGTTCAAGGAGGCCCGGGGATGCTGAGCGGTCCGGCTTGGCCTGCTGACAAGTGGAACAGCAGCGCACGTATTGCTGAACATGAATCTTCATCTTTGGCCACGCGAAGAGACGGCGAACTCGCCAAAAGGTAGCTGGGAAGCCGGAGTGGCCACCCATAGGGTTGTCGTGGAAAGCCGTCAGGATCTGTTGCTGCAAACAAGTCGAACCTCCCAACCAAATGCGTCCCCTGAATCTCAGAATGCCATTCTGGAGTGTGAAACGACCTTTTGGATCTTCGCGGATGGCCAGTTGCGCGAGCAGCTTCTGGCACTGCGGGTTACAAATGTAGCTGTTGACGACGTCCTGGAGCCAACTGGGGTGGCATGAAGTGACGGTGAATAGTATTGTTGGTGAATTGGCACGTGACAGCACGTCAGCCGCTGTGTTCTCAGTCCCTTTTTTGTATCTGATGATGTAATGAAGGTCGAGTATCTTGGTAAACGCCCACTGCTGCCAGGGTGTAGTGAGACGCTGCTCTTCGAGATGGACTAAGCTCTTCTGGTCTGTGTGGATGATGAATTCGTTGTGCTGCAAGTACAGTCGCCATTGATCTACTGCGACGACAATAGCAATATACTTCTTCTCGTAGGTGGAGAGGCCTTGGTAGCGAGGGCTTAAGCTCTTGCTCATGTACGCAATAGGGTGGCCCTCTTGTTGTAGCACTGCCCCAATCCCTCGATCGCACGCATCTGTTTCAATGACAAATGGCCGGCTGAAGTCTGGCAGGGCATGAACTGGCGCAGAAATGAGTTGCTACTTTAACAAAGTGAATGCTTGCTCTGTGTTGTCAGTCCAGACAAATGGATTCCCCTTCTTCAACAGATTTGTCGGATTTCGGGTTCCGGCAGACCCTTGAGGTTTGAACACTGGGGTGCGCGCGGAGATTTTGCCTTCTACCTATCTGCACCCCTCCGCCTCGCTAAGATCTAAGCTATAGAAAGAACAGCACAAGAGACACAGGGTTTATACTGGTTCGGGCCACCGTTGTGGTGTAATACCCTACTCCAGTGTGTGGTGTGGTGGATTGCCTCTTGGGCTGATGATGATGAGCAATACAAGGAAGAACAGCCTCGCGAGGGTCTGTTCTTGGCTGGGGCGATGAACTGCTGGGAGGAGTTCAATCACCCTTCTCTCTCTATGTGTGATGCTACTCGATCCGATCCCAGCTTGTTTCTGGGTTGGCCGATTCTAGATTCTCCCTTCTTGATTCCGATCCCCTCTACCCTGTGGGTGGCTAGTCCTATATATAGGCAAAGACCCTGGGCCTCTTCCCAAATATTGAGCGGGAAGGGCGCCAACAATTGGCCATTTTGATGGGGAACATCTGGTACACTTATCCTGACTAAAGTTGGTCCTTGCCTGCCAAAGGCTCTGGTGGTGACGCTGGCTTGGGCTCCACAATGACTTCCTCCCTGTCGTTGGACTGGTCTTGGTCTCGTTGCACCGAAACGGGTGCCTTTGCTTGATGCTCTCGCCTGCGGTTGCTCCCTTTGCACCAAAGAGGAAAGGAGGACACTGCACGGCTGGCGCCCGCCTGGCGCCTTTGGTCGTCATGGTTTGCGTCACAGGCACCTCGTGAGGTACCCCACCTTGATCTCTCCGCCTCCTCGCGAGCCAGCCTGATGAGGCTGTGCCTGAGGAAGTTCCGTGTCGTCCGCCTCGCGGGGCTTGCCCCCTCGCGAGTGTCTTAGGTCTTTGTTGATGAAGATGGGCCGTGCTGGACCCCCCTTTGAGCCATGCCGCAGGCCGCAGGCAGGCAAGTCTGGGGACCCCCATTCCCAGAACGCCGACAGTAGCCCCCAGGCCCATGGCGCGCCCGGACTTGGCCGTGCAGGGAGGCGAAAGGGCAAGAGCGAAGCGCCGCGGGCCCTAATAGCCTGCGGCCTTGGGTGCCGCATGGCAGTTGACTGGACGTGGGCATCTCCACTTCCCCACGGCGCCTCGGCAACTGCACGGATTGGACAAGTCCCTGCATGCAAAGCGGGTCATGATTACGTGTGATCCTGTTTGTTAATATAACCCTTGTCATAGAATTGTGCGAGTTGCTCATTCCGTCTTAGCTCAGTTCTCCCTTTCGAACCTCACGAGGGCTTGGTGCTCTGCGCCGACAGGTCCCAGTCCCAAGGAGGCTTCAGCCGTCGCTGGTATGCCAGGTCGCGATGCCGTGGTCAAGGCCAGGAGGTGAGCGACCCGGGGTCCGGTAAGAGCCCCTGAGTCGCGATGCTCAGGAGGTCCCCTTTGGCGCTCAAGCAGCCGTCGTTCGGTGAGAAAGGAGAGTGGTGTCGCTAACACGGGATTGCATTAGGTGCGGGGATGGTGCCACGGTAGCTGGTGCTTCCGGGTGGTGACTTATCTCGAGGATCAGGGACCGCTCTCTGGTGTGTCGCCGGGTCCGTGCATTGGCAGGCGTGAGGTTGCTCGGCGAGGTCCTCGCGTGTCCCTCCCCTCTCGCCTTTGCTCCCCTTTCTGCTCTACGTCCTCGGGTCCCGGCCCTCGAGCGAGTCTCAGCCGTCGCTGGTATGCCATGTCGTGATGCTATGGACAAGGCCAGAGGGTGAGGGCTGGAGAGCCAGTAGGAGCCCTGAGTCGCGATGCTCAGGCACCCCCCCCTTCAACGTGCAAGCGGTTCGCGCGGATGAGAGTGAAGGAGACACCGCAAGGGCCTTGCCTGACGCAGCTCCTTTAGGAGATCCTATAGAGCCATCATAGAAAGAACGAGGGGTTGCCATGACAATTGACAGTCAGCCGTTGGTTGCTTCCGAGGGCCGATGAGGCACTGAAGGCTTGATGAGGTGGCACCATGCGAGGCTGCAGCGGCCAGAACTCAGCCATTCAGGTTTGTCGGCGTTGCAGGGACGGACCCATGCGCAAGCGTCGTGCCGTTTGGGAGCAGCTCCGTCAGTTGGCGTCAGTTGAGCCAGCAACTAGGTCAAACACATTAGCCGCGAAGGAGTGGATTCATTCAAATAGATGCTGGGAAGGCGGACATCACTCGGTCAGGCCCGAGCGACTTGGGGATGATGCAGCCCGTGGGGCGCCCCCAACAAAGTAAGCTAACAACATGAAATAAAAGGGATATATGCCGCAGGGACGGACCCATGCAGCCTGGGAATAATGCAGCCCTGGGGGGCGCTCCCAGATGGAAATGAAACTTGAAAGATGTCACCTGATGATGTTGAGGACGAAGGAGTGTTGGTGTAGCAGACTCGGTGGGCTGCGGAAGCCGATCCTCATGAGCCCCTAGGCCCAGGGGCCTCGGGAGGCTCCGGAGGCGCTGGTGGCTCCTCACGGACCATCGCCATCTCCGCCAAGGCTGCGGAACGCCTGGCCTCTTGAGCCTCCATAATACCCCTCATGAGGCGCTGGTACGTGGCAGCCGCGTTCGGCAAGCCATAAGGCATGCGAACGTAGCTGTGGGGTGGACCTTCGCAGCGCCCCACTCGCGAGGGCCAGAGGCGCTCCAGAGAGGCGACTCAATTGAGCCCTGGTATGTCGATGCAGACGCGCAGCCCACCATCCTCGCCTGGATGGGGAGCCATAGCTGGTAGGCGGCGGCCGCCTTTCATGACTCTTGACTCCTGTAGCTCGTGAATGGCCTTGCTGACGAACTCCTGAGGGTCCGGCTCTCCTTGACTTACTCCTTCTTGAGGGAAACGTGCTTCGAAACACGCCTCCATGTGGTGCCCAAGCGCCTCCCTCGTGACCTTAGCCAGGTCGGTGGCCCACCAGGGGAGAGCCCCCGAGCCTTGCCTGAGGAGGGCGCCGGGTGCGCTTTCCTATGCGATGGAAGGAGGTTCCCCCTGGGCAGGCGCGGGCCCTGAGGGGCCTGCCTCCTGAGGGGCCGGGCCGGATGAGGTCTTCTTCTTCTTGGGGGCGGTCTCGGGAAGCCTCCTGCTTCCGCGATCCGGGTCTTCCAGTGATGCGGCCTGAAAGGCTCGTTCCAGGGAACACACCGCGTCCTTCTCTTCACAGGGCACCGTGATGACTCCGCCACTTCCTGGCATCTTGAGGACGTTGTAGCCATGGTGAGTTACGGCCATGAACTTGGCCAGCGCTGGGTATCCAAGGATGGCGTTGTACGGCAGGTG
The DNA here is from genome assembly GCF_003073215.2 of Triticum urartu. Lineage (NCBI taxonomy): Eukaryota > Viridiplantae > Streptophyta > Magnoliopsida > Poales > Poaceae > Triticum > Triticum urartu. The sequence goes on along the minus strand of NC_053027.1, from coordinate 279,735,576 downwards.
AATGTGAGCGATGTCGAAGTCGATGAGCTTGGTGCAGTAGTTGTCGCGTGCCCCGAAGGTGACAAGGAGGCGGACCTGCCCAATCGGGACCGTGGACCGTCGGTGACTCCGGAGAAAGGCTTGGTTGGCTGAAGCTGGTTGTAGGGCACTTGGAGATTGTTGAATGTTTCCACGGACGGGACGTTGAGCCCTGCCCCACCATCGATGAGGGTCCTGGTGACCACCATGTTGCTGATGATTGGGGAACAAAGCATCGGGAGGACTCCGGCTGTGGCCGCACACTTGAGCTGATCTGCTGAGCTGAACATGATGGAGCACGCCGACCACCTGAGAGGGCGCGTGGCTTCGAGCTTGGGGAGGACTGCATTCACTTCGCGGGCAAACTGCTTGAAGATGTGTTGAGAGGCTGGGGCTTGAGCCCCGCCCAGGATGCAGGCGATCGCGCGCGGCTCCTGGAAGCCCCCAACCCCCTCGTCCTGATGGCGGTCCTCGTTTCTCCTTGGCTGCGGCGGCAGTGGAGGGAGGCCTGCGTTGCCTTGCGGGCGATCCTCGCGAGGCTGATCCCTCCAGTCTCCCTCGCAAGGTGGGTCCTGCCAGCGATCCTCGTGAGGTCGATCGCGCCACCCTTGGCGCGGGCAGCGGTCTTGCCAGCGTCCTGCGTTCCTTCCTCCTCCTCGACCGTAGCCCCGGTCACCACGGTCTGGGCGGCGGCCAATCCTTCCTTCTCGCACGGCTCGGAGCTCTTGACATTCCTTGGTGTTGTGGGTGTGGAGGTCGTGGTACACACAGTACCGACTGCCCTTGGAAGATTCGGGCTGATCTCAGCCCCGCTTGGTGTCTGGTTCTGCTGCGAGCACGGTAGCCCCCTTGCACTTCACATCCTTGGCCTTGGGCTTCTTCTCTTCTGGGTCTACGACAGGCAGCTCGAGGAGGGAGAGACGCCCTTCCTCAGCCCTGGCGCACTTGGTTTCCAAGTTGAACAACTCCAAGGAAGTGCACAGGTCTTCATGCATCGCCAGCTCCTCCTTCATCTTGACATCGCGCACGCCGTCGGAGAAGGCTGAGATGATGGCCTCCTCGGTCACCTTTGGAATCTTGAGGAGTGCGTTGTTGAAGCGCTAGATGTACTTCTGCAGGGTCTCTCCGGGTTGTTGCTTGATGCGGCGCATGTCGCTCACGGCGGGTGGCCGGTCGCGAGTACCTTGGAAGTTGGCGATGAAGCGGGTGCGCATCTCGTCCCAGGAGGAGATCGTGCCTGGAGCCAGGTTCAGGAGCCAGGTGCGGGCCTCATCCTTGAGCACCATGGGAAACCAGTTCGTCATGACCTTCTCGTCTCCGTTGGCAGCTTCGATGCCCAGCTCATAGAGCTGGAGGAACTCCGCAGGGTCGGCCGTGCCGTCGTAACGAGGAGGCAGGTCTGGCTTGAACTTGCCGGGCCACGCGACGCTGCGTAGCTCGGTGGTGAAGGCACGGGAGCCTGCTGTGGCCACGGGAGGCCTTGGGTGATGGAGAGCTTGGTCTTGCATGTCCCCACGCGCTGCAGCTGGGAGCAGCATGGGGTCTTGACGTGCGGGAGCAGGAGCATGGTCCCGACGTGCTGGAGCAGCGAGCGCCCGGGCAGCTTCTTGCGGGCGCGGGACTTCTTGGCAGCTCTGCTCTTGCCGCGCTAGCACCTGATGGAGCGGGTTCCGCCTAGGGGCCACGCGCCTTGGAGCCATGGCGCCTTCTTGAGGAGGAGGCGGCTGGGGCGCCCCCGGAGCTTCGTCGCCCGCGCGGGGCGGAGTGCGGTGCAGCGGAACGGACGGCGCAGGAGAGCCCCCTGCGGCGCGGACGAGCTTGGCGACACGGTCGAGCCATTCTTCGTAGGCGTCGTCGACAGGACGGTAGCGCAGGAACTCGTTTGCCGCGATGAGCGCAGCTCGAGCCTCGATGGGTGCGCGGAGCGCGCGGGACAAAGAACCGGCTGGGGTGAGCGAGGGAGTAGTGGTGCGGCCGTCTTGCCGCATGGACGGATGCTGAGACGACGCTTGCTGCTCGTCCCCTGCTGGGCCGGTGTCGGCGTTGACGGCAGGTGACGGGGAACGACGAGGACGCCCTCCGACAGGAGCCGTCTGGGCGACGCGGGAAGCGAGAGCGGCCCGGCGCTCGGCGCGGGCCCGACGAGCATCAGACATGGACGCGATGGTTGGAGGAGAACGGGGTGGTGGAAGACGAATTCCGGCGCACCCCTACCTGGCGCGCCAAATGTCGGCCATTTTGAAGGGGAACATCTGGTACACTTATCCTGACTAAAGTTGGTCCTTGCCTGCCAAAGGCTCTAGTGGTGACGCTGGCTTGGGCTCCACAATGACTTCCTCCCTGCCGTTGGACTGGTCTTGGTCTCGTTGCACCGAAACGGGTGCCTTTGCTTGATGCTCTCGCCTGCGCTTGCTCCCTTTGCACCAAAGAGGAAAGGAGGACACTGCGTGGCTGGCGCCCGCCTGGCGCCTTTGGTCGTCATGGCTTGTGTCACGGGCACCTTGTGAGGTACCCCGCTTTGATCTCTCCGCCTCCTCGCGAGCCAGCCTGATGAGGCCGTGCCTGAGGAAGTTCCGAGTCGTCCGCCCCGCGAGGCTTGGCCCCTCGCGAGGGTCTTGGGTCTGTGTTGATGAAGATGGGCCGTGCTGGGCTCCCCTTTGAGCCACGCCGCAGGCCGCAAGCAAGCAAGTCTGGGGACCCCCGTTCCCAGAACGCCGACAAGATTGAACAGGGGACAGGCGATGATCCCAAAACCATGAACAAATATGCGGTAATAACCCGTGAGACCCAGGAAAAGACGCACTTCCTTGGCATCCTGAGGTACGGGCCACGCTTGAACTGCTTGTATCTTGCTCGGGTCCATGGCTACCCCCTTGTCACTGATCACATGCCCGAGATAGGTGAGTTGTTTTTGTCCAAACTCACACTTTGCGAGCTTAACTTTCCATTGTTCGCGTCGCAGCAGTGTCAGTACTTGCTTGAGATGATCCAAGTGCTCTTCCCATGTTTCGCTGAAAACCAGAATGTAGTCAAAGAATAGGAGTACACAGTGACGCAGCAGGGGGTGAAACGTGTCTGTCATGGCCCCTATGAAGGTAGGTGGCCCCCCTGTGAGTCCGAAGGACAAAACCTTGAACTCGTAGTGACCCGTGTGCGTCTGGAAGGCTGTCTTGTACTCTTCACACTCTACGAGACGTATCTGATGATACCCTGCCCTGAGATCGAGCTTGGAGAACCAGGCTGCTCCATGCAGCTCATCCAATAACTCTTAGATGATAGGCATCAGGAACTTGCTGACACACGTCATAGCGTTAAGATGCCTGTAGTCGACGCATAGGCTCCATGTGCCATCCTTCTTTTTGACCAAAATGACAGGAGAGCAGAAACTGCTGGTGCTGCGTTGTATCACTCCTGAATTCAACAACTCTTCGACTTGTCTCTCAATTTCTGACTTGAGCTCTGGTTTGTGCCTGTACGGTCGTATGTTCACTGGCTGAGCACCTGGCATTAGTGGAATCTTATGGGCACAAGCACGACGTGGTGGCAGTCCCTCAGGGTCCCCAAATACATCCTTGAACTCATCCAATATGCAATGTAAGTCTGGTGGTGTGCCGGGTGCAATGGGGAAGTCTTCTGATATTGGGTAAAGAAGAACCATATGCAGCAGAGAGCCTCGACGACACATGTTCTGTAGCTGGAGGATGCTGATCAAATGACAATCTGTAGTGTTCGCCTCGTGGCCGAATAGACGAGCTGAACCCAGGGGAGTTGGAATTTGAATGACCTTGTTCTTCCATTCAACGGTCATCGGACTATGCATCTCTAGCCAATCCATACCGAGGATAGCATCATAAGTGCCCAGTGGAAGGATGTTCATGTCAGTGACGAATTCTTGACCTTGAGATGCCCACTTGTAGGCTGGCAGAACTGTAGACCAGGTGAGTTCGCTGCCGTCCGCTACGCGGACATGGCAGTGTTGTTGCAGAGGTACGACTCCCGACAGCTGCTGCGCCAACGCTTGGTTGATGAATGAGGTGGAACTACCGCTATCCACCAGCAGCAGAACCTCGCGCCCTTGAATGGTTGCCAGCAGTTGGAAAGCCTTTCACGAAACGGTGCCGTCAAGAGCTGACCGTGATATGGCCATTACGGTGTTTCTCGGCCCTGCGCCCTCGCTTGATGGCGGCAAAGAGTCAATGCCGAAGAGTTCGAGCATCACCTCGACGACGTGTAGATGTATCGATGTTGGGCAGACATGGTCGTGGCCCCAGCGCTCACCGCACTTGAAGCACATTCCACGGGCGCATCGGTAGTCACGCAGCGCCTTGACTTTGCTATTGTCGGCGCGCGCGGCATCAGTACCGCGACGATCGGTTGCTTTCGAGGAAGAGGAGGCCACGTCCATCCGCGTTGGTGGTGGTAGCAGCAGAAGCGCTACTCCCGTGCGCACAGGGGGATCGTGCGAACGGCATGTGGTGGATGCCGCACCATCGACCACTTCCTCTTGCAGGAGCGCCAGCGCGCATGCCGTGTCCAGGTCTGGCGGCCTCTGAACCAAGACCACGGCGTGGATGTCCTTTTGGAGTCCCTCGACAAAACGAGTGAGAAAATAGAATGGGTGAATCGTGTCAGAATACGAACTAAGATGATTAATAATGGACTCAAATTGCTCAATGTAATCTACGACTGTTGTGGTCTACCGCACAGTGTAAAACTGCCAGATCAGCGTTTGGTGGCGATTGCGACCAAAAGCATACACAATAGAGTGGTGAAGGACTCCCAATCAAACTCTGCGAGCTGCTTCTGGATGGATTGCAGCCAGATGGATGCGGAACCCGAAAAATTCAACGCAGCCATGGGTACCCTGAAAGAAGGATGAATTCCAAACATGGTAAAGTATTGCTCGCAAAGAGTTTTCCACAGTTTGGGATTGTCACCCGTGAACTGCGGAAACTGGATGGACTGATGCGCCTGACCCAGGACATTGAGCAACTGACTCGCATCGACGAACGGCGAGAGAGCGGGGCGTGATGGGGGGCGTCGTACTGACCGTTTGCCGGGAGCGGCGGCGGCGTCTGGACCGACGCCGCGAGCAGCCCCTGTGAGAGGTTGAAGACGCCATGGCCAACGGGCCCTTGAAGCAGAGACGCCGCGCCGGACGCGGCCCCGGTTTGGGCCCCGGTCATCACAGGCGATGCGGTGTTCGGAGGGAGCGCCTGATTCGTCGCGGCCTCCGGTCGTGGCAGCGGAGCGTTCTGCAGGGCCGCCACTGCGTCGGACAGGTCGGCGACGCGCCGCTCGAGATCGGGGTGCCACGCCATGAGGTCGTCGATCTTGGAGTTGGATGCGTGGATTGTTGCGGTGTGCTCCTTGAGGGTCGTCTCCAGCCGCTCCAGGAAGGACTAGATGGATGGATCCATGGACGTGAGGTGAGCTCAACCTTGGCGCAGAGATCGGGTCTCGATGAACTGAGCTAGACCGATGCAGTGGAAGGGGGTGGGGATGGGCTCTGATACCAGATGTAAGGGGTAGGATATGAATTGCGCTCGATCGAGGTAGCTACAGGGTGGATCGATAGAATTATCTCTAGTACAAGATCTAGGGTTACAAGAATGTGGAATTGCGAGTGGGTAGCCACCGTAGCCGTTTATGCCTGATCCTCTGGATAGGTCGCTCGCCGGTGCCGCTGCCTTAAGTAGTCGTGGCCGCGGGTTGGAGTCACTTCATCCACGCCGGCCCAATGAAGCGCGTGTTGGGCCATCCGTCCCTCTTGGGCCTTGGGCTTGGTGGCGAGCTAGTCGAGCCACCAGTGCCTGGGTCATCCATGTCAGCACGCCCTCTGGAGACTTCTAGTGTAGGGGCGCTGACATCGCTTCCTCCCTAGAGCCGCTTCTCCTTAGGCCCTGCTACCACTCCGTCGCCGTTGACCGGTCTGAGACATCGACGAGGTGTATAGGAGCCAAACCAGGCACCATGGACGGCCGCACCAGTGCGTTGAGCTGCAGGTGTGCATGCAAGTGAGTACGAGCAAGGTCATGGAGGGGAATCAAGAGAGAAATCTGAGATCCTGTTGGGATTTAAACCACAGCACCAATTACCGGCGCTAACAGCCAGAGCACATCCGGTGGAAGGACGAGCGAGAGGAAAGAAGGAAATGAAAAGGGGATCAAGAAACAACAACCATTTTTTATTTTATTTTGAGGATTAGAAACGGCAAGGTGTGAGTGCGATAGAAGAGTTTTTTTAGAGGCAAGAGTGCGAGAGAAGACTTGAAGGTTGGGTACGTGTTGTGTGAATCTGTTGGGATAAAGCACAACAAATAAATCCACCAGAAAAAGTTTCTTTTCTGTAGAAACAACACAAAATGCAAATTCAATTATGTACAATATACATATTTTCTTTTTCTTTGAGGGGCAGTATACATATTTTCTAACACACTACAGACGCATGCACTTATACATACGCATAACATGTTTCTTAAAAAACATACGCATAAAATAAGATTACTTACGGTATACACGCACTATAATGGTAGAGTTCATGATGTGGGTTGAACCTAAATCATAGTATAATTTTCTCTCAGAATATTCTAAAAAAACGCATGCAAAAAGAATTATAGTACATGATCATAAAAATATGTCTATACGATACCAAATATTTATATTTAGACTATGCACATGGAACTACCATTTTCATGTCAAACTGCCACACACAACGAACACCAATTCATTAGTAATGAAAAGGACACGAGACTTGTAAATAAATTATAAGATCTATATGAGCGGTCGCATTAAGAAAACCCATGGGTTGGAGCAACGCACTCCCGAAGATTTTGATGAGAACGTTAGTGACCAATATTTAACATGGAAGGGAAATTATCTTACAGGGAAAACCATCAAAGATATGTATAAAGGTACAATCGTGCTTACAACCGCCACTGACAAACAACTGACAAAAATAACCAATATTTAATTTCTTGCGTTACTAAACTTTGTTAAGTACTAGCCCGCGCAAATACATCAATGTTTAAAGTGAAAATGCTACAAAAATTACACAACCCATGAATTGGCCAGCGGGATTCATCATGAAAATACATTTACTACGACATGCATACTAGGCATGTAAATGATAAATGAATAATATATATAGAACTATGTTCGCAAAAGTACTATATTTCAAATGTAATCATATTTGGTCCCAATTTTTCAATACAAATAACATACTCTCGTTATTAAACTTTCTAAAGATCTAGCCCACGCATCGAGCAGGCCACTTTGCTAGTTGAAAATAAATGCACTTGATGGAGAGAGAAAAGTGATTTTTTAGTGGGCCCAATGAGAACTATCTACAATTAGCTCCTCTTGGATGGGATAGTTTTTTTGGTGGGTTCGGTGCAACTTGCTCCAATTTAACCCTCATGCTTGGATACTTTAGGGATATTTGAGCCCCAACTAGCTCAAAGTAACTCTAAACCATGGATCCAAATAGGGCCAAAGTTAGTTCCAGAAAACACATTAAGCCCTATATACATGAACAGACGGAGTACATGATACTAGCAAACGCTCACCGTTAGTAGTAGTTCATTGGTTGGTTTTGATTTTTGATTCAGTTGCTATGCTGCTACCGCCAATATTCGTGTGTGGTTGTTTCTAGAGTACAAAAAGGAGGTACTACTACTTACTGTGGGAAAGGTGAAGTGATGGTTGCTTCGCCCAAGCAACTTATTACACTGGGAATATGGGAGTACCGGCGGATTCAAGGAACAGAGAAATGATGGTTACTTCATCTGAGCAACTTACTGTGGCGAAGGTGGGGCTCTGTGATTTGACTACTCACTAGTCATTACTTCTGCAACGCAACGACCAGGTGAATCATTCCCTACAATTGTGCACTCAATATTGCTGCATGGCAAGTGGAGCCAGATGAAGGATGTCCCACATGTCAGCGAAACGAAGTTGAATTGTTTCTGGAATTGCTATCAATCCTTCAGGATTTGTTTACATCTACGCATAATTTTAATGAAATTGTACTTTGATTATGTGAAAGTTTCAACTTTGGTTCCCACGGGAAAAAAGTTTTCAACTTAGGATTCGTGTGTCCACTTGCCTCGAGATTATCTCATCACAACATTCCATCAAATACAAATGAAACCACCATGGCTGCTAATGCATCTCAATGGTTCACAGATCAGCGCCAATATTCACATCACAACTAAAGACAAATTTGTGAGAAGTTGTACAAATAAACAAAATATATAATTGATCGATGATGTTGGTAGGCATGGCACCATTTCCTGGGCGCAGTGTTCATTGCTTGGCAGCTAGTTTCACCCAGCTCTATAGCCAAAAAAGAGGTGTATGGAGGACACCAAAATCCGATCATTTTGTGCAGCTCCACTAAAATCGAGCGGACCATCCCTGTTTGCAAAGAAATCCAATCAGTGTGATTGCAATAAGAGTGGAACTAGATGATGAAACATAACACACACAAATAGAAGCCGATCACCTCTGCGATCTCTCTTTAGGACTAACTACTTGTTGGACAAGATTAGGCATGGAGTTGGATGAGGTGGATAGCAAAACCAATCTCCCTTTCTACAGTCCCACAGAAATGTAAAAACATTGCCCGTGTGACATTTTAGCAGAACTGCACAAAACACTCTTAATAAAAAAGTGATTTGTGCAGTTCAACAAAAGGTCACAATAGCAACGAGGCAAAAATGGATAGCCCTGTTTGCAAAAGGAGGTAGAAAGGAAACAATTACTGCCCAATAACACGAGTTGAAGACACATACGCCGACAAAAAGAAGCAAATTCCTTGTAATAAGGGAAAGATAGCAGCATGGTGGTTTATCAAAAATGGTTTGAGGACGAGATTGCAAGATGGCAAGTACGCCGTCCGAGATACGTTTTAAGAAAACAACTAAAGAAGATCCACATGCAGCAATGTGGGAAGATGTAACGCCCTCGATGCGGCTATATCACCCACGTGTCGAAGCACGACTTAGAGGCATAGCCGCATTGAAAGCAATGTCGCAAGTGAGGTAATCTTCACAACAACCCATGTAATACAATAAGGGCAAAAGGATACATAGTTAGCTTACAATCACCACTTCACACAATTACATGAATAAAGCATTACATCAACCAGATACAATCAAGGTCCGACTACGGAACCCAAAATAAAAGAAGACTACCCCAAAAGCTACACAGATCCCCGATCGACCCAACTGGGCTCCACTACTGATCAACTGGAACGAAACAACACAACGGACAAAGTCTTCATCGAGCTCCTCCGGAGCTCAGTTGCGTCACCTTCTCGGTAACATCGGCACCTGCAAACTGGTTTTGGAAGTATATGTGAGTCACGGGGACTCAGCAATCTCACACCCTCGCGATCAAGACTATTTAAGCTTATAGGAAGGGTAAAAGGTATGAGGTGGAGCTGCAGCAAGTGACTAGCATATATGGTGGCTAACATATGCAAAAGAGAGCGAGAAGAGAAGGCAAAGCACGATCGAACAACTATGATCAAGAAGCGATCCTAGAACAACCTACGTCAAGCATTACTCAAACACCGTGTTCACTTCCCGGACTCCGCCGAGAAGAGACCATCACGGTTACACACGCAGTTGATGTATTTTAATTAAGATCAACTTCAGGTTTTCTACAACCGGACATTAACAAATTCCCATCTGCCCATAACCGCGGGCACCGCTTTCGAAAGTTCAAATCCCTGCAGGGGTGTCCCAACTTAGCCCATCACAAGCTCTCACGGTCAACGAAGGATATTCCTTCTAGCGGGAAGACCCGATCAGACTCGGCATCCCGGTTACAAGACATTTCGACAATGGTAAAACAAGACCAGCAAAGCCACCCAGATGTGCCGACAAATCCCGATAGGAGCTGCACATATCTCGTTCCCATGGCACACCGGATGAGCCAGACGTCGGGTGGGCCAGCCCAGAGTTGCCCCTGGTAGCTCCGGACATCGCTCAGTTTGGACCAACACTCAGAGGAGCACTGGCCTAGGGGTTTAAAATAAAGATGACCCTTCAGTCTTCAGAACCCAAGGGAAAGAAAAGGCTAGGTGGCGAATGGTAAAACCAATGTTGGGCCATGCTGGAGGAGTTTTATTCAAGGCGAACTGACAAGGGGTTCCCATTATAACCCAACCGCATAAGGAACGCAAAATCCGAGAACATAACACCGATATGTTATTCAGTTCGATCTCGTTTATGTACCCAACAAAATTAAATGTTGATTAACATGGCAAGGGGTGAAGCAAAAGAAAACTACCTATCTAGGGAAGTTTAAATGAGGCCGGAACAACAAACAACAAGTCCGGAAACTCCTCATGTGCATATTTTAGGTTTGGTACTGTTCTGCCCTAAACACAATTTTAGATTTATTAAACATGCAAGAAAAATGCACCATGTTAAACTAGGCATTTTTCCACCCCATTTACATATAAAGTTTATTAAAATCCGAGTTACGGTTATTTAGTTATGATTTAAAGCATTTTAGCATGGCATATGGACAAAAATTACACAACAGAATTTTAAGGATTTCAAACATGGATGCAAAAGACATATTATGAAACTAGATGAAAAACTAAGCATATTTCATATATACATTGCTTTAATCCGATGCACGGTTGAGAAGTTATTAAATGCATGAAGTATGAGGGTTTTTCTGCAAAACTGTTTAACTGGATTAAAGAACAAATTCGCAGACGCTGAAAAAAAAACACGCGGGCCGAAACTTATGTCAGGACCCCGATTCCAAGTCACATCGATCTAGCCGGTAACACCTCATATCACATTGCGGCCTCACACACGGTATCCCCACGGGTGTCGCCTTACCATGGCCCAGGACCGTTTGCGCCTTTTGGCTCACGTATATGATAGTGTCGCTAGCATCTATATGACAGAGAACCCGGGCCGACATGGCTAGTCGTGAACCCAAAGCGGCACAGACCTATGGAGACAGGCATACATGAATCACATCGAGCATGTCGGTCATCAGCGTGTGAATCCGGGCTGTAGCACTGGGCTAACAGGACTCCGGGGAACCCGGGCTGTAGCAGGCTAGGCAGGACTCCGGAAGTCACGCGTGACATTTCCTGAAGGGACAGACATAGGAACGAAGTGAAACACATGCCGGCCAGTCAAGTGTCCTGAGAAGTAGTGCTGGGCTAGCAGGACTCCGGTGAACCGGGCTGTAGCGGACTACTATGGCTCGAGGAGCACTAGACTACATTTCCCCATAAGAAAGGCTGCCAAGGATAAACAACTAGATTGTCAGATCCCACACATACCAAGCATTTCAATCATACACACAATATGCTCGATATGTGCAAATACAACATGGCATCACAACAAAACTCTACAACCCAAGTACTTTATTTAAAGGCTCCAAAGAGCCATACATAACATGTTCATACAGGTAGGGGTCACATGACCCGACACTCAAGTCATACAAGCATACAAGCACATGCGGAAGAAAATAATCTGAGTACAGACACTAGAAAGAAAAAAAGGCTTCTCGAAGCCTGTCTATCTACATAGGGCCCTCCATGGCCAGGATCACCACCTAGGTGGAAAGTCACTCATCGACGTCAAGATCTACATAAAACCAATCGGAGGGGATGGTGTTGTCGTCTGAAAACAGTAAATAAGCAAACATGAGTACAAAGGTACTCAGCAAGTCTTACATCAGAACCTACTATATATGCTCATTCTCAAGAAGGAGGTGGAGTTATTGCAGCAAGCCAGCTTCGACTCTTGGCTAAGCTATCCTACGAGACTCCACTAGTAAAATAGTTTTTGCACACGAGTCAACTAATCACCAACACAATACTCCACCGGGGATCCTCCCTCGTCATCCTACGAGAGAGCCATCCTCGGTACTCACACTTATCTTGAGTCTTTTAGTAGTATCCATTTACTTGTCTATGAACTTTATAGGCAACCAAGTAGTCTTTTACCACGGACGCGGCTATTCGAATAGATGATGTTAACCCTTCAGGGGTGTACTTCTTCATACACGCTTTCACCACTTACCGCCGTTTACACGACATGTAGTCCGCAACCTTCAAGCGGAGGCCCAACGAGGGTGTCGGCCACAGCCTACCTAAACACTCAAGTCTCTAGTCCAGGTTTATCGCCTATCCAGGTTCCATCCGCAGGGAGTCCGGCCGAGGTTTCCACATACGGCCCCGAACGATGTGAACAGGGTTCTCGAGACACCAAACGGGTGACTCGGTACACCATGCCATGGTGTATCTACCGCAACATAGCCCACCCCTAGGGTCAGCGCTACGCACGGCCGCCAACACATAACCTACAAACACCAGAAACTAATTGCATCTCCTAGACAGAGTAGTAGGGTGATTAAGAAGCCGAGAGGGTCCATTGGTTTCGGGCCCAATGTATGGTAGTAAATGAATCTTAAATCACACATACAGATCTCAGTTCTTAGGGACGGCCTCAATGAAACAACCCACCATGTACTCCTACATGGCCTCTCATCGATACCTTTACCAAAACATGTTCAACACATCCCTCACATTACCGACATAATCATTTCACTCTAGCCGATCACCCAGATGAACCAGACCTGACACAACTCTAAGCATAGCAGGCATAGCAAGGTAGGAAACACAAACATGGCTCAATCAACTCCTACACATGCTAGTGGGTTTCATCTAGTTACTGTGGCAATGACAGGTCATGCAGAGGATAAGGGTTCAACTACCGTAGCACACAGCAGTTTGAAACGATGTTGTCTTAATGCAGTAAATGAGAGCAGAGGCGAGAACATGGGATTGTATCGATATGATCAATGGGGCTGCTTGCCTGATGGAGTGGTAGTAGGGTACTGCCCTTCAGTTGGATACTCGGAGATATCCTCGGAGGCAGAACGTACCACGAAGGACACACAGAACATAATCAACACACGACAATATGCAACAATATGATGCATGCTATGACATGGCAAAATGATGTGTCCTGCCTAATGCAATGTGAACCAAGTTGAAATGGGTCCATTTGAACCAAAGATTCAAATGGAAGTTAAAGTTCTTATGCATAATAAGTGTGTTAGCTTGTTTCACCTAAACAGCAAGGTTAAAGTGGTTTGTCATGCATGAAACCATTACAGATGGATAGATTGGATTTTTCTGATCATTTTTCATATATAATTTGTTTGATTTGGAGCTATGGTTGATTTTCTATGATTTTTAGAAGTTTTGGGCATTTTCTGGAATTTTCTGATTAATAACAAATCCAGAAAATGTATTACTGCGTCAGCATTAGGTCACGCTGATGTCAGCAGGTCAACAGGCGCCGTCCAGGTCAAACCTGACCTGGGGACCCACTGGTCGGTGACTAAGTTCGTTAACTGAGTTAATTAGGGTTAAATTAAATCTACTAAAAATGTCAGCAGGGCTAGGTCCACATATCAGTGGCTCAGGGTTAGTTTAGCGAGGGGGTTAACACTAACAGTGGTGATTAGCACTAACTAACACCTAACTAATCCAGTTAGGGCCGGCCCCACATGTTAGGACTTGGGTGGGGCCCAGCCGGGGTCAAAGTGGGTCAAACCCACCGGCGTTAAGCCGCCGGCGAGGACAGACGCAGCGGAGGGCGTCGAGATTCCTCCTCCGGCGACCAAATGGCCGGCGGAGGGCATCTACGTGCTGCTAGTGAACTCGCGCGCCGAGTGGAGCAAGCGGTGTGTGCGGGGGTGCTTGGAGATGACGCCGGCGTCGAGCCAGGCGGCGGCCGGAGTTCGGACGTGCACGGAAACGGCGTTAGGAGGCATGGCAGGGGGCGGAGAGGGGTGCTACGGCCTCCTGGGGGTGCACTGAGCACGGTGACGTGCTCAGCTACGGCTATAGGTGACGGTGGCCACGGCGGCATGGCCGACAGAGCCAAGCTCCCGGCCGTGATGGCCAACGGGGTTCGGGGCAGCTAGGGTGATGTGGCTAGGGGGAGAAGGAAGAGAATCTCACGGGGAGTGTAGCGGTGGCCTCAGCGAGCTCGGGGAGGCATCAGGGGCGGCGTACGGTCGCCGGTGATCTCGGCGGACCGAGGTGGAAGAAGATGGCGCTAGCGGCATTGCAGTGCATCCGAGGCGTCGTGGCTCGCCTATGAGGAAGAGGAAGACATTGGTGGTGCTCGGGGACACGTCGAAGAGACGAGATGGGGTCGATGGCCGCGGTGGACGGCGACGGTGGCGACGAGCTCCTCTCGGGAGGGGATGGGGAGAGAGCCAGAGAGGGGAGAGGGGCACGGGGAGAGTGGGGAAAGTGAGAGGGGGACGAGGGAGAGTGCGTGGCACTCGTAGAAGGCGTCCTGGGTGTCGGCAGAAGCTAGAGGTGGCCGGCGTGTGGCTGCGGGCACTGAGTAGGCGCCTCTCGTCCTCCTAGCGAGAGGAGGGGGATGACTGGCGGTAGCCAGTGGGCTGGGCCGAGCTGGGCCAGGCCAGGGCGACAGGTAAGCTCTAACTCTCTCTCTCTCTCTCTTTTCTGTTTTGCTTTTATTTATTTCCTGCTATGTGTATTGAAATGGAATAAATACTATTTCATTTCCAAAAACTCTGGAAATATTCAGAGGCACATTTGGGAATATTCTCAACTACCTAAAAATGCTTCCAAGATTATTTGAGCACTTTAAAATATTTATAGCATTTAAAATGCCCAAATTCAAATACTTATGGCTTGTTCAAAAATCTAGAATGGCTCCATAAATTGCAAGACCATTTTTGGAAGAGGTTTTATACAAGACCAAAAATGGTGGTCTTTTGGGTTCATTGAAATTCCAATTGTTGGAAATTAGCATTTTCAGGGGGGTGTTGGGGTTGATTAGGCCCCATTTCAAGTTTAAAGGAAAAATTAAACATGATGCACATGTTCATCCAATCCTAATGCATGACTAAAAGCAGGGATGTGACAACTCACCCCCACTCAAAAGAATCTCATCCCGAGATTTAGGATCCTCCGGGAAGAAGGTGGGGTACTTGAGTCGAAGACGATCCTCCCTTCACCAAGTGGCTTCTTTCTCGGAATGGTGTGACTATTGAACCTTGAGAAACTTGATATTATGGCGTCGAGTGGTACGCTCGGCTTGATCAAGGATACGAATAGGATACTCCCGATATGAGAGGTTATCTTGTAGATCAAGCGTTTCATGGTCTACTCCACGGATAGGATCCACGAAGCAATGCCTGAGTTGAGAAACGTGGAAGACATCATGAACTCTGGAAAGATGCGAAGGTAGTTCCAATTGGTAGGCAACTTCTCCTCGTTTGGCAAGAATGCGAAAGGGTCCAATGTAACGAGGACCCAATTTGCCTTTGATACCGAAACGATGGGTTCCCTTTAACGGAGTAACCCAAAGGTAAGCCTTCTCGCCGATTTCATATGTCATGAGCTTATGTTTATGATCATATTGGCTCTTTTGATGAGATTGCGCTGTTTTAAATTTCCCACGAATAACGCGAACCTGCTCTTCTGCTTGCTGAATCATATCCGGGCCAAAGAGTTGTCTTTCCTTGGTTTTTGACCAGTTAAGAGGCGTTCGACATTGTCGTCCATAGAGAACTTCGAAAGGAGCTTTGCCCAAGCTAGCTTCATAACTATTTGTTATTGGCAAACTCCGCGAATGGAAGGCATTTATCCCAACCCATTCCGAATGAGATGAGAGAAGCTCGGAGCATATCTTCCAGAATTTGGTTGACTCACTCTACTTGACCACTTGATTGAGGATGGAAGGCGGTGCTAAAAGAGAGACAAGTTCCCATAGCATTTTGGAAACTTTCCCAAAATCGAGAGGTGAAGAGACTCCCACGGTCTATGTTAATTTCCAATGGGACACCATGAAGAGACACTATTCGGGAGATGTATAAGTCAGCTAGCTGGCTAGCGGTGATACTCTCACAAACAGGTAGGAAATGGGCTAATTTGGAAAGACGATCAATCACGACGAAGATGGCATTATTCCCTCTCTTGGTCCTGGGAAACCCAGTAATGAAATCCATACTGATTTTATCCCATTTCCACTCAGGAATAGCCAAAGGTTGAAGGGTGCCAGCAGGCCGTTGATGCTCTGCTTTAACACGACGACAGACGTCGCAGCTAGCAATGTATTGAGCAATTTCTCTCTTCATCCTAGTCCACCAAAACCTCTGGCGTAGGTCTTGATACATCTTAGTACTATCGGGATGAATGGTGAGAGGGGATTCATGAGCTTCCTTAAGGATCAGCCACCTCAGGTTTCGTGCCTTGGGAACCACTAAGCGGTTTCCAAAGTATACGACACCTTGATCATCAATGGACAAACAATTCGTGACTCCTTTCTTAATGTTTCTCTTAATACGGGAGATTCCCGGATCTACCTTCTGTGCCTTGATGACCTGATCCGTAAGGGTAGGTTTCGCCACCAGGGTGGATAGGAATCCTCGAGGAACAATGTGAATATTAAGCTTAGAAAATTCCTCATGGAGAAGTGGTTGACTTTGTTGTAACATCAGGTTGTTACAATAGGATTTACGACTTCGTGCATGAGCCATGACATTTGCTTTCCCCGGGGTGTAAGTTATTCCTAAGTCATAATCTGAGATCAACTCGACCCAACGTATTTGCCTGAGATTCAAATCCGGTTGGGTGAAGATATATTTCAAACTTTGGTGATCGGTGAAGATCTCGCAACGATTACCGAGGAGGTAATGTCGCCAAGTTTTAAGTGCATGGACTACAGCTGCAAGCTCTAGATCATGTGTGGGATAATTTTCCTCATGTGGGTGTAATTTCCGTGAAGCATAGGCAATTACCTAATGATCTTGCATGAGTATGCAACCTAGTCCTTGTCGCGAGGCGTCGCAATAGATAATAAAGTCCTTGGAGAAATCTGGTGGTACCAGTACGGGAGCAGATGTCAGGCATCTTTTCAGTTCCTGAAAGCTGAACTCGCACTGTGGGGTCCACTCGAACTTTTTATCTTTCCTGAGGAGTTCATTTAGAGGTTTAGCAACCTTGTAGAAATTCTCAACGAAGCGGCGGCAATAGCTCGCTAAGCCAAGGAAGCTCCGAACTTGCTTGACCGTCTCAGGTGGAGTCCAATCAAGGATGGCTTGAACTCGCTCTGGATTGACAACAATACCCTTACCAGAGATTACATGGCCTAGATAGGTCACCTCTGGCAACCAAAATTCACACTTGGAGAATTTGGCATAAAGGCGATGCTCTCGAAGTTTCGTCAATACCAGCCTTAGATGTTTGGCATGTTCCTCTTCATTCTTGGAGTAGATGAGTATGTCATCGAGGTATACTACGACGAATTTATCCAAATACTCCATGAAGACCGAGTTCATTAACCGAGAGAAGGTGGCTGGGGCATTGGTTAAACCGAAGGACATAACGGTGTACTCGTATTGGCCATAACGAGTAACAAAGGCCGTTTTGGGAATGTCCCCGTTTCTGATTTTGATTTGATGGTAGCCCAACCTCAAATCCATCTTGCAAAATACTGAGGATCCAGCGATCTGGTCATACAGATCGTTGATCCTGGGAAGCGGATACTTGTTCTTGATGGTGACCAAGTTGACAGGTCGGTAATCTACAACCATTCGATCCGTTCCATCCTTCTTTTTGACGAAGAGGATGGGGCAAGTCCAAGGAGAGGAACTAGGACGGATGAAACCCTTTTTCAAGGACTCATCGAGTTGGTTCTTAAGCTCGGCTAGTTCTAAGGGTGCCATCTTATAGGGTCTTCTAGAAATTGGAACGGTTCCTGGAACAAGGTCTATCACAAACTCGACATCCCTGTCAGGTGGAACACCTGGCAGTTCTTCTGGAAAGACATCCGGAAAGTCCCGGACTACCGGAATATCTTCAAGGTCTGGAAGGGGGTTGGCATTTAGGGAGTAAAGCTGGCGCTTGGCCACTCGATTTAAGACATTGACTGTCTTGCCCGATGGGTGAGTAAGTTGAACGGTTCTAGTGGCACAATCAATCTTGCGTAATGAGCTGACATCCAGTCCATACCCAAGATGATGTTTATGTCCGAGGACTTGAGAGCTATTAAGGATGCAAGGAAGACAAGTCTATCGACAAGAATTTCGTTCCCATGGCTTACTCTAGAAGTTTGCCATTTGGAACCCGGAGTTTGAATTACCATGGAAGTGGGCATGTCACAGAATGTCGTGTTATGCAATTGAGCATAGCTCTCGGATAAGAATGAATGAGATGCTGCAGTATCAAAAAGAACAGATGCCGGATGACAATTAACAAGGAGCGTACCAAGGAGGACGTTAGGATCCTCATGAGCCTCCTCGGCTGAGACATAGTTGACATGGCCACGTGCAGTGGTGACCGACTTGGCGTAGAATGTCTTTCCTGCTGGCTTACCACGACCAACGGACTTTCCAGACTGATTGGGGTTGTTGTTCTGGGGACACTCTCGACTATAGTGACCCGGCTCTCCACACTTGAAACATGTCACAACATTGGGGCGTGGAGCAGCATTAGCAGCGGGGCCACCATAGGGCTTGGACGGTGCAAACTGCTGGTTGGGACGAGGTGCCTCAAAGGATGGCCTCGGAATGAACCTGGGTGGCAGTGCCGTGCTTGGAATCCACACCCGGCGCTTCTGAGATCCAGAGCCAGATGAAGAGCCAAAATCACGAGAGTGCTTGCGTGAAGCGTCATAGTCAGACTGGCCTGTCTCAGCACTGATGGCTTTATTGACCAACTTCTGAAAGGAGGTGCACTCGCGCAGACGAAGATCGCGACGAAGCTTAGGGCTAAGTCCCTTGCGGAACCTTGCCTGCTTCTTAGAGTCGGTGGATACCTCTTCTGGAGCATATCGTGCCAGATTCCCAAATTCATGACTATATGCATCCACGGGCAGTCTTTCGTGGGTGAACTTGCAGAACTCTTCCCTCTTGCGATCTATGAGACCTTCCGGGATGTGTTGCTCACGGAAAGCCTCACTAAATTCAGCCCAAGTAGTGATTTGGCCGACCGGGCGCATAGCCTCAAAGTTTTCCCACCAAAGGCTAGCAGGGCCTTCAAGGTGATAGGAAGCATAAGTAACCTTATCAGCTTCGGCTACGTTGGCAGAACATAGCTTGTGTGTGATGCTGCGGAGCCAGTCATCCGCGTCGAGGGGCTCGACGGAATGATTGAACTTTGGTGGGTACAACTAGATGAAATCATTGATTGACACCGAGTCATTTCGCTGATGGCGTGCAGTGTTCTGCTCAATCCGCTCCAGCAAGCGGTTAGTCTCACACTTGTTTCTTTCCGCCTCCAGCATCACCTCGGCCAGAGAAGGCGGGTGAGGAAGATTTTCACCCCTAACTCCACTGGCTTCCCCCTGCTCCGGGGCAGCAGGGTTGCTACGGGTGTTGACCATCCTAGGAGAAAACAAGACAACGGTTTAGATAAGGGTGGCACAAACTTAGAAAGGAAGGGCAGAATGTAATGGATAACATGGAATGCTATGATGTTCATTGCACGACATGGTAATATAGAAGCTACCATATATATACCATTGGTCATACACACCGTACATAGTTTAGTACAAGCCCAGACTAGAGTACAACTACGGTGAAAGCCATTACATCTCATCGAAGGCATTCCAAGCTCCTATACATTATTTTTCTACACCTCCGGAGCGTGATACACACCAAGTCGTATCCCACGGTCACGCAGGACTGTGGAGAATACAACTACTACAATACTAATGAAACTGCTACTAGCTTAGACGGCTCCGTAGTAATCCTCATAAAAGTCGCCACCAAAGCCTGGAAGTGGAACATGATCATCTGGGAACAGACGGTCCTGCGGAGCCTGCGGATCATAGGGACTCGAATGTGGCCTCGGTCCCACAGGTGGTGGCAGACGGGGACCACAAGGAGGGGTGATGCCTCCTACATCGCGCCACTCCATACAATCTGGCAATCCAGACCGTACAGGGTACAAGTCCCTCATGTCCATGTATCCTGCCTGCACCGCAGGTGCAAACCGAGTCAAAGTGGCCCAATGATCAGCACGAGAGTTGAAAAGCTCCATACGCAAGGCCCGATTTTTGCGGTCCTTATCCTCAAGCATCTCGGAAGTGGTGCGGAGTAGTGACTCCTCATGTGTAGAGTCATAGTACAAGGCCTGATAGTACCCCTGTGCTCCGGGAAGTGAGGCTGGCATGAAATGGAAGTCGGTGTTCTGTAGCAAGGCAGTCCTGGCTCGAATGATAGTCATCATTGAATAGACTGCATCCTGCACAGACATCTCAATAGTGACCCCAAGTCCATAGGAACAGTGAAGGGACCCAGTGGCTCCAGGATAAGAGGGATATATCCTGATGGTACAAAGGTACTGGCTCTGGTTGAAGTCTCTGAACTGCTCCTCGACGGTATATTCCGGATACCAGCAATAGCCTGACTCAACCATCACTCGAACCAACATGGCCATGTGGCCGGGTACATCAAGGCACCGGGTCAGACAAACCACTTGGTTCTGTGAACGGGTGGCCATCTGAAAGCACAGAATAATGCAAAGGCATTAGAATTTTCTAGGGGAAAATCGGACATCATAACGGTTGTAAATGCTCAGAAAAAGATTTGAGACATCCACAACAGTTTGCAATACCACTCAACAACATCATATCAAGGTTCTGATTCAACTGGCAACATACTAAAGTGGTAGAAACTGAACTGAGGCTGGTAACCAACAATCCTATAAGTTACTACGGATTAGTAACACATGAACCTGACAGAGAGAAGAGAGCCTAGTCCTTAACCCACGTAGAAAGAGAAGAGAATGACATAGATCAGAGGGCATAAGGTAAAGGAGTAAAAGAGCCTTATGTTCCCTCCCATAATCAATTCCCCTACATATAACTAAAGCATTTCTAGACTCGACATTGACCAGTTTGGCTCAACGAACCTACAGGCAGTCCGGCTCTGATGCCAACGCTGTCAGGACCCCGATTCCAAGTCACATTGATCTAGCCGGTAACACCTCATATCACATTGCGGCCTCACGCACGGTATCCCACGGGTGTCGCCTTACCATGGCCCGGGACCGTTTGCGCCTTTTGGCTCACGTATATGATAGTGTCGCTAGCATCCATATGACAGAGAACCCGGGTCGACATGGCTAGTCGTGAACCCAAAGCGGCACAGACCTATGGAGACATGCATACATGAATCACATCGAGCATGTCGGTCATCAGCGTGTGAATCCGGGCTGTAGCACTGGGCTAACAGGACTACGGGGAACCCAGGCTATAGCAGGCTAGGTAGGACTCCGGAAGTCACCGCGTGAGATTTCCCGAAGGGACAGACATAGGAACAAAGTGAAACACATGCCGGCCAGTCAAGTGTCCTGAGCAGTAGTGCTGGGCTAGCAGGACTCCGGTGAACCGGGCTGTAGCGGACTACTATGGCTCGAGGAGCACTAGACTACATTTCCCCATAAGAAAGGCTGCCAAGGATAAACAACTAGATTGTTGGATCCCACACATACCAAGCATTTCAATCATACACACAATATGCTCGATATGTGCAAATACAACATGGCATCACAACAAAACTCTACAACTCAAGTACTTTATTTAAAGGCTCCAAAGAGCCATACATAACATGTTCATACAGGTAGGGGTCACATGACCCGACACTCAAGTCATAACAGCATACAAGCACATGCGGAAGCAAATAGTCTGAGTACAGACACTAGAAAGAAAGAAGGCTTCTCGAAGCCTGTCTATCTACATAGGGCCCTCCATGGCCAGGATCACCACCTGGGTGGCAAGTCACTCATCGACGTCAAGATCTTCATAAAACCCATCAGAGGGGACAGTGTTGTCATCTGAAAATAGTAAATAAGCAAACATGAGTACAAAGGTACTCAGCAAGTCTTACATCAGAACCTACTATACATGCTCATTCTCAAGAAGGTGGTGGAGTTATTGCAGCAAGCCAGCTTTGACTCTTGGCTAAGCTATCCCACGAGACTCCACTAGTAAAATAGTTTTCGCACACGAGTCCACTAATCACCAACACAATACTCCACCGGGGATCCTCCCTCGTCATCCTACGAGAGAGCCATCCTCGGTACTCACACTTATCTTGAGTCTTTTAGTAGTATCCATTAGCTTGTCTATGAACTGTATAGGCAACCAAGTAATCCTTTACCGCGGACGTGGCTATTCGAGTAGATGATGTTAACCCTGCGAGGGTGTACTTCTTCATACACGCTTTCACCACTTACCACCGTTTGCACGACATGTACTCGACAACCTTCAAGCGGAGGCCCAACCAGGGTGTCGGCCACGGCCTACCTATACACTCAAGTCTCTAGTCCAAGTTTATCGCCTATCCAGGTTCCATCCGCAAGGAGTCCGGCCAAGGTTTCCACATACGGCCCCGAACGATGTGAACAGGGTTCCCGAGACACCAAACGGGTGACTCGGTACACCATGCCATGGTGTATCTACCGCAACATAGCCCACCCCTAGGGTCAGCGCTACGCACGGCCACCAACACATAACCTACAAACACCATAAACTAATTGCAACTCCTGGACAGAGTACTAGGGTGATTAAGAAGCCAAGAGGGTCCATTGGTTTCGGGCCCAATGTATGGTAGTAACTGAATCTTAAATCACACATACAGATCTCAGTTCTTAGGGATGGCCTCAATGAAACAACCCACCATGTACTCCTACATGGCCTCTCAACAATACCTTTACCAAAACATGTTCAACACATCCCTCACATTACCGACATAATCATTTCACTCTAGCCCATCACCCAGATGAACCAAACCTGACACAACTCTAAGCATAGAAGGCATAGCAAGGTAGGAAACACAAACATGGCTCAATCAACTCCTACACATGCTAGTGGGTTTCATCTAGTTACTGTGGCAATGACAGGTCATGCAGAGGATAAGGGTTCAACTACCGTAGCACACAGCAGTTTGAAACGATGTTGTCTTAATGCAGTAAATGAGAGCAGAGGCGAGGACATGGGATTGTATCGATATGATCAATGGGGCTGCTTGCCTGATGGAGTGGTAGTAGGGTACTGCCCTTCAGTTGGATACTTGGAGATATCCTCCGCGGCAGAACCTACCACAAAGGACACACAGAACATAATCAACACATGACAATATGCAACAATATGATGCATGCTAGGACATGGCAAAATGATGTGTCCTGCCTAATGCAATGTGAAACCAGTTGAAATGGGTCCATTTGAACCAAAGATTCAAATGGAAGTTAAAGTTCTTATGCATAATAAGTGTGTTAGCTTTTTTCACCTAAACATCAAGGTTAAAGTGCTTTGTCATGCATGAAACCATTACAGATGGATATATTGAATTTTTCTGATCATTTTTCATATATAATTTGTTTGATTTGGAGCTATGGTTGATTTTCTATGATTTTTAGAAGTTTTGGGCATTTTTGGAATTTTCTGATTAATAACAAATCCAGAAAATGTATTACTGCGTCAGCATTAGGTCACGCTGATGTCAGCAGGTCAACAGGCGCTGTCCAGGTCAAACCTGACCTGGGGGACCCAGTGGTCAGTGACTCAGTTCGTTAACTGAGTTAATTAGGGTTAAATTAAATCTACTAAAAATGTCAGCAGGCCTGGGCCCACATATTAGTGGCTCAGGGTTAGTTTAGCGTGGGGATTAACTCTAACGGTGGTGATTAGCACTAACTAACACTTAACTAATCAAGTTAGGGCCGGCCCCACATGTCAGGACTCGGGTGGGGCCCAGCCAGGGTCAAAGTGAGTCAAACCCACCGGCGTTAAGCTGCCGGCGAGGACAGACGCGGCGGAGGGCGTCGGGATTCCTCCTCCGGCGACCAAATGGCTGGCGGAGGGCATCTACGTGCTGCTGGTGAACTCGCGTGATAAGTGGAGCAAGCATTGTGTGCGGGGGTGGTCGGAGATGACGCCGGCGTCGAGCCAGGCGGCGGCCGGAGTTCGGGCGTGCACGGAAATGACGTTAGGAGGCACGGCAGGGGGCGTAGAGGGGTGCTACGGCCTCCTGGGGGTGCACTGTGCATGGTGACACGCTCAGCTGCGACTATAGGTGACGGTGGCCACGGCGGCGGCATGGCCGGCGGAGCCAAGCTCCCGGCCGTGATGGCCAACGGGGTTAGGGGCATCTAGGGTGATGTGGCTTGGGGGAGAAGGAAGAGAAGCTCACGGGGAGTGTAGCGGTGGCCTCAGCGAGTTCGGGGAGGCATCAGGGGCGGCGTATGATCGTCGTCGATCTCGGCGGACCGAGGTGGAAGAAGATGGCGCTAGCGGCGTTGCAGTGCGTCCGAGGCGTCGTGGCTCGCCCGTGAGGAAGAGGAAGACGTCGGTGGTGCTCGGGGACACGTCGAAGAGATGAGAGGGGGTGGATGGCCGCGGTGGATGGCGACGGTGGCGACGAGCTCCTCTTGGGAGGGGATGGGGAGAGAGCCAGGGGGGGGAGGGGGGCACGGGGAGAGTGGGGAAAGTGAGAGGGGGACGAGGGAGAGTGAGAGGGGGACGGGAAGAGTGTTGGGCACGCGCCTCTCATCCTCTTGGCGAGAGGAGGGGGATGACTGGCGGTAGCCAGTGGGCTGGGCCAAGCTTGGCCACGCCAGGGCGACAGGTAAGCTCTAACTCTCTCTCTCTCTCTTTTCGGTTTTGCTTTTATTTATTTCCTGCTATGTGTATTAAAATGGAATAAATACTATTTCATTTCCAAACGCTCTGGAAATATTCAGAGGCACATTTGGGAATATTCTCAACTGCCTAAAAATGCTTCCAAGATTATTTGAGCACTTTAAAATATTTATAGCATTTAAAATGCCCAAATTCAAATACTTATGGCTTGTTCAAAAATCCTGAATGGCTCCATAAATTGCAAGACCATTTTTGGCAGAGGTTTTAGACAAGACCAAAAATGGTGGGATTTTATGAAGGGCATTTTGTGTTCATTGAAATTCCAATTGTTGGAAATTATCATTTTCAGGGGGGTGTTGGGGTTGATTAGGCCCCATTTCAAGTTTAAAGGAAAATTTAAACATGATGCACATGTTCGTCCAATCCTAATGCATGACTAAAAGCAGGGATGTGACAACTTAGGCGGCCCAACAGTGCAGGGGAGCTCGGGCTGGATCTGCTCTCACCATGGGCTCGGCCCGGTTCGGTGGTAGGAGGGAGGCCGACAGGGGTGCTCAGCTGGGCCTCGCGTGCGGGGAGGAGGCCCACGTGGACAAGCGGCACGAGGTCATGCACGGGGGAACGCCCGTTCTTCTGCACTTGGTCAAGGCGTGACCGGACAGGGATTTGCGGCGATAGCAGTCGAGGAGATCACGGGGTACACCGAGAACGACGGGAATGGAGCACAGGGAGTCGCCTGAGTCGAGATCCGGCTAGGAGAGGCGTAGATCAGATCCCTGAGCGGCGGAACTTGGTAACAGGCCATCGAGGAACTGTTGCCTGAAGAAAAGATAGAGGAGAAAATCAGAGAGAGACAGAGAAAGAAACTGGAGGGAGGGAGAGCACGGGGAAGGAGAGAGGCGGCCCTCATCTGCTCTTCGTCTAGGTCGCCGGCAGCCCAGCAGCAGGTCTAGATCAGGGTGCCGGGGTCGAGTAGACGCACGCACATGAGGAGAGGAGGAGGTCGACAACGATGTTGCTTTTGTTGTCGTCGGCGGCGGCGAGCTTCGGCTCGAGGAGGCAAATGGGGTCGCGACAGAGGGAGGTCGTAGGAGACTGCGAGGAGGGTGAGGTGGCTGGGTCGTGAGCACGGCGGCGCTCAGGGAGGCAGCGGCCAGCTGGGTCGAGGAAGAGCCTGGCTAGCACTCGGGATGAGCAGGGATCGAGCCCCTGGCTCTCTTCTATGGGTATTGTTGCCACTGGTTGGTGGATCGAGGCGATCCAGAGGAGAGCGCTGGTTGGGCGGCGTTGAAAACGAGGAGGAGCGACATGGCCGTGGTTGGTAGTTTGGATCGGGAGGGGATCCCAAGGAGGAGGAGATAGTGGGCTGGCGGCGGAGGAGGATGGGACAAGACCCCTAGTTTCTAGGGTTTGGTCTAGATTTAGACTAGGAGTGTTTTATATATGGAAAGAGGGGTAAGTTTAGGGTAGATTCGGACCCTTCGATCTAAATCGGACGGTTGAGAAAAAATAGACTAGGTGAGAGCAAAACTAAACCGAAGATGATTGGATATCTAGGTGTAGCGCGATTTGGTCCCTCCGATCAGAATCGGACAGGCCGAGATAACTAGGTTGGGAAGTCCAATTAATAAAACGGAGACGTTTTGTAGATGTTTGGGGATGATCCGGATGCAACGGTGGCGACAGTCCGGTTCGGGTCCGGGACAGCTTCGGACACGCGCGAGGGGTCGATGCACTGTGCAGAGAGGGTTAGGCTGGGTCTGGCGGATTGTGAAGAGCGGGTTGGTCTGAGAGAAGAGGGGAGAGATGCAGCCCGGCACGGTTTCTGGAGACCGAAAACGTCCGATGTTAGACTGGCTACTATTGCCGCTATATTTATCCGTTGGGACGTCAAACGGACTCCGAATGCGATGAAACTTGGAAGGCGGTCTACTGACAACAAAACAACACCGCATGCCAACTTTCAAACCCATTCCGAGAACATTTTTCGGCCACTTATAAAATAATATTTTGGACGTGCCGCGGGCGCGTGCAAGTGTGTCTGGGCTCAGAACGGACAACGGACGGAACGAGGAAACCGGGACGGATGCAAGTTTTCGAAAACATGCATATGCAATGCGGATGATGACATGATAAGATGCAACACGCAAGCAAATGACATGAAAATGACATCGAATAACTAGAAGACACCTGGTGCAACGGTCTCGGGGCGTTACAACACTCCACCACTACGAGAGGATCTCGTCCCGAGATCTAGAATGGCACCGGAGGAAAAACACAAGAGAAAAGAGAAGAGGTAAAACTAAGTTGCTCCTTTGACAAACGAGTGAAACCAAAGAACCTTGAAAAGGTTAAGCCATTTCGAGAAAAGAATACCACGGAGATGAGCGAAGTTGGAAAAAACTCCATTAGAAAAGAGAAACTAGGAAGAACAACTTCGGGCAGCACTCTGATTGAAAGGAAAAGGAATTGAATAAGAACTTGGCAAGATGAGAGGATACTTGATGAGATCAAACATACTCCCTCCGGAACTATTGAAAGAATGGTACTAGGGGTAAGAACGATTTGAGATGGCACTCCGGTTGAAAAGTGAGGCAAAACTTGATAAGATGAGAGAACTTGAAAAGAGGGCACGATACTCCGGTTAAATGGACAAGCACGAAAAGAACAAGATATTTGACAAAGCGAGATGATGAGTGAATATAGCAACAATACAAAGCCTTCGGAATGAAATAAAAGAGTGGAATGGAATGAATGAAGGGAAACAAGATCTTTGAGAGAGCACGCTTACAACAAATTCTAGAACGGAGTTGTTGGAAAACCAACAACGAAAAGAATAAATTTGATATGGTCTTATGGAATACATCTCAAATTATGAGGTGACAACCTGCCACTCACGGGAAAGAATTTGATTGATAAGAACAAGGAGACGAGAACTTATCTCACCAGGAGGATAAAAGAAGAACTTGGATCATTGATAAATACCATAAGAGCGACAATCCTTAAAGGAAAGCTTTATGTGAAATATAGCCCAAGATAACTCCATTGAAGAGATTGATGGTTTTAAAATACCTCATCTTGATAACTTGTGAAACACGAAGCACGAAGGGAAATTATCAAGAATGACATAACACCACCTCAAAAGATATGAGTGAAAGAATTGCACTCCTGATTGCATGATGAAGAAAACTTGAGCTCCTCTGAAAAGAATCTTGATGAACACTTCGAGAAGGAATTAAATCCTTGATGGACCATCATGTAGGACCTTCAAGAAGAACTCCGGTACCAAAAGGATGATCAAACAAAAGGAAAGGGAAGTTGAAAACACAAGGTGAAACCTTGTAATGATTTAAACGAATCTCCGTGGTGATATAATTGAAAGAGGTTGGTTCTCCAGAAAAAGAAAAGATGAATAATTGAGATCAAGAATTTTAATGAACCTCTGGAATAAGGAATTAATCACTTGGGTGAATCAAGAATAAGAATTATGTTACGCTTATCCTTCACCAATTTAAATTGATGATAAGCAACGGATTTGGCATACTACTTATTCCCGAAGAAAGGATTGAGATAGATATCGCACCAACTTGGGAAGGTCTTCAATGAACCACCGGTAGGATTTGGGAACAACGAATGAATACATAGAATAGCAACGGAAGAGAATTTTTGAACGAACCACCATAAGAATTGAAAAAGAAAGAATAAAACATGATGAAACACCGGGAAGGATTAGAAAATAAACGAAGATGCTTGAGAGAATTTAGATACAAATGAAACGAATAGATCACGTACCGATTAGAGATCACTTTAACGATGCACCGGCAAGATCGAAGAATGATAACTGCAAACTGAGAATGAATAAACCTGAACTAATGGACTCCGGATAGTCAATCTGAGAAGACTCTTGAATTGCTCCGGATAGGTGGAAATAATTCTCACAATCGAAAATAATTATGAGAGGATGACATCAAGCTAGAATGACGAATCTTGAAGAGAAAAGAGCAAGATTGAGAGAAAAATTCTTCTCCGGTCTTCAAATGTAGAGAATGATGATGAGAAACACCACCATGAATTGTTGAGACACATCGGAATGAAAAATCAAAAAGGTTGAGCCAACGATGAAAAGAATTTGAAAGATCTTGAAGAAATACATATGACTGATGACAATTCATTCTTACGTCAAACTTCGAAAAGAATTTGAGGATAACTCCGGAAAAATAAGAAGAGTCGGGTAAGATCCTTGAAAAAGACCTGTGGGTTAGGGCCCACTGAAAAGAAACACCGTACAATGACTTAAAAGACAGATTGCGCCAGTTGAATTAAATGGCTTGAATAAGATAAGAACCTCGAAATAACTTGAACAAATCGGGAATGAAAACGTGAATCTTCTGAGATATCTTCAGCACAACAGAACAAATGGATGGCAAGAAGTGAATGATTATGAGGTGCACCGGCATAAGAAAAGCATTGGACAAAAAGAAAAGACAATGCTCAAAACCAAAGTTTGAATTGAATCCACCGGAGAAGGAGAATGAGTGAAGAGTGATGAACTTGAAGCTCCGTTAGAATCTTCATGAGAATCACCGGTTAAGATCATGAAGGAAAAGAATGGAGAGACTTCACATGAATCAAAGGATACTTGATTAAGAAATCCGAGTCCTTGAAAAAAAAGGGGGGGGGGGGGGGGGAAAAAACAAAAACAACTTGGGATGGATGAAACGAACAATGTTGAGAAAGCTGAGATTGAATCTTGTGGATGTTGAAAATGAACGGTTCCGCTTGAAGAGAAAACACAGCGGTTGAACAGGATTTACATGACAATCTCGATTATCAAGAAGGATTAGTATTCACATAGGAATATGAGAACACCACTTAGGAAAGGTATGGAATCAACATTTGACTTCGAAGCAACTCGAATACCACAACTCAAAACAAAACAAAGGATTGGCTTGCAGAATAAGCCGAAACAAACATATGATAGAGATTTCATCCGAAGTTTTCGTGGTGGGGCCTACACGGGCTCGATCGTACAGCACCATCATGTACAAGGTAGTGCACATGACATACGAAGCGTCCCCGAGTCGGCATAGCCAAGGACTCTTTAAGACACAATGAGACCACTGTAAAACCAACAGTGGATAGGCGGACCACTAGAGGTCGAACCCCAATTTCGTATCATACATCCGTCAGAAAGATATCCTAAGAGCTACTTGAATTCCCACTTATAAACTCCCGAAATTTTCTGGTTATGCAATCAGGTGTTGGGGATACAAGGGAAGCATAATATCTCACCCAAACTAGCAAATCCTACATCCAGCTGTATCCATCCTTCAACACATAACCAAGAAACCTTCGGAAATCGTCTACCTCAACCTTCGAAAAGCATCCATTATACGAGTTATGGCAATACTCCCGAACTCCCGCCCCAGTACTGGGTGGCATCGAGGTTATCTCACCAACAACTGCATAAAAGAGATTTTCGATGTCGGTGAAACTAAACTCAGGTATTCTAGAGCTGCAACGATAAAATTGTGACGACAACACCTCGGAGCTCAACTCCCTGGGAGACTGCCACAACCCCTAAATGAAAGGAGGCACCAAGAACAATGTTCTCGTCACAAAACCATCAGAACGATTCCAAGATACCCGCGTGATCCTAAATTTCTTTTAGTGAAATTTGAGAAGAGAAGAGTCAAAACTCTACGTCAGGATGCCTCACCAGGGCGACGAAGGGACTGAGGAGTAAAAAGAATTCCTAACTCTCCGATATATATAATCCTAAATGACTCAAAACATTTTTTCTAGACTCAATAACGCTAGCGATTCGATCAAGCAGGGGGCTCCTAAGTCGGGGAAGGCTCTGATTACCAACTTGTAACGCCCTCGATGCGGCTATATCTCCCACGTGTCGAAGCACGACTTAGAGGCATAACTGCATTGAAAGCAATGTCGCAAGTGAGGTAATCTTCACAACAACCCATGTAATACAATAAGGGGAAAAGGATACATAGTTGGCTTACAATCGCCACTTCACACAATTACATGAATAAATCATTACATCAACCAGATACAATCAAGGTCCGACTACGGAACCCAAAATAAAAGAAGACTACCCCAAAAGCTACAAAGATCCCCGATCGACCCAACTGGGCTCCACTACTGATCAACTGGAACGAAACAACACAACGGACAAAGTCTTCATCGAGCTCCTCCGGCGCTCAGTTGCGTCACCTGCTCGGTAACATCGGCACCTGCAAACTGGTTTTGGAAGTATCTGTGAGTCACGGGGACTCAGCAATCTCACACCCTCACGATCAAGACTATTTAAGCTTATAGGAAGGGTAAAAGGTATGAGGTGGAGCTGCAGCAAGCGACTAGCATATATGGTGGCTAACATACGCAAAAGAGAGCGAGAAGAGAAGGAAAAGCACGATCGAACAACTATGATAAAGAAGTAATCCTAGAACAACCTACGTCAAGCATTACTCCAACACCGTGTTCAATTCCCGGACTCCGCCGAGAAGAGACCATCATGGTTACACACGCGGTTGATGTATTTTAATTAAGATCAACTTCAGGTTTTCTACAACCAGACATTAACAAATTCCCATCTGCTCATAACCGCGGGCACGACTTTCGAAAGTTCAAATCCCTGCAGGGGTGTCCCAACTTAGCCCATCACAAGCTCTCACGGTCAACGAAGGATATTCCTTCTAGCGGGAAGACCCGATCAGACTCAACATCCCGGTTACAAGACATTTCGACAATGGTAAAACAAGACCAGCAGAGCCACCCAGATGTGCCGACAAATCCCGATAGGAGCTACACATATCTCGTTCTCAGGGCACACCGGATGAGCCAGACGTCGGGTGGGCCAGCCCAGAGTTGCCCTTGGTAGCTCCGGACATCACTCAGTTTGGACCAACACTCAGAGGAGCACTGGCCCGGGCGTTTAAAATAAAGATGACCGTTGAGTCTGCAGAACCCAAGGGAAAGAAAAGGCTAGGTGGCGAATGGTAAAACCAATGTTGGGCCATGCTGGAGGAGTTTTATTCAAGGAGAACTGTCAAGGGGTTCCCATTATAACCCAAACGCGTAAGGAACGCAAAATACGGGAGCATAACACCGATATGACGGAAACTAGGGCGGCAAGAGTGGAACAAAACACCAGGCATAAGGCCGAGCCTTCCACCCTTTACCAAGTATATAGATGCATTAATTAAATAAGTGTTATTGTGATATCCCAACAAGTAAACATGTTCCAACAAGGAACAACATCTCCATGTTCCAACAAGGAACAAACTTCAATCTTCACCTGCAACTAAAAACGCTATAAGAGGGGCTAAGCAAAGTGGTAACAGAGGCAAACAACGGTTTGCTAGGACAAGGTGGGTTAGAGGCTTGGTTTAACAATATGGGAGGCATGATAAGCAAGTGGTAGGTATCGCAACATAGGCATAGCAAAAGAGCGAGCAACTAGAAAGCAAAGATAGAAGTGATTTCGAGGGTATGGTCATCTTGCCTGAAATCCCGCAAGGAAGAAGAACGCGTCCAAGAAGAAGACAAACGGACGTAGACAAACGGGTCCTCACAAACGCGACGTTACCGGATTACCGAGAAGTACACCGGAAAGAAAGCAAACAACATAGTAAAAAACCACCACATAAACATGGCGTGATGCACAACCAAGTATGATGCATGTCCGGTTTAATGAAGCATGACATGGCAAAATGCACAAACAATCCTACAAATTAAGTGGAGCTCAACATGCAACTCCGTTGCATATTGACAAAACACCACATTCATGTTATTTAGTTCCATCTCGTTTATGTACCCAACAAAATTAAATGTTGATTAACATGGCAAGGGGTGAAACAAAAGAAAACTACCTATCTAGGCAAGTTTAAATGAGGCCGGAACAACAAACAACAAGTCCGGAAACTCCTCATGTGCATATTTTAGGTTTGGTACTGTTCTGCCCTAAACACAATTTTAGAGTTATTAAACATGCAAGAAAAATGCACCATGTTAAACTAGGCATTTGTCCTCCCCATTTACATATAAAGTTTATTAAAATCCGAGTTACGGTTATTTAGTTATGATTTAAAGCATTTTAGCATGGCATATGGACAAAAATTACACAAACAGAATTTTAAGCATTTCAAACATGGATGGAAAAGACATATTATGAAACTAGATGAAAAAATAAGCATATTTCACATATAAATTGTTTTAATACGATGCACGGTTGAGAAGTTTTATTAAATGCATGAAGTATGAGGGTTTTTCTGCAAAACTGTTTAACTGGATAAAAGAACAAATTCGCAGACGCTGAAAAAAACACACGCAGGCCGAAACTTAGGAGGCCCAACAGTGCAGGGGAGCTCGAGCTGGATTTGCTCTCACCATGGGCTCGGCCCGGTTTGGTGGTAGGGGGGAGGCCGATAGGGTGTGCTCAGCTAGGCCTCGCGTGCCGGGAGGAGGCCCACGCGGACGAGCGGCACGAGGTCACGCACGGGGGAATGCCCGTTCTTCTGCACTTGGTCAAGGCGTGACCGGACAGGGATTTGCCGGTGATAGCAGTCGAGGAGATCGCGGGGTACACCGAGAACGATGGGAATGGAGCACAGGGAGTCCCCTGAGTCGAGATCCGGCTAGGAGAGGCGCATATCAGATCCCTGAGCGGCGGAACTTGGTACAAGGCCATGGAGAAACTGTTGCCTGAAGAAAAGATAGAGGAGAAAATCAGAGAGAGACAGAGAAAGAAACTGGAGGGAGGGAGAGCACGGGTGTCGGTGTCAAAACCGGCGGATCTTGGGTAGGGGGTCCCGAACTGTGCGTCTAGGTCGGATGGTAACAGGAGGCAGGGGACATGATGTTTTACCCAGGTTCGGGCCCTCTTGATGGAGGTAAAACCCTATGTCCTGCTTGATTGATATTGATGATATGGGTAGTACAAGAGTAGATCTACCACGAGAGCAGAGAGGCTAAACCCTAGAAGCTAGCCTATGGTATGATTGTTGTTCGTCCTACAGACTAAAACTCTCCGGTTTATATAGACACCGGAGAGGGCTAGGGTTACACAGAGTCGGTTACAATGGTAGGAGATCTACATATCTGTATCGCCAAGCTTGCCTTCCACGCCAAGGAAAGTCCCTTCCGGACACGGGATGAAGTCTTCAATCTTGTATCTTCATAGTCCAGGAGTCCGGCCGAAGATATAGTCCTGCCATCCGGACACCCCCTAATCCAGGACTCCCTCAGTAGCCCCTGAACCAGGCTTCAATGACAACGAGTCCGGCGCGCAGATTGTCTTCGGCATTGCAAGGCGGGTTCCTCCTCCAAGTACTTCATAGAAGATTTTGAACACAAAGGTAGTGTCCGGCTCAGCAAAATAAGTTTCCACATATTGCCATAGAGAGAATAAAATTTACACAAATCTAATCTGCTGACGTATTCCGTAGCGTGACATCACACCACGGCCAAGTCTTTATTCGAATCATTTTATTGTCCCACCTTAGCGCGTTTAGCGAGGCGGTTTCCTTGGCACGTCTTGATAAAGAAGAGATCATGACCCCTTATTCCAGGATTCTCATCAACACAGGCGTGGGTAACCCAACCGTACTCGTTGGTATATTTTCTCGATCAAAGGCGAGTCCCAAACGGTCACGGGGAAGGCCCTTGGTATTCAACCTCTTATGAAGAGACCAAGGCCTTACTCCTTTCTTTCAATCTCAAACGAGTTCGCCCTTTGCCTCGAGTTCCAACACCCAAGGCTCCAGATTTCAGGCGCTTCGGACCTTCGACAATGTCCGGTTCCGACCTTCGAGGCCGATGGATGCCCTCCTCCGTCACGGAGGAGCACATGCTGAAGTTGAGAGAGGCCAGGTTCTTGACCGGTGAAATCTCGCATAGGCTGCCTCCTCAAGGGCAGGTAATTCCCACTCCCAAGCTCGGTGAGAGTGTGGTGTTCATGTCTCACTTCCTTCGGGGCTAGGCTTCCCGACGGATCCCTTCGTGAGGGGGCCCATGTATTATTATGGGCTGGAATTTCACGACTTAGCCCCGGAGTCCATCCTCCATATTTCCTCATTCATCGTCGTGTGTGAAGCCGTCCTCCGTATCACTCCTCACTTCGGACTATGGCTCAAGACCTTCAAAGTAGAGCCGAAGATGATCGAGGGACGGCATGCGGAGTGTGGAGGTGCTTTTATAAGCAAGAATGCTGGTACTCCATGGCCCGAGGGCTCTTTTCAAGAGGAGTCCAGCTTATGGCAGCGAGAGTGATTTTATATTACCGCTCCCAGGGCCCCTAAGTGGGTGGCACCACCTGCCTTTCGCTTGGGTATCCAGCCACGACTGGCGTCATGGGTCAATACGGGGCTGGACTGGGGGCCGGCAAAGGACGTGCCCCTGTTGCAGGGCCACATCTAAGATCTCCTAGAAATAGACATTAGGCTGGTCATGGTGACGCAGGTTATGTTAATTCGCCGAGTTCTGCCCTACAAACGTCGCCCCCACCGCCTATGGGAGTTCAACCCGGAGGGACCACGAGTTCTCCAACATTTTCTTGGCATGACGCCCGTGGAGATGTACAAATTGTTCTTCGGACCACAAGTAGTGTGTCTGGATTCTACGGAGGATGCAGGTCTGAGCTGCAATCGTCCGGATACTCAAGTAAGTAGCCTTGTGCCTGGACTCGCTATCCGTATATTTATCATAAAATTGCCCCTAAAAGAGTTGTCCTTTAAACAGGAGTGGATAGCTGTAACATCCCAAATTTTCAATTTGGAATGTTATACATTAGATCATAAATGCATACCATATTTTATTTTGCATTTTGGTTGATCCTATAAATTCTACGCAACTCAATGACCCACGGAGAGAGTTGGGGATTTCGTTATTTTCATATTTGAGTTTTCTCAAATTTTGAGAATAGGATCATTCGATTTTATTTATTTTATCATCAATTATTTCTATTACAAAAATATGAGAGAGGGAATAAAATGACTTTCCCAAAATAGAGAAATATTGAGGATTTAATAATAAAATCAAATAAGATTTTATTTCGGAGTTTTTCGGTGTTTTATTTGAATTTAGGAAAAATGTGCGTTTTTCAAAATTGCATTTAGGTCCCAAATAAATGTTCACCTTGTTCGGCTTGATTTTAGAAGCCTCTGAAAATTTATTTTGAAATTTTTGGAGTCCGTTTAGTATTTCTTTTTATTTTTCTTCTGCGTGTAATAAAAAAACGAACCGACCTACGGGCCGTGTCCTATCCGGACTCCGGCCCGACTCGCCCTTTATAAGCCTGGGGAGGCCCAGACCCGGGGAAACCCTAGCCCCAGCCGCCCGACCCCGCCCCAGCCGCCCGACCCCGCCGCCGCCACCGCCGCTGCCGCCGCCGTCCCGCCTCGCCGTCGCCCCGCCGAACGCCGCCGCCGTCGATCCCGCTGCCCGAGGTTCGCCGTGCCTCGAAATCCATGCCGTCGGTTTTAAAAAAAAACCGATCGGTTTTCGTCGGTTTATTTCTTTTTTTAGATTCGGTTTTTTTAAAATAGATCTGTTTTCCGGTTTATTTAAATAGTGAGCGTTCGTCCGTTCATTCGTTCTAGCGAACGTTCGTCGTTTTTCTTTTTCTCGGATTAAATCCGCGATTTTTCTGATCGCGATTCCTGATCCGATTTTCTTTTTAGTTTAACTTTTCGCTCGTTTATCAGAATCAGGCGATTCAAGCGCCTGGAGTTTCGTCTCGAAACCCTCTATCCGTTTAACCAACTTAAACAAGATTTTGCTACTGTAAAATTTGCCCTAGATCCAGATTAGTAGAACGAAGTTGTTTTCTTTCGCCGTTTGACTTTCGTTGCTTCGTTCAATTTGATTCTTTTTGCCAACCGGAGTTCTTAAGTTGAACCTTCTGGTTAGATCTCTTATTTGAGTTTTACATGTGCATTAGATGAGTACTTATTGTATGCTTGTTTGTTTGTCTGCGATAGAATACCCGGAGTGTGCCGCTTGTTACTTCGAATCTCTAGGTTTCCCGGATCATCAGCAAGGCAAGTAACACTTTGATCATACCTTTTCTACTACCCTGTTTTATTGCATTAGATCAATCCTCACACATTGCATGGTTAGGATCTAACTAAATTGTGGGATGGGAAGTAGATGAGGTAGTACCTATTACCTGTTTATTATCAAACCTTTGGGAGTTGCTTCTACGTTTGCTTGTTATGCCATGCTATGCTAGTAGACGTGGATTGGGTGAGTGATATCCATGACAGATGTGAGTTTGTTAATTAATGGTTTATCTAAGGTGGCAACTTAAACACACATCTGGGTGGATTGAGGCACCTAGATATTCCAGGACTTGCCTGTTTTCTTTTGGACCGCCACCCAGGCTCAAAGGGATCATGAGACTATTCATACTAGAAACTTCCGTGTGCAGCCACAAGCTATTATGGGCTCTAGCATAGTTGACTAAGTCGTGCGAACTCTTACAGTGGTAGACTAGCAGATGTAGGGGATGTAGGTGGTACGGTCTACCCGATCGTAAGGTGCTAGCGCTTCTGAAAGACTATGTCTCGGTCATCCATCTTCTCAAACACCATGTAGTGCGAGAAACCAAACGGAGGCGATCGAGTCTTGTGGGGAAAAGTGCGCAAACCTCTACAGAGTGTAATAAACTAATCATGATTAGCCGTGTCCCCGGTTATGGACATCTTGAGTATCTAGTACCTGGATTATCATGTGAATCTCAACATGTTACTCTAAATTAATTTTGTTGGGTTATGTTTAATGATGATGTTTAATTGGGATTGAGAATGCCGTCAACCATTCTCAATGTTTAACAACTACCATGATAGTTAAATAAATCTATTCCTTTGAAGTAGGGAAAAATTGGCTTTACGCAAAACTGTAACCATAGAGCTTTCCACCAACCAAATATGCATATAGTATAGTTGTTTCATTCCGTTATTCTCTATGTGTTACCTTGCCAGCATATTCCATGTGCTGACCCGTTTTCGGGCTGCAACGTTAATGTTGCAGAATTTTCAGACGACGATTAAGGAGTTTTTAGGTCGTGGTTCTATACTCAGTGATGCCGTTGGAGTTGATGGACTCACTTATCTTCCAAGCCTTCCGTTGTTATCGTTATTAGATGGCCTTAAGCCATATTTATTGTAATAAGTTCTCTTTTGAGACACTCGATGTAATAAGTGTGTGATTGCTACTCTGCTATAAATCCTCCGAGTACTGTGTGGTGTCAGCATTACTAATCCAGGGATGACACCGGAGCACACAGATCAGACTGTTTGAGGTCTCGTCGCTACAATAGCGAAAGCAAAGCTAATCAGGTGTCCGGCCCCCCTCCCCGAGACCACGCCGGGTCCCGTGCTAGTCAGGATGTTGGAGGTTGTGCCTTCAAAGGGAAGCGAGGGAGGGGATAAGGGATCTACAGCCTCCTCAAAGGAGGTTGTCCGGAAGGGAGGAATCGAAAATTCCTCTCCTCAGGGGAAGAAGAGGACCGCCTCTGAAGACCCGGAGACCATGGCCTTAAAGCGGGGGAAGAAATCTTCGCCAGAGGGTCCTGTGCTGGGGGATACTTCGGCCGGATTATGCCCTCAAGGGGATCAGCCCTCCATCGAGCCGTAAGTAGAGAGGAGTTTTCTTTTTAAGAAACGAGAGAAATCCCTGCTTCATATCTGAGAAAAGTAATCGAAAATTTACCTTCTAGCTCGGACCTTAGCCCTTCTCAGCAGAGCTCGTCTTCGGGGGATCTTCTTCCGGAGATGATGGAGAGCGGAATGCCTCCCCCTGCCGTACCGCCTTGCGAGGCGGGCGACCCTGAGGTATCATCGCGGAGGGTTTCTCCAAATCCGGGGGGCCGGAAGGTAGTCATATGGCCCCCCAAAGCCCTCTGCGTCCGGCCTTCGAAAAGGGCCATCGGATGAGTCCGGCACTGTCTGGTGCGCGGTCGGAGGAGCTGAAGGCTCTGCTAGGGCGAGCATCTATCTCAGAGGAGCACCGTGCATTGATGGGTACGGTGATTGAGAGGATTTCATCCGCGGAGAGCGGATTGCACAAGGCCGTCAGGAGTTTACTAATAGGTTTTGAGGTACGCAAAATAATGTACCCTTTTTGGACAATTGCACATAAATAAGATGTGCCATGTGTAGATAGTAGCCCCTGAGACTCTGTGTGTTGTCAAAAGTGACGGCGCACAGAGGATCATAATCCTAGGTCTAACATGCCGCCTTTATACGTAGGTGGCGAAGTGTCCGGTGGCCAGCCGGACTGATTGATTTGCCAAGCTAAAGCAGCAACTTGACGTGGCAGATGCCGACATCGCGCTTGTCAACAAGCGGCTTGACCAGGCACAAGGTA
The DNA here is from genome assembly GCF_003073215.2 of Triticum urartu. Taxonomy (NCBI): domain Eukaryota; kingdom Viridiplantae; phylum Streptophyta; class Magnoliopsida; order Poales; family Poaceae; genus Triticum; species Triticum urartu. The sequence goes on along the minus strand of NC_053027.1, from coordinate 279,696,491 downwards.
TGTAATTCCTTCGGCGGCGCTTGGTAAGAGGAGCTTTATGCTAGTATCTTACGATGTGTGCACTTGATGCAGATGGTGATGCTGCCATGGAGAATCTTCGGGCGGAACTTGCCCGAGCCAAGGAGCAAGCCAGGAAAAGTGATGCGGCTGCTGGAAAGGCAATTGAAGAGCTGAAAGCCGAACAGGCTGCTCACTGCCGAAGCAAGAAGGAAATGGCCGAGATGGTCGTGAAGCTGAAGAATGCTGCTGACCGTTGCAAGCTTCTTGAAAAAGAAGATCGAGCGGAACAGACGGACCTAAAGAAGGCCGTTGCCGATGCCAAGGATGCTCGCTCTGCGATGAGAGCTGTGAAGGAGGAGCTGCGTCAGGCCGGAGAAATCGCGGCTGGAAAGCCCTTTATGCTGCGGAGGAAGTTCTGTGATCCTAAACATGCTCCGTTAGACTAGATGTGGACTACGGCGGACACCTATCTGGATTTAGCAGCGAGTGCCGCAGATGCAGCCGAGCACTTCCGAGATCAAGAAGATCGCGAAGTGGAAAATCTCTTCTGGTCGGAGTTCCACAATCCTGAGCGTCCACTGTCCTTAGCCGATCGTTTGGCCGAATGGGCCGAGCTAAATAGGTTGTCCGGACTCGCCATGAAGTATATCGTGAGTCATCTGTGGCCAGAGAGACCAGAGCCGAAAAGTTATTTCAACTTGGTGCAATAGTTCCTTGGTGCGGCGCCGCATATCAATGCGATGAAGAGGTCAGCGTGCATAGAGGGTGCGCGGATGGCTCTTGCCCGTGTCAAGACATACTGGGCGGAAATGGAAGCCACCGCTGTTGCATCCCCAGACTCGGATGGAAGCCGAGTACCTGCCGAGCGCTATTTTCAGGAAGTTCTGCAAGTTGCTCGTTTAAAATAGCATGTATTATTGTATATTCGAATAGCATGTATTATTGTAAAAAAATATTTTGATAAATTGTAGAAGCTTTTTATACTTGTGCCTGCAAGTATTATGATACCTCCTGTGCGGCCGTTTAACATATATGTATATATAATCTGAAAGATGGCAGACGTCGGCTTTAGCCCCCACGCACATAATGTGGGGGTGTTCGCAGAAGGTGCATTTTCACACTTGATCCAACGTCTTGGTACTACAAAGGAGGTGATAGCGCAGCGAACTAGGCAATCAGACTATGATGCTTTATCACTTTCACTTAGCCAGAGGAGTTTGACATTGAGGCTACTTATATAGCCCCTGGTGCCGCCTGCGCTCGCCCGAACTCGGGGCGCGTATGTGCCTGGCCGGGAAACGGCCCTTCGTTAATGCGGAGGAATCCTAAAGATTCCGGTAGGTCATCGAGTGGTTGACCAGTCTCATGCTATATCATGATAGTCAGTTTTCGGCTTTCTCTACTGAGGTGCTCGCCTGGCCGAACTGGGGCACAATCGCAGTAGTTCTCCTGGTGCCGCCTTAGCCGATAGAGCGGAACGTAAGGCAGCAAAACACAGGAGCCGGGCAAACCCAACATTTGACCAAAGACATGATTCGGAGCTGATGCATATAAGGCCAAACTCGCGACGCCGAACACTCCCTAAGGTATTCGGTCTTTATGAGGGCGGGCAGGATAACGCCCTTAGTAATAAGCCCCTAGTGTCCAGGTATGCGCAAAACTCTGACATGGCCACATGCCAAAACACCAGCCTCCTCCTTGGTTATACCAAGAAACCAGGGGATGTGTATCAACAAGAGACAGTAAAAAAGGTTTACGCAGGGTCTTAATCTGAAAAGAATCCTTGGAACGGGTCCCTGCTGCACGTCTGCGCCTATGTCTCCGTTGTGCTGTATCCTGGATGGGCGTAGCACGGTGTTCATCTATAAAAGAGAGGAACTTAGTTAAAGAAAGATTGTGCCGAACATGAGTTATACTAAATAAACAAAGTATGAATCGAAATGGGTAAAATTGAGCTTTATTGTCTCTTGTTTTATATGCGCAGAGCCCCTAGTACAGGGGTATATGGCTACTAAGCCTTTGTCAATTGTATGTTTATGCCGGACTCGTCTATCCGTGTCCGTGGTCTTGACGACCTGTTTACATGCTTTGGATGGTGAAGCCGCTTTATTGTGGGGCTGTCAAGGCAGCCGCACTGTTTTCCGCGCGGGAGGAACACTCAATGTTTTCCCTTTAATGAGATGATGCCTCGTGGACCGGGCATCTTAAGCGTAAGAGATGCATAATGCAGTATTGCGTTAAAGCGGGCGAAAGCCTCGCGTCCCAGCAGTGCTTGATAGCTACTTGAGAATGGGGTGATGTGGAAAGTTAGCTGTTCGCAACAGAATTTATCGGGGGAGCCGAACATAACTTCTAGCTGGAGAGAACCCATGCAACAGGCATCCGGGCTTGGCGTTACCCCTTGAAAGGAGATTTTGCTATGGCGAATATTTGCTGGGTCTATCCCCATGTTGCAGATTGTGTCCTGGTATAACAGGTTTAAACCACTGCCGCCGTCCATCAGGACATTTGTAAAATGGAGTCCGCCGATTATTGGATCTAATACCAAGGCAGTCCAGCCTGCGTTCCGGATACTTCTAGATTAATCCTGATGGTCGAAGGTGATTGGTTTTAACAACCATTGGCGAGACTCCTCTGGGATAGGCCGTATGGCGCGTATCTCTTGTGGCGCCGTTCTGTTCGTCACGTGAAGTAACTTTACTGTTTTAACTTGTGGGGTTCGTCCTCGTCCTCACTTGGTGTGTCGAGCCCCTTGTGTTCGGTGTTGGGCTTGCTGGCTTGCTTGAAAACCCAACAATCTCTGTGGGTATGGTTCGCAGGCTTCCCGGGAGTACTGTGTATTTGGCATATCTTGTCCAAGATTTTGTTTAATTTGGATAGCTCGTCCCTGTTATCCTTGAGGGGCGGCTTTCTCTGATTCTGCCACGAGGTTTTGAATCCGGCGTTGACCGCCGTGCTCTTTGGGTTGTTTCCCTTATTCCGGCGCTGGTCCTTGCTGCATCGGGGTTTTCCGTTTCCATCCCTAACTTCGGATGTACTTGGGTCGCTGGTGCTACATCTTGCCAACCAGCTGTCCTCTCCTGCGCAAAAGCGGGTCATGAGGCTTGTCAATGCGGCCATTGTTCTTGGCTTTTCTTGGCCGAGGTGTCTCGCGAGCCATTCGTCTCGAACGTTGTGCTTAAAAGCTGCTAGGGCTTCGGCGTCCGGACAGTCGACTATCTGATTCTTTTTAGTATGAAATCTGTTCTAGAATTTCTGGGCTGACTCTCCGGGCTGTTGAGTTATGTGATTGAGATCGTCTGCATCCGGAGGGCGTACATAGGTCCCTTAAAAATTTGCCTGGAAAGCATCCTCAAGCTCTTCCCAACTTCCAATGGTGTTTTCGGGAAGGCTTTTGAGCCAATGCCGGGCTGGCCCTTTAAGCTTGAGGGGTAAGTATTTTATGGCGTGGAGGTCATCTCCTCTGGCCATGTATATGTGGAGGATATAATCCTCGATCCAAACCCCAGGGTCTGTTGTTCCATCGTACGCCTCTATGTTTACGGGCTTGAATCCCGCTGGAAATTCATGGTCCAACACCTCATCGGTGAAACATAGGGGGTGTGCGGCGCCACTGTATTTGGGTGTGCCGTGATGTTCGGATATTTGTTGTGTTGCATTGCTTACTAGAGCTTGCTTTCTTGTCCCGTATATAGATCTGGCTGGGCCGTCTTTTTGATGCGGATCCTTTGGTGGATCGCGTGCCGGCTTGTGTGCGGCGCCGCTTGCCGCTCCGCGCTGGCCATGCGGTCATGCATCCGACCGGATGGCTTTCCTATTTTTTGACTGCGGGGGCTCTAAGGCCTCCTCGTCAAATTCAGGAAGTAGCTTTCGCTTTGGATAGCTTTTTGTGCGGCGACTGCCGGCATATTTGTCTGCGGTGTTGCGTACTTTGCTCCATCTGATTCTGAGTGCATCTTCCGCAGTTTTGAGCTTCCGCTTTTGCTTTTTCAGTCTATGCGTAGTGGCGACGAGCCTTTTGTGGAGGTTCTTCTGCTCCATGAGTTTATCCGGCGTAAGGTTGTCGGGACTGTTGTTTTCACCGGGGACGGGGTGTTCGGTTTGTTTATCCAAGTTTCCCTGTTCGGACGCTTGCTCGAAGGCATGTTCGTCGTCCGCCGGCTCGTCCTGCTCTATGGCTGGGTCTGTAGGACTGCTGTCTCTGTCGAGGCGGGGCTTGGAGCGGCGCTGACGTCACCACTTTGATTGCTTTTCGAGTGAACGATCCCTCGTTGCATCCCTGTGTTCCTCGTCCTCACTTCCTTTGGGTGTGTCCACCATGTATACATCATGCGATGAGGTGGCTGTCCAGTGCCTTATAGGCATTGGTTCGTGTCGAAGTCGAGCACGTCGTTTAAATTATCGACAGTGGCTACAAAGTGGGTGGTGGGTGGGCTTTGAATTTCTTCATCATCCGCATCCCAACGTTGTTGACCATAGTCTGGCCAGGGCTCTCCTGATAAAGAGAGAGAGACTTTAGTGAATTCAGAATATCGCCGAAGGGCGATGTAACACCCCGGATGTAACTTTCCCAATTTGTACTCCAACTCTTGTCATTTCCGGCATTAAGTTAATTTAATTTCTCGGGTTCGGGTCTTTGTCTCCGTGTGTTGTTGTCGTTGTCATGCATCTCATATCATCTCATCATGTGCATTGCATTTGCATTCGTGTTCGTCTCATGCATTCGAGCATTTTCCCCGTTGTCCGTTTTGCATTCCGGCGCTTCGTTCTCCTCCGGTGGTCATTTCTACCTTTCTTTCATGTCTGGGGATTAAACATTTCCGGATTGGACCGAGACTTGCCAAGCGGCCTTGGTTCACTACCGGTAGACCGCCTGTCAAGTTCCGTATCATTTGGACTTCGTTTGATACTCCAACGGTTAACCGAGGGACCAAAAAGGCCTCGTGTGTGTTGCAGCCCAACACCCCTCCAATTTTGGCCCAAAATCCACCTAAGCTTTCTCCATCATCTAGAGCGTTCGATCACGATCGCGTGGCCGAAAACCGCACCTCATTTGGACTCTCCTAGCTCCCTCTACCTCTATTTGAAGACCCCTTCCCCGAAATCCGGATCCCCCCTCGTCCAAACCCTAGATCCAACCCACCGCGCCGCGCCGGACGAAAACCTGCCGACGGACATGTCCGGACGCTCCGCCGCCGCCGCCCTGGGCCAATAGGCGCCCGCCACGTGGCAAGCCGCCGCCGCCACCGCCCGAAGCACGCGCGGCCCGACCGAGGCCCTCTCGGCCCACGCGCCGCCGCCGCCCGCCTCCCGCCTGCCCGCGCCGCTCCCCGCCGTCCGCCGCCGAGCCGCTCCGCCGCTCCCCTCCGCCGCATCGCCGCCCGCTCCGGCGCCGCCCTACCGCAGCCGCCCGCTCCGGCCCCGAGGAGGACGCCGGCGAGCTCCACCATCTCCGGCCGTCTCCTCCCCTCGCCCCGGCCTCTTCCTCACCATCTCCGGCCGCCGCACGGCGCCGTTCCGGCGAGTACTCCGGCGAACGCCTCGGGAAGCGTGCAGATCTGGAAACCCTAATCCGGAGGTTGTTTTTTCGTCCAAGTCCCGAAATTGCAGATCCATGTTGCCCTGTTCGTGGCCCCGTAACTTTGTATCCGTAGCTCCGATTCATGCATTTAGCATATCAAAATGTTCATCTCAGAGAGTACATCATTTCATTCCATTGCATCATTTTAATTTGACTTCATCTTGATGCCTGAAATGCTGTTAGAAGGAGGCTACTTGAGATAATTGTCAGATCTGTTACTCCGTTTAGCTTTTTGTCATTTTTGCCATGATTGATGTGTGCATGATATGCCCTGATGCTCTACATATGTTTTGTTAAGGGTTTTGTCGTCTTTCCAGAGGTGCAACACATGTATTTTTGTGATGTGTGTGGTGACTAGTGCAAGCTTGCAAAGTGGTGCACTTGCTAATTCTGTTTTCAGGGACTTAGCAATTCCACCAAGTCCTTGAGCTGTTTATCTCATGATGCCATATGTTCATGTTGTTTCCTAGTGATCCGTGCCTCTTTTGAGGATGACCAGTAAGGATGTTTTGTTAATATTGTAGTGCTCTATCCATCCATGTCTTTGTTTGAAATTATGGAGCAACCTACCTTGAGTCAATCGAGCTCTACTTTTGTTACTTTGTGAATCTGGGCAGATTGTCAACTTGTTTGCAATTTTGCCGATGATGTTGTAGTTGATCTGTGCATGCTATGCTATTGTTCTTGCCATGTTTAGCTTGTATTTTGTGCCTTCTTGATGTATGTATACTTGTGTTGCCATGACTTGCAACGTAGTGAGTGCATCGAGCTCGTAAACATGCCTACTTGAGTTATGTTTCAGCATGCTCCGGTTTTCACAAAGTCTGAAAACTGATTATGTTTTTGCTATGTTCACATGTTTGTAATTGTATTTTTTGATTCCTTTTGGCTCAAGGTCACTAAGGGACTTTTGTTAAGCCCTTTGAGTAGCTCCATGCCATGCTTTACTTTGCCATGTTCAGGTCCTGTAGCATGTAGTTTTGTTGCTCCGAAGAGGGCAACCTGATCTGAAATTCCAGACAAGTGTTAATTTCACCAAGTCTGAGATCTGTTTGTCATATGCATTTTTGCCATGCTTGTTTGAACCTGTTAATGGATGAATTGGCCGTAGCTCAGTGCTAGACTTTTGATAAGCATCTTGAATGCATCCCTGCCATGTATTTTGTTGTCATGTTTGGGTGTTGTAGCATGTTCATCTCATTGCATCTAGATGGCTACTTGCTGTAAATCGCAGACGAGTGTCATATTTGAATCGCTTGCCATTTCCAAACCGTAACTCCGACTCCGGTGTTCTTTATATCGTTTTCAAGGGATTTCATCTCATCTTTCCAGTGGCACACTTGGATTTCCAAGTTGAGGCCAGGTTCATGCATTTCCTGTCATATCTTGCATTTTGCATCCCGCATCGCATCCCGCATAGCATATCATCATTGCATCATCTTGTTTGATCCTTGCACGTGGTTGATTGTGTCCTTGTTGCTTGTTTGTCTTGTTTGGGTAGAGCCGGGAGATGAGTTCGCTAACGAGGAGCCCGTTGAGTTTGCTTTCGAGGATCCAGTCAACTCTGACAACTGTGCAGGCAAGATGATCATACCCTTGAAATCACTACTCTCTTTGCTATGCTAGTTTGCTCGGTCTTTTGCTATGCCATTGCTATGATGCCTACCACTTGCTTTCAAGCCTCCCAAATTGCCATGTCAAACCTCTAACCCACCATTGTCCTAGCAAACCGTTGATTGGCTATGTTACCGCTTTGCTCAGCCCCTCTTATAGCGTTGCTAGTTGCAGGTGAAGATTGGAGGCCGTTCCTTGTTGGAACTTTTATTTACTTATTGTGATATCATTATATTGCTATGTTATCTTAATGCATCTATATACTTGGTAAAGGGTGGAAGGCTCGGCCTCTCGCCTAGTGTTTTGTTCCAATCTTGCCGCCTTAGTTTCCGTCATATCGGTGTTATGTTCCCGGATTTTGCGTTCCTTACGCGGTTGGGTTATAATGGGAACCCCTTGATAGTTCGCCTTGATTAAAGCTTTTCCAGCAATGCCCAACCATGGTTTTACCATTTGCCACCTAGCCTTTCTTTCCCTTGGATTCTGCAGACTCAAGGGTCATCTTTATTTTAACCCCCCCAGGCCAGTGCTCCTCTGAGTGTTGGTCCAACCTAGAGCCCCTTGGCGCGCCACCTCGGGGAAACTCGAGGGTTGGTTTTAGTTGTACGGATTGCTTATCCGATTGTGCCCTGAGAAAGAGATATGTGGAGCTCCTATCGGGATTTGTCGGCACATTCGGGCGGTGTTGCTGGTCTTGTTTTAACCTGTCGAAGTGTCTTGAATTACCGAGATACCGAGTCTGATCGGAACGTCTTGGGAGGAGGTCTATTCCTTCGTTGACCGTGAGAGCTTTTCATGGGCTAAGTTGGGACTCCCCTACAGGGATTTGAACTTTCGAAAGCCGTGTCCGCGGTTATGGGCAGATGGGAATTTGTTAATGTCCGGTTGTAGATAACTTGAACCTTAACTTAATTAAAATGGATCAACTGAGTGTGTTACCGTGATGGCCTCTTCTCGGCGGAGTCCGGGAAGTGGACACGGTGTTGGAGTAATGTTTGCGCAGGTTGCTCTCTAGTTTCTCGCTCGCGCTTTGCCTCCTCTTCTCGCTCTCTTTTGCGAATAAGTTAGCCACCATATATGCTAGTCGCTTGCTGCAGCTCCACATATTTACCTTACCTTACCTATAAGCTTAAATAGTCTTGATCACGAGGGTGTGAGATTGCTGAGTCCCTGTGGCTCATAGATTACTATTACACCAGATGCAGGGCCTGATGATTCCGCTCCAGGAGACGCACTTGAGCCCAAGTGGGAGTTCGACGAAGACTCTCAACGTTACTATGTTTCCTTTCCTGATGATCAGTAGTGGTGCCCAGTTGGGGGTGATTGGGACCGTGTCGCATGTTGGGTTATCTTTTATTTTGGCGCCGTAGTCGGGCCATGAGTGTTTGGATGATGTAATGTTATTTATGTACTTGATTGACATGGCGAGTGTAAGCCAACTATGTTATCTCCCCTTTATGATTTATATTACATGGGATGTTGTGAAGATTGCCTAACTTGCGACATATGCCTTCAATGCGATTATGCCTCTAAGTCGTGCCTCGACACGTGGCAGATATAGTCGCATCGAGGGTGTTACAAGTTGGTAATCAGAGCCTTCCCCGACCTTAGGAGCCCCATTGCTTGATTGTTATTAGCGGCCGAGTTGTGTCTAGAAAAATGTTTTGAGTCATTAGGAATTATATATCGGTGAGTTTAGGAATTCTTTTTACTTTGCAGTCTCCTCATCGCTCTGGTAAGGCATCCTGACGTAGAGTTTTCACTCTTCTCTTCTCAAATTTCACTAAAAAAAATTTAGGATCACGCGGGTATCTTGGAATCGTTCCGATGGTTTTATGATGAGAACATTGACTTGGGGTTTAGTGGAAGTGTCCCGGGGAGTTGAGCTCTGAGGTGTTGTCATCATAATTTTATCGTTGCAGTTCTGGAATACCTGAGTCTAGTACGCCGACATCAAAAATCTCTTTTATGCAGTTCGTTGGTGAGATAACCTCGACGCCACCCAGTACTGGGGCGGGAGTTCGGGAGTATCGCCATAACTTGTATAACGGATGCTTTTCGAAGGTTGAGGTAGATTGTTTCCGAAGGTTTCTTGGTTATATGTTGAAGGATGGATACAGCTGGACGTAGGATTTGCTAGTTTGGGTGAGATATTATGCTTCCCCTGTATCCCCAACACCTGATTGCATAACCGGAAAGGTTCGGGAGTTTCATAGGTGGGAATTCTAGTAGCTCTAGTTCTTCTTCCACGGATATTTGTTTGAGATTGGGATTTCTTACCGATTATTCGTTCTTGATCCGTACCTTGTTGATTTATTTCTCTACCTTAATTCTACGTGGCTTCTCAATTTACGGATATGTGCCCATTTCAAGAGGAATACATTCATTCATTTTGTTTGGATGTGAAGACTATATGTTGCAATTTTCATTCCGTTGGATTCAGCTTCAAAATTTATCTATCAATGTGCTAATGGTGGTCAACCTCTTCAGGATGGCTCCTCCAACGCGCACGACTCCGAATCCTGATCCGCCACCACCTCCACCTCCTCCGGAGGCATGGCAAGCTGTGATGGCCGCAACCAATGCAAACAAACAGTTGATCATTGAAATTCTTCAAGGGCGCAATCAAGGCAACCAAGGGAATCAAGGCAGCAATCAGAATCATTTTGCTACACTCAACCAGTTCCTTGCTAACGGGCCAAAGACTTTCAGCAATTGTGTTGAGGCAACCGATGCTGACGATTGGCTTGTGGATGTGTGCAAGCATTTCGAGTGCAGTAACGTCAGGCCTGAGGACTTTGTTAAGTTTGCTTCCTTCCAACTCAAAGATCAAGCTACAGAATGGTTCTAGCAGTACAAGGACTCCAGAGGTGGACGTGTTATCACTTGGCATGATTTCTGTCGGGATTTCCGAGCTCATCATATTCCCAGAGCGTGGTTGAAAGCAAGCGTGAGGAATTCCGCAACCTGAAGCAAGGCTCTTTGTCTGTCTATGACTACAACAAGTTGTTCCAGAAGCTCGCCCGCTTTGCAAAGCAGGACGTCCCTGGTGAGAAGAGCATGATATACCAGTTCAGGGGTGGTCTCAGAGAAGAAATTCAGCTAGCTCTTGTTCTCTTCGAGCCATTGAGATACGATGAGTTCTAAAACATGGCACTGATGCAAGAGGCTGCTCAGTTGAGGTGTGATGCTTCCAAGAAGCGAGCCAGAGATGTTACTCCTTCTTCCTCTACTCAAGTGGCCAAGCAGCAGAAGTTTTGGCTTCCTCCTCCTCCGTTCCGTCAGCCGTATCAGAAGAAGAGCAAATGTGGCAGTGGATCTTCCCACCCACCCAACCCTGGCTTTCAGAACAAGACTTCGTCTCAAGCTCCAAGATCGAGTGCTCCGTATCACCGTCCGCTTTCAGAGGTCACGTGCAACAAGTGCCAACAGAAGGGTCACTACGCCAACAAGTGTTCCAACCAGAGGCGTCTTCCTCCTCCTCCTGTCAGATCGGCAAGTACAGCTGTGGTCAAGCATAACCCCAAGCACGCCAACGTCAACTTGATGAATGCAGCCCAGGCAGAGGACTTGTCAGATGTCATCATGGGTAACCTTCCTGTTAATGATATTCCTGCAAAAGTTCTTTTTGACACTGGTGCATTGCATTGTTTCATCTCGAGACCTTTTGCATCTAAGCATGATTTTGTTACTCAAGTGTTGCCGAAACCGTTGGCTATTGTCTCTCCGGCCCGTCAAATGACATCTTGAGTATGCGTTCCGGATGTTACTATCACTTTGGGTGACTATAAGTTCTTGTCCTCTCCAAATGTTCTTGGTGATTCGGATATTGATCTTATTCTCGGAATGGATTGGCTTTCTAAGCACAAGGCTCAGCTTGATTGTGCAGCCAGGAAGATTCAATTGACTCATTCGTCTGAGGATGTAATTGTCTTTGCCGCTCGGGATAATACCATCCGTCTGTTTTCTCTCAATGAGAAGGGTGAATTGGATGCCATCTCTCAAATTCCAGTCGTTTGCGAATATCTAGACGTCTTTCAAGAACAGCTTCCAGGAATGCCTCCGCAGCGGCCAGTTGAATTCGTTATTGATCTTGAGCCTGGCACGGAACCTGTGTGCAAACGTCCTTACAAGCTCGGACCAGAAGAGTTGAAGGAGTTGAAGAAGCAACTCGATATTCAAGAGAAAATGGGTCTCATCCAGCCTAGTTCTTCTCCGTGGGGTTGTGGTGTTCTTTTTGTGAAGAAGAAGGATGGAACGGACCGACTTTGTGTTGATTACCGTCCAGTGAACAAGAAGACCATCAAGAACAAATACCCACTTCCCAACATCAATGAGCTGTTCGAACAACTCAAAGGTGCCCAAGTATTCTCCAAGCTTGA